>NC_134644.1:135360858-135701930 GCF_030463565.1 Pelecanus crispus
TTTCAGTATTGCTTAGCAGCTTCCATCAAGCAACTTTGAATACAAACATCAGCTTCTACAGGCTCTACCTCTCCCAGTTTTTGCAGATTTTACAATTGTTCTGTACAGTGAAGAAGCCCACGAGCTGTAAGAGCTGATGAAACAAAACTCGGGAGCAGACATAAGGTCTGTGTTTCTAACAATGTGAGATTTGTATTCCTGTTTTTCCTCTAATGCCTCTATTCATCTTAGATCACTGGCTTTGCTTTCTGTCTTATCCATTAGTCACACTGACTTGGCATTTCTAACATGCTCATATAGGGACAAACATTCCTACTACCTTCAGGGCTCATCCAACCTCTTTATATGCGGTGATAACTGCTGGGGGTAAGCAAGAAAGAGGATTCACCAAACACTTCCCTTCCAGAGAAAACTCTCTTGTGAATAAAAGCTGCCAATTCCTTTAGTAATGTTTGCATCCTTTTTTATAAGCAAACTAGCTGAAAGCATTGTTATTTGAAAAATATTCATAGAAAGGAAGAAGCATCTACTTTTAATGGGAATAAATATTCAGGAGATTATTCACTCTGTACCAGTTTTTAAAAGCCTTTTTATTATTGTCCAAATATATTGGGGGTGGGAAGGGGGAAAGGAATAACATGGTGTTCACAGATAACATGAATGTAGTTCATGTCCTACGTACGATGCTTAGGTTATCATGACAAATAACACCATGTGATCACTCATATGATGAAGACAAAAAATAGCTACCGTGGCTATGAGTTTGCACATTCAGTACAAGTTAGAATTTATTTTTGATGAAACAAATACAGACTTTGTGTGTCAGTCTAACATTGTCTGATAAATAGCAGTTGTATCCAAATATTTGGCACAGGGAGCATTAACCCTGGAGTAGGCTTAATGTGTGCCCATTTGATTTTATATGGAGCCTCCATTTTTCATTCTGGCTCCAGACAGAATCCAACAATTCTCCCAACAGAAACCAACTAAAATAGCACCACAGAGTATTACCTCCCACCCAGGTGCTGATTCTTCTTCATCACAATAATCAAGCTAACCTCAGAGGGTTCATCTAGAGAAGGTTGGAAATGAGATGAGTATCCAGGATTTGATTCCCTTCTTTATTAAATGGAAATCAAACCCATCCACCTCAGAAGCTGCACCCTCACAGCAGGATCACAGGAGAGATACTTTCATAATTTTTATCCTTAGAAAGCCATAAATAAAGCTGGAAAGTAAGCCAGCAAGTATTACTTTCTAATCTAGTGATCAAGACAGCCACTTCAGAGGAGGGAGTCTATGAAATAGGGAGGGCCATACCCAAAGGTTCACATATTCTGTGTGAAATTGGTCATAAGGCAAAATGCATTAAGCAGGTCTCCTTCATCAGCTTTGTCTCCTTAGGCTATAGTATTATGGGCCTTTTACTCTGCTTCTATAAATTTTCAGTGATTGTATGGACATTGAAAACAAAGAGGATTGGAAACAAAGAGAAGTGCTGACTAATTCTTCTTTTTACTGCCCAGGAATATGTTAGAGATGTGGGAGGGAAGGAGGGAGCCCCAAACTAAACCACCCTAAATACCACCTCTACTTTCAGAAGTCGCTTTAAATAAAAACGGTCTTGGTCCATTGTGCCTTTGTTCAGCTGAAAGTCTCTCCAAAGTGCTGAGGCAGGTGTGTAAGTTTTTGAAGAGGTAGGATTTCAGAGGTTGGATTAGCAAAAATCTTCTCATGGTCTGCTTTTTGTGGATCTCAGTCTGAAACACGTAACTGCCCATGAACTAACTCTGTAGTCATCGCTGAACACAAGACAGGACAGACTGTTCTTGTAGCACATCAACAACAAAATAAACTAATATATTCCTCCTGGAATTGAATGGAAAAAATACAATTCCAGAGCCCTAGAAATGCCCTGTATGCATACGCACCTGTTCAGGGATGCCAATAAATGGGTATGCACCATATTTCTATAGTAGGTCAATGATTCAAGAGACAGAAAGCTGCGAGAAGGAACATTTGCTTCTACTCAAGAAACCAAAGGTGAGTAACATTCCTACTGGTCTGGGATGCAGAAAGAGAGGAGTTTGTAGCAGTAACCTGGAACACTGTAATGATGCTGCCAGACTGAATCCTTCTCAGTAGGTTGCATGGCATGACAAGGTTGTAACTGAGGTGCAGAGCACGATCTTTGAATAAAACAGCTCTCTCTAGAGTTGCCTACTTTCGTGTCAACTGCAATAATTTGTTTCTTTGTTTTTTCTCCTTATCTCTATTACTGTTATATTTTTTAGCTACCTCCTTTTCTCTAGAAGTGACTTCTTCTCTACTCCTATCTTTTACTTTTCCTGACCCAAAGACTTCTCCAGGTAGACCATATTGCTGGCTGCAGTTTGTCTGCACAGGATGGAGCAGTTAAGACATATAAGAAGCGGTTATTGTAGTGAGTCTGCTCATCATGGCAACCACCCCCACAACATCTCCCTGCTCTTGGGTGAGCTTGTAGGTGTTTTTCCCCTTAAGCTTCCTCTGTAAAGACCCCCAGAACAAATCCTGGGTTTTTTAGCCACAGGCGTTACTGCCTAACACTTGTGCACAAACAGATGTCTGTTATTGCCTTGAGTTGTTGACTGCAAGCAGTGCGCTGCAAAAGAAATTGACTGTGGCAGTAATGGCTCAAACCCAAGAGGTTAATGATGCTGAGGCAGAAACTTGCCAAATACCCTGTAATCCTGCATACCACCCAGAAATGTAAAAGTAGCTAGGAACCAGAGGCACTCCTCAATCTGTGAAACAAAACATTTTTTTGTGTCAAGCATTTTGATTCTGTATCAGCCATTTTAATAAGCATGGTTGGATGTTTGCTCCTCTCAGCTCCCACAATACCATCAACTTCAAGATTTGGAGATATGTGGTGGAAGGAATAGGAAACACTGTAGCTCCTTAAGAGCCCTGAGTAGGACACATCTGAATGCCTGTGAGGTGAGTGGGGAGTGCAGTTAGCTGGAAGGCTCATACAGCAGTCTGAAAGAAGTCTAGAAAAAATGGTTTGGCCAGAAGTTGTGGAATGGAAATTTCTAAAATTTTCATTTTAGAAAAACATTCTGTGTAAAATTGACTTCTAACTGCATGAATCATGTTAGAAGACAGAGCAATGATAGAAGGTGAGGAGGCTTAGACACACTAAGAAGTCCACATAGGGCCAAAATATCACCAGCCATTTATTACCTTGAGCAAAATGTGCATTACGCTTTCATAGACCGTTATGGTTGTAGTGCAGCACAAAACGCTGTCAGTCTTGTCTCTCCCTCTCAGTTACAGGTTGGACATCTGCGTGGGTTTGCATCTTCTGTCCTTTGCAGGCTGCTTCAGAGTTTAACAGGGTTGTTAGCCCTCCGTGGTTCTTTCATCTTCTCTGGAGTGACACCTTTTAGTGCTTTGCATGTTGTGGCGGTGTTTTTGTGGAGCAGTAGCAGGACTTCCAATAATACTAATTCTTTGAGGGACCATTTTTTTTAGCATTGGAAACTATTCTGGGAGTTTTATCTTTGCATCACCTACTTTAACAGACACTCATCCATGCTGGCATTCCCATGTCAGTCATTGCAGCAGAACCAGTCCATTCTTTGTGGTTTCTCCATAGTTTCTGCCTGGCTGTCAACATAGCTTTTACAACTTGAGAATATAGGATTAAAACTAGGACTTATCTGCAAGTGCATCAACATTTAAATGGGAAAATGAGATGCCATCAGCAGGGTCTCAGAACATTAGAGGTCACTGAAGCAGAGAGATCACTCCATATGTGAGTCTATCAAAAGATGTACAGGGATAGAACAAAGGTCTATCAACATGGATATTTAGGGAAAGAGTATTAGTTGCAGGACAGTTACAAAATTAACATTCTCAGCTCCAGAAATCAGTGGTTTAAAGACCTCCTGATTCAAATAGCAGCAGGAGAATTGCACAAACCAGGGAAAAGTACCCTACATTTGCTTGCATTTTGGTAACTACTATGTTTTGGGCCCATGTCTAAAAATTATGCTCATCAAAGCATGACTCCTTTTCAAAATGAGCATTCCAGCTCTCTAAAGTTCTCTAGCCTTTGACTTCTTTAGGAAAATAAAACATAAAAGATGATTGAGTTTGGAAAGCTTTTAATTTTCAAGAAAATAAACATGAAAATCTATGTAACTAGCCCATACAGCAGCCTTGAATACTTTTGGGACTCCCAGCTCTCAAATGGAAATTATTCTCATTTGACTGAGAGGTGGTAGCTACTTATTCCTAGTTTAAAGTAAGAGGAAATTTGGTCATACCAACACATAGTCCTAGCAACTCACCTCATATGAATGGAGACACATGTATCTCTAGCCTAATATATATTATATTATGGTCATATATCTAGACAAGTAGTAGAGGGGAAGAGTACATGGCCTTAGGTGAGGCATCTGCAGTTACATGAGACACCTGGACACACACCAGTAGACAGTGGCTGAGTTCAGGATGGAGGGTGACAGTAGCAAACTGCCAGAAGACTATATATGACTAGTAGCCCACCAGCTGCCCAAAGGCTGCGGGGAAAGAGGATGGTGGGTGGTGGTGTAGACAGGATGAATTGTTTGACAGACCCAGGGCTCTTCAGCCCCTCACAGGCTATTGTATACACAAAGTAAAATGGTTTCATTAAAGCTACCAGAGCACGCAACCTCGGCTCATAAAATGAGCATTAATCCTCCTGTAGTCCCCCTGGCTGCAGAGCAGCAGCTCCTCAAGATATGCTAACTCGATCACTTGAGACCTTCTGTTCATATTTGTAATTAATATATTTCTAACATGACCAGTGCTAGTGTTTACCCAGTTCTTTAATTCTGAAGGAAGCAAATCAAATGTCCCTCAGTAAACTGCATGGCTATCTATCTCCAAATCAAGTTCTTTCAAAAGAACTAAATAGAATTATTTTAGTAGAACTCCAAAGGGAAAAACATTGGGGAAGCAATTGGAGTTTAAGAAGCAGCTTACAGTTCATGAGACATTATGAAGTTCACTCTTTCCTGTCATTTAGAGAACAGTTTTTGCTCAGATTGAAATTGGAGGTCACAAATTTGTTTTGAATTTGAAATGGAAGAACAGATACTGACTGGAGCCTAAGGCTTGACTGAATACCTCTTATATCAGAAAGAGTTTAAAAATTCAAAACCCATTGCCTTTTATATTTTATTTTTAATCTGAGCAATCAATGCTTATACCTCAGCAGAAGAGCAAAAGCTGATGTGAGCCTTGATGGCCTGTTTTAACATTGTCAGACTATGAGAAAATACACTGTGTACATATTTTATCCCATGATTAACCAGTCTCACAAAGAGGATAAGCATAAAGATTTCATTTTAATCAGTCTGCTCATTGTCATATTTTCTCATCATTTTAGAGGGAAAAAATAGCAGTTTATGCTAGACAAAAGTTTATTTTTTTTCCTTTCCATTGAAGAAATTCATGTTAATTATTCTTCTGCACCTGCCTAATGGGGCTGAAGTAATTCGATTGTCATATTGTTGTAGATTGTTGCTTTGTGTAATGTATCACCCCTGCTGTTTCACTTAAAAAAAAAAAATTCTATACTCCTCCATTATTCAGTAAGGCCTAATGATTATTCCAGCATTTGTACACGCTGCACTGTTGTTTTGATTTTAATTGGCTTCACTTTTTTAATTAAGTACATTGGTTTTAACAGTGTTGTTGACATGCATGGTTTTGTCTTTATCAGTATTCGCTTGCATTTGCATTCTGTATCTATTGACTTTTTATTTAGGTCCATTCTATGGGAGTAGATAGATAGGCACTCTGCAAGGTTCATCATCTCATTTCACATATTATATTTATCTAATAGCCTGAAAAATTTGAAAATATTCTGAAAAAAAATAACTTAAAATATACACTGCTTTTAACAGTGCTTTTACTTTTAAACATTATGTTTGTAAGAGAAATTCTCTTAATTGGTAGGATGGGCCTAATTTATCTTCTATGCAAGTTGGTCACATTATTTTTTAATTTTGAGTCTACCATGAAACTTCACAAATATACTTCAGAAGTTCATTTGAGTTGGTTTTACTTTACAGCTTAAGAAAAAAGAAAAAAGCTGTGTTGTTAGAAGACATTAATGCAAATACCAGTTCAGTTTCTCAAATCAGATCAGCATTGTTCAGTTCCTACTGAATTGGGTTTGCATGGCAAGGTTTTGGTAGCCGGGGGGGTTACAGGGGTGGCTTCTGTGAGAAGCTGCCAGAAGCTTCCCCTATGTCCGATAGAGCCAATGCCAGCCGGCTCCAATATGGGCCCACTGCTGGTTAAGGCCAAACAGTGACAGTGACAGTGACAGTGACAGTGACAGTGACAGTGACAAACAGTGACAGTGGTAGCACCTCTGGGATAACATATTTGAGAAGGAGGAAAAAGACCTGCACAACTGCAGCCGGGGAGAGGAGTGAGAATATGTGAGAGGAACAACCCTGCAGACACCAAGATCAGTGAAGAAGGAGGGGGAGGAGGTGCTCCAGGCACTGCAGCAGAGATTCCCCTGCAGCCCGTGGTGAAGACCATGGTGAGGCAGCTGTGCCCCTGCAGCCCATGGAGGTCCACGGTGGAGCAGATATCCACCTGCAGCCTGGGGAGGACCCCACGCCAGAGCAGGTGGATGTGCCCAAAGGAGGCTGTGACCCCATGGGAAGCTCGCACTGGAGCAGGCTCCTGGCAGGACCTGTGGCCCCATGGAGAGAGAGGAGCCCATGCTGGAGCAGGTTTGCTGGCAGGACTTGTGACCCCGTGGGGGACCAACGCTGGAGCAGTTCATGAAGAACTGCACCCCGTGGGAAGGACTCACATTGGAGAAGTTTGTGGCCGTCTGTCTCCCGTGGGAGGGACCCCACGCTGGAGCAGGGGAAGAGTGCGAGGAGTCCTCCCCTGAGGAGGAAGGAGCGGCAGAGACAATGTGGGATGAACTGACGGCAACCCCCATTCCCTGTCCCCCTGTGCCTCTGGTGGGGAGGAGGTAGAGAAAATTGGGAGTAAAGCTGAGCCTGGGAAGAAGGGAGGGGGGAAGGTGTTTTCAGATTGAGTTTTTATTTCTCATTATCCTACTCTGATTTTGACCGGTAATAAAATTAAACTGATTTCCCCAAGTCAAGTCTGTTTTGCTTGTGACGGTAATTTCTGAATGATCTCCCTGTCCTTAACTCAACCCATGAGCCTTTTATTATATTTTCTCTCCCCTGTCCAGCTTAGGATGGGGAATGACAAAGCAACTTTGGTGGGCATCTGGCATCCAGCCAGGGTCAATCCACCACACAAAATGAAGCAATTTTAGCTTTCCAAGGGGTAATTTTTCTTCTAAACCTCAAACAAATTTTTGCTATGTCCTTGGATATTCCTGCTTTTCAAAACACCTCAGCTAACTGATTTGTCATAAACACTATCTCTTATAAGCACAGCATTAAACAAAGTCTTCCTGCAGAATTCATTCATGTCTTGAAACTACTGGCCTGTCAACCTCACCTCTGTGCCTGGGAAGATCATGGAACAGATCCTCCTAGAAGCTATGCTAAAGAACATGGAGGCAGGGAGGTGATTCAAGACAGCCAGCATGGCTTCACCAAGGGCAAGTCCTGCCTGACCAACCTAGTAGCTTTCCATGAGGGAGCAATTGCATCAGTGGACAAGGGAAAAGCAATGGATGTCATCTATTTGGATTTCTGTAAAGCGTTCGACACAGTCCCCCACAACATCCTTCTCTCTAATTTGGAGAGATACGGATTTGATGGGTGGACTGTTTGGTGGATAAGGAATTAGTTGGATGGTCACATCCAGAGGGTCATGGTCAACGGCTCGATGTCCAAATGGAGACCAGTGACAAGTGATGTCTGTCCCTCAGAGGTCCGTACTGGGACCGGTGCTGTTTAATATCTTCATCAATGACATAGACAGTGGGATCAAGTGCACTCTCAGCAAGTTTGCAGATGACACCAAGCTCAGTGGTGCTGTTGACACACCAGGAGGATCAGATGTTATCCAGAGGGACCTGGACAAGCTGGAGAGGTGGGCCTGTGTGAACCTCATGAGGTTCAACAAGGCCAAGTGCAAGGTCCTGCACCTGGGACGGGGCAACCCCCGATATCAGTACAGGTTGGGAGAAGAAGGGATTGAGAGCAGCCTTCCAGAGAAGGACTTGGGAGTACTGGTGGATGAAAAGCTGGACATGAGCCAACAATGTGCACTTGCAGCCCAGAAAGCCAACCGTATCCTGGGCTGCATCAAAAGCAGCATGGCCAGCAGTTCGAGGGAGGTGATTCTGCCCCTCTACTCTGCTCTGGTGAGACCTCATCTGGAGTACTGCGTCCAGCTCTGGAGCCCTCAGCACAAGAAGGACATGGACCTGTTGGAGCGGGTCCAGAAGAGGGCCACAAAAATTATCAGAGGGGTGGAACACCTATTGTACGAGGCCAGGCTGAGAGAGTTTCAGCCTAGAGAAGAGAAGGCTGTGAGGAGACCTTATTGCAGCCTTTCAGTACTATCCTGGTTTCAGCTGGGATACAGTTAATTTTCTTCCTAGTAGCTGGTGTGGTGCTGTGTTTTGGATTTAGGATGAGAATAATGCTGATAACACACTGATGTTTTAGTTGTTGCTAAGTACAGCTTATGCTAGTCAAGGACTTTTCAGCTTCCCATCCTCTGCCAGGTGCACAAAAAACTGGGAGGGGGCACAGCCAGAATAGTTGATCCAACTGACCAAAGGGCTATTCCATACCATATGACGTCATGCTCAGTATATAAACTGGGGGGAGCTGGCCAGGGAGCAGTGATCACTGCTCGGGAACTGTCTGGGTATCGGTCGGCAGGTGGTGAGCAATTAGATTGTGCATCACTTGCTTTGTATATTATTATTATTATTATTATTATTATTATTATTATTATTATTTTGTTATTAGTATCATTACTATTTTACTTTATTTCAATTATTAAACTGTTCTTATCTCAACCCAGGAGTTTTCTCACTCTTACTCCTCCGACTCTCCCCCCCATCCCATTGGGGTAGGGAGAGTGAGCGAATGGCTGCATGGTGCTTAGTTGCTGGCTGGGGCTAAACCACAACAAGTACTTAAAGGGGGCCTATAGGAAAGATGGGGACAATCTTTTTAGCAAGGCCTGTTGTGACAGTACAAGGAGTAATGGTTTTAAACTAAAGGAGGATAGGTTTAGACTGGGTGTAAGGAAGAAATTTTTTACAATGAGGGTGGTCAAGCACTGGAACAGGTTGCCCAGAAAGGTAGTGGAGACCCCATCCCTAGAAACATCCAAGGTCAGGTTGGATGGGCCTCTGAGCAACCTGATCCAGTTGAAGCTGTCCCTGCTTGCTGCAGGGGGGTTGGGTGAGATGACCTCTAAAGGTCCCTTCCAACCCAAAGCATTCTATGATTCTATGATTCTTCCCTTCTGGCCCCAAGTCTTGAAGGTGTACTTCATCAGTTATCACAGCAGAGCATGATAAAGAAAATGGACAAGAGAGGAAATAATTTCTAACTAAGATTATTTAAACAAAAGTGGTAGATATTGTAAAGGCTGAGAAATCACTCAATGCAAAATCAAAAGTAAATCAGAATAAAATTACCCTCTTGCACTATTGGTACAGGTTTTAAACCCAAGCCTGGCTTACTTTGGCTGACAGACGTCTTATTTTAGTGAGAAATTTGTGCAAGGGATGCCATGGCTGTTTTGTTAGTGAATATGGTATCAGGCATGACAGAGAGAAGAGCAATTTCCATACCCTCCTCTCTGCAAAACCCATTGACCCAGCACTGGCTGTGAATGAAACACAACTTCTTTCTCCCTGGAGCTGTGTTCAGACCTCCAGTCTCATAGTATGTCTGCCTCGGTGCTGTTTGCTGAGCCTTCATTCTAGAAATGGCATGACTGAGAGAAAACCCACAAAGTACCCACAAAAACATCCTATTAGTGGTGCAAGAAACCAATTCCTATGAGTCCAGACTGGGCCATACATGGCTGACCATGAGAAGAACAAAGAGAAAGCAAAAGAGAAAGCAAAAGAGAAAGCAAAAGAGAAAGGGAGAATATCTGTGTAAAATAAAACACAAAGCACACCACTAAGTAAAGCATAACAGTGAGTGTTTCCATACAGCTTTGCTCCTCCTTGTTTATGTGCATTCAGCATCATATTTCATATGAAATTTCATAAGAAGAGCTTATTGACTCCAAGCATTTACAAGCCGTAATTCAATTTACAAACTGCAAGATTAGCACCCTCTCTCCTCCATACTTGTGCATGTCACTTCCTTGAGATCCTTCTCTTAAAATGTTTAAGTTTGAGGTTTTAGAGTGTAATTTCTAGCTTTCTGCGTCACAAAAAAAGAATGTTTTGGGGTTTTTTTAATAGCTTCCAAAAGCTCAGGTTCTCATTTCCTCAGGTTTGCAGGACCTGGTGTTTCATGAGAAAGGTTAAAATCCATGTGATTAGTGATGAAAATTGGGTCTCTTGATGCTGTGTGATCACAAACATGGAGGTTTTCTGGATATAATTTCATTTCTACCTGCAAAACAATGTATTTCTTAAAGTGGTTCACCTGCAGGGTGGTCAATAACTGAAATGACCCAGTGCTGTTTTACACATACTTTAAAAATGGGCCAATACACAATTTAAAACTGCAAGATACTGAAACATTTCTTATGCAGCAGAAATGACACATGATAGCAAGACAGAAAAATTAAATCTCAACTGTGAATGATTGTTAACTGGCCAATAAAAATCAGCTTTTCTCAGCAAAGGCATTAATATCTACCTCAGGAATTTAGGGGGAAACTGGTATGTATTTAAAGAAACCACAGCAAGGAGAATGGAAATGGAGCTAAACTGGTCTAGAGACTGAGGGAAAAATCTCAGAGGATGGCAATAAGAGGATCTGTGAGAGAATTTGAGGACTCAAGCAAAGCAGAGACCCAGTTCTGCTGAAAGAAGAAAACAGAGGGGAACAGTTGGCTTCCATGTGGCATGTGCAGAGGAGTTCAAGTTACCTTTGATCCTCCATGCCAAGGTAAGCTCGGAAGCCCTCCAGGGGAATATAAAAGAAACTAAAGTGTGTTTCTCCCTCCACTCCTCCCTCAAAGAGTTAAAAATCTGGGGCCTCTATACAACCATTTTACACTGCTATTATAGGACCAGGCTTTGCAATCACTGCTGTGCATTTTGTTCCAGGAATGTTTTGAGATGGAGGGGTAAACAAAAACTCTACTGACATTGTGTAAATGTTAAGGAAATGTTGTGATTTGATTTAACGCTCCTCCTGGAGCATGTAGCAAGGCATTGGTGATAGGTTGCATTCATTGCTTTTACTTCATGGTTTTGCAGTTTCCTTGGCCTGAGGAATTCAAAAGTGAGTATCAGGTATTGACCTGCAAATCCAGACACTGATGTGACAGGCTCAAATATTAAAAAATATTTAAGCAAGTAATGCTTGTAAAAACAGCAAGAACAGGACTTCAGGCTTTCTCCTTGAAAGGCTGCTCCTGCAACAATGAATCACATCAGGCAAATAAAAATAGAGAGCGGACTGTCAATTATCCACATAGTTGCACTGATCATCTTGTATTTCTGAAACATTTCTCCTCATCCCCAAATCAGCCACTTGACAGGGCTATTGCATTCTCATTCTGATGTCAGGTATTCATGTGCGGAAGCCGGTGGAGATTTTGCGGCTAATCAAGGAGGGGCTCTGCAGCAGCACCCCAGGCGTGCTTTCCCCTGCAGTGCCAGGGCAGGGGGGTCAGCAAAGGTAATACCCTGGCTGGGGTGCAGGCTCTGCTCTCAGACTCCTGCCAGCAGATACCTGACTCAGGCCAACCCGCAACAATCCCTACAGGAAGCAGTGCAAGCCACTGATGTGCAGTAGGAGAGGTGGGGATTTCGAGCTCCCCGCTCTCCCCAGCCAGAGCGGGGTCTCTCAGACATCTACGCCTCCGTTCAGTGAGTTATGGTCTCTAAAGCTGTGCCCACTTTGATGCTCTGCACACAGGGCTGTGCAGGCAGGCCAGGGCAGCTAAGTGATTTTGAGCCGAACTCTGGGGGAGCCAGCTGCCACCTGAATCCGCGGAGCAGAGGAAGCTGCGGGTGCGTCTTTACCTTGCTTTTTGCTCAGATACAGTTGGGCTTTTCTCCTCCTCCACCCCTAAGCACAGCTCCAGCCCCCTGCTGTCAGCCCTCTTTGACTAGGTACACAGCAAGACTGTCCTCACTCGTCCACTACAAGCCACCCCGGTCCTGCTAGTCCTCCCAGTCCTCCCAGCCCTTGAACAAATACCATTTTTTCCAAAATCTGTCTTAAGGAGCATCTTCCCTTCTCTAACTTCCCTGTGCCACCCCTTGGATTGCTGGAGCACTGCAGCTGTCCCCCAGCTCTTCATCCACCCCGCTATCTTTCCCTTCACCGTTGCCATCCTCTCTGGGGCTCACTGACGCTTCTGATGCTGCCAGCGAGCTAGGGAACAGACGTGCAGAACCAGGAAGCAAAACAGAGGCCCACAGCTCCAAAGCCTCCAGCATGAAGAGGACAAGCCCTTCTGTGTGCAGTAGTAAAATGCCTGTGTGACTTCTGGCTGAAATACCAATTCAGTGGGCAAGAAGTCTGGATCATGGGTATCTATCCAGATAGACTTGTCAGGAAAGCAGAGCAGCAACTCGGCGGAGCAGGGTCGTAGAAAAACATTGGTAGCTGATTAAAGGGAAAAAAAATCCTATCCCATGAAGGTTCATTCTACTAGACTTGCAGATGGAATTCAGCAAATGCAAATTTTTTAAATATTTTAATACTGCTTGAAGTTTAAATTACAGCACAAACTTTACTGTGGAATTGCTCTTGATATCTAGATAATTATATACTGTCTGCATCTCTCATATTTTTGTATGCTGATAACTTACTACTGTTTTGTTGTAACCTGATCATTTTCCTGGAGTTTTATTATTTATAATTTACAATGTTTTTATTTCATAGAAAAAATATTATACTATTATGTGCTGGGCCAAATCATATTTTTAAGCTTCAGCAATTTTCAGTGCTTACAATTAATTAAATACAATGTATTCAAATAGACAAATTCCAAATGGTACTGAATGATCTTTTAATGTTAACTGTGTGTTTTATGGACTTATTTCCCTTGTATGCACTTTAAATATTTTATTGTTTTCCTTTATTATTGGTTTTATGTGATTTCAAAACAATAGATTCCTTGGCCCATTGTCTTACAAATTAGATCAGCATACTATTGCTATAAATATTGCACGTAAATACTGTATCTCTGTTCATATAAATAGATCACCATTTCATTTATAGTTTACAATTCTATTACCATCCATTAGACTTTTAGACATGGAAAATTTTATCTCAGATCCATTTTTTCAGCCATTCAACTAAGGAAATCACATAAATATTACGCCATGTTCTTCCACACTATGTTTAAACAAATAGGTTATTATTTTTTCAAAGGACTCAGTCGTGTTTGCTGTTCCATTTTCATGTGTTTCTGTAAGCACTAATGTATTTTATTAACTTTTAAAATCTCCCAAATCCTTCATAACTCCTACTGCTTGCTCTTAAATGCAACCAACACTATTTTTAAAGAATGGTAGATACAATATATTTACTTTATTGAAAGTCTATTTATCACTTTCTTCAAGGCTGAATCACACTTTTGGAAGTTGAATTTTCAAGAGGGACACACAGCAAGATTTTAGGGACACATTCCTGGTCCTTGCTGCCAAAGCCAAAATTTTTAGAAGCCTCCCGCTGTATCTAAGCACCTAACCAGTGGGCACATTTTCCAAAGTGCATTGGTTTATTTCTACATCAGTCACTTCCCCCATTTATAAAATATTTAGCCAGAATACACTTTATACAGTGATAGCATGCATGGCTATCTTGTGCGAAGAGCTCATTTGGCCGCTTATTTTGTTGTCTAACTGAGAACAGAACTCCTTAGCAAATTCTGCAGAGATGTGTAATGTGTGCAGCTAGGCTTGCCTCCTGTGTTGGTGAGGTCCTCTAGGTCACAGTTGCATGTTTGTTTTCTCCATCCAGTGGGTAATTTGGTTTTTAATAATGTTTTTGACCCCATTTGCAGATTGCGTGCCATAACTAGGAAGGGATGGGCCCTGCAGTAAGTAATTAAGTCTGCAGGAGCAGGGCTGCTTATTTTTCATTGCAGCAGATAATCAGAATGCTGTTGCTCAAGTGTAAAATGCAGAAATTAATGATCCTATATAATACAGATTAAAGCTTTCATTTTAAAAACTACCAGTGCAGAAGAACAAAAGTAGGGAGCCCTGCACCCACTTTGGAATTTCAATGTATGATATCTCTGACATATTTGGAGAAGCTGCCTGAATACAAACCAGAACAGAATTCAATCATGTAATAGTTTAAATAAATGATCAGATCAGAACTCTAACTATGCAGCCACCCTCATTGCTACTTAGAAAAAGGCGTTGTTGAGTGTAAACATTCTCCAGTAGGTTTTGTAACTTTCAAGTTTTTATGGGTTTAATAAAGCGGAAAGATCATTTTCCATAAGTACAATAAAATTGTGCATTACAAAGAACAAAGATAACGTTTTTAACTCCTTAAAAGGCTTGGCTTCAGAGAAAAAGAATAATTTTCTAGAAGAGTAACATGTTACTCTGAATCCCACAAAACCTCATTATGTGTATGCACAGGCATCTAGAAACTAAATGTGTCTCTACCACATTGTAGTAAGTAGTCTTACAGCGTGAAAGCAGATTGGGATCCCATTTTGCCAAGTGCTGTACAAGAAGAAAGCATGGCAATATATTATAAATAGTAATTGTATGGACAAAGAGATCACACTGTATTTCTATTTGTTCTGGATTGAGTGCAGATGACATACAAAGACTGTTAAAGAGGGAGACTGGATAAAAGCATATGACATACATAAACTACAGGTGATAAAGAATTCAGAAATAGGAAAATACTAATTTCTGCAGATTTTTTTTAAGTGATGAAGAAAAAATCGAGAATTTTAAATGTTTTCTCTACACCAGACAGAAAATATTCTCAAATTGATAAATCGTTCAGTCAGTATCATGAAATGCCTGTAACTTCCCCACAATTTAGGGAGATGACTGAAGAAAGAAAGAAAGGATATTTCTTCGTTTCCTGTATTATTTAAATACCAGTAGTCGTAGACTGTTTTTCTGGGGATTAAATCTTTAGATTCTTTTTCACTTCTCTGACTAGGCTTACTGGAACTGTTTTCTTCTATAAAGTCATCATGTTTTTATTTCACAAAAAAAAAGTATTAGAATTTTCCCTTTACCAAATGTCTTTGGATAGTCCTTAGTCCTATTGTCCAGACCCAAAGGGGATAGGCCATGATCCTGCTCTGAGCCAGCACAGGCTTTTGCTTATGCAGAACTCATTGCAAGGATGGGCCTAATGGGAGTCTCCCTACTGCACTGACTGACCTTTAGATAAGAAATTTCATCCTTGTCCCAATCTCTCATTTTTGTCTGGAACTACTTAGAGAGGAACAAGAGAATGAGAGAAACTTAAAGATAAAAATGGTTTGTAAATGACAGCCTATCCTTTTGCCATGTAACAATTTCTCAGTCATAATAACAGTACACATATTTTTCTTTTCCACCAGAATAACTGCGTTTACCTTACCATTAATAATTCACTACATAATCACTGTGGATTTGAAGAAGAGAGGATGAACCCTACCAAGAAAAGAATCTGACACCTACAGTCATGTACTTTCTTCTCACTAGTAGACCTCATTAATGGCATTTCATGCTATTTTGCTGTATACACAAAGGAGAAAAACTTGAAGAATCAAAGAAGTAATTTGCACCTGTTTCCAATGTGATTTAATGTGTGCTTTGACCAGTTGTTTCTCCTAGAGCTTGTGCAATCTCCCTATCTCTGAGAACCTACAAATCTCTAACAACAAACTCTGCTACAGATGATCAGATGAGTAACACTCAGATAGAGACTAAATCTGGAAGCAAGGTAGATACATATAGTTTTATACCTTTTTTTAACTTTAACCTTCATCTTCCTGATCTGCTGATGATCATTTTGTTTTGCAGAGTTAGCTGGTGACAAAGCTAACAAAGTGATATCTCATGCGGACTCTCTCCCCCGCCCCCCTTGCACTGCTCATTCTGTCTCAGCGATGTCTGAAATTTGTTTTTGCCTGAAATTTACCATTTCAGTACAATGCTGAACTTCAGTAGGAAACCATCTTAACACATCTAGAATGGTGTTTCTTGCACAAAATGACCCTATCTCTATACACGCTGCCTGACTCAGGATAAGAACAGACATCTCTTCCTCAATTCCTGTATCCATTTTACTAGCCCTGAAAGGTCAAGCCATTGGTCTTGGCCTATACATCAAAATGCTGAGACTTTCATTATACTTATGTGGTTTATCATGAGCTCATGATTTTGCCATGATGAACTTGGTAGCAAAAGAGCACCAATACCATACTCTTCAATTTTCCCTTTAGCAGCAACACTACAGCAGGCTTTGCTTTGTGCGGTGCGATCAATTCAAGATTTGCGTGCAGGGTTCTATAGGTCAAATTCGATTGCTGAAATTCCAGAGTGTTGAGATGTCAGAAAAACTGCAAAACACATTTTGAATGTTATTAATGTACTCACCCTGAACATCAGGCAGTCAAAAATGTATGGCTATTGGAAACACATTTTGAAATTACTATTTCTTTAAGGAAAACTTGGTAAAAAGGCAAAGAGGAGTTTTAAAGCAAACTACAAATGCAATATTTGATACAGAGTGCATTGAGCTAAATTCAGCTCTGGTTCAAACTCACCATGTTACAGAAAAGGTTGTTGCATGATATTTTCAATCAAATTCAGAAGGAAAAAGAAAACATTAAGAATAACACAGAGAGTCCTACAATATCTGCAGCTTTCTGTCCCAGACTGTCACATATACAAGTTCAGTCCTGAGCAAAAATGTTTTATCACCTGCCTCAGACAGTATTCAGCCTTACTTATTCTGAAAGCAGACCCAAATTATCTCAAAAGCCTGGAATATCTAGAAGACCCCTTCCTGAGTAAGCCATGGCATCCTCACAGCCACAGGGAAGGCACCATCCAGAACGTGGAAGAATTTGAATAACTGAATTTCCTCAGCACCTACTATATATATTGGTATGGGAGAGGAACTGCACCTTGGGAGAGGTTCAAGATGAAGGAGGTCAGCAGCTTGAAGGAGAAAGTAGAGGTTGGGGAAGAAGAACGTAAAGGAGGAATATGGGGAGAAACTGAGACTCCTGTACCCCAAGGCAATGGGCAAGGGAGATGGAGTGTGGGTTTGAGGAAAAGAGGAGACAAAAGGAGAGATCCCCACCCACATTCCTCTGAACCATCACCACAAGGACCTTTAATCTCACTGATCCTTTTGTTTCACCAGTACCTACCCACCCTACTCAGATGGATCTTCCCAGCTCTTTACCTCACTCCAGACATCCAAATCTGTCACTGCCCCTTGCACAGAGAATGTGTTTTGGCACCACATGGGAGTTAACTTTGCCTATACTACCAAGAAGCCTAGGAGAAGCTCCACTGGTAGGGAAAACTCCTTAAATACCAAAGACATCTATAGTTTTGAAACACTGAGGAAATTTCAGAGAGCTTTTCAGAGTGTTGGCTGCCAGCTTTCATAGAAATGGCTAAGGTCTTCCATTCTGGACATTCACAAGGCTGCAGTGTTTGGTCCCACTTGCAGCTGTTCCCAGAGCAATTTAAGTCTTAAGAGCCTCAGAAGAGTCCAGACACTGCCCTGGCTTGGGGTCTTACAGTACAATTTTGTGTGATGAGGCAATTCAGTAAAACCTTCCTGGGAAATAAAATTCCTGTTTCACAATCTCTCTTGTGTTGTGTACTGACCCCATTGACCTTCTTACGGCTTAACCCTGCCTTTTCCCTAGGCCAGGGGCAGGAAGGCCCTCTGGGACTCCACTTTGACTCTGTGCAGGCACCTGACAGTGCACCTGGGCATGAAAACACAATTTTGCACAGTGTTTTTAATACCTTCCCCAGACCAAACTCCCCTCAGCTTTGCTCATCTTTCCGTGGTGGCGTACTGAAGGTGGTTTTGTTTTCAGGAAGGCAGGTTGCTCTCTGCTTCATTTCCCCTCGAGGTGAACAGCGCAGGTACCGCTCTTTGAAAACATCTGAAACTTAATCTGTCGCAGGATTCCCACCATCAGCCCCCTCGGGTGGCTCATATCTGTAGCTGAGAGATTGCCTGCTTGCTTATCGTTCCTGTACAGCCCTGCCTTGGAAAACCAGCTTGCTTTGGGTGGAAACCATTTGTTTGTCCACAAACGGTCCACTTGAGATGATTAACAGCCCTCTGCTGTTACTCCTAGGTTAGGGATAATTCAAGATGATACAGGGAAACCTCGAACAAACAGAGCTTGCAGACTGAGACTTAAATCTCACAGAGCCCAGGCAGAAATCTTAAGCTGCAGACAGCACCTCCAAACCCCTGGCAGCCAAACCTGCAGTGGGAATGGGGAAGGGGTGAGGATCCTGCTCAGCCATCTGCTACCGAGCACGTAAGCCAGAAGTTGCAGAGCTAGGGACATGGGCACCGAGGGCTCCTGGCTGTAGGGCAGCCTGGGAGGAAAACCCTGGAGTTATGTTATTAGATCCTATATTAGATGCCATTAGATTCCATGCATTTGTGTTCCTGCTCAACTAATATTCATTCATCTTAGTGTCACCCAGAAATCTCAGCGTAAGGGAGTAGGAAAGACATGTTTGTGCCTCTAGGCTGGCTGCCAATGCTCCACCAAAAATCTAGCCCTTTCTTTCAGTTAGTGTCATCGAGCCCAGCAGCAGCTGGGCTCCCACTAAGCACAATGTGCTCACTGCTCTGCCTGCAGATAACTCCACACATGCTCGATACTTTATTTTAAAAGACAGATTTATCTGTGTGTGTGTGTGTGTGACAGTGAAAGAAAATACCAGAACACCTTTTTTCTTTTTCTTTTCCTGTCTTGTCTTTTAGTACTTTGAAAGAAAATCCAAAGTAATTTACTTGTGCCTATTTTTTACAGTTTTTTCATTGACAATAACGGAGTTCTCTTTAGACCCACAAATGGGAGGTTATATGGTTTTTGCCAGAGGCTGGCAAATCAACTTCTTTCAATTTTAGTTGGAAATGTGAGCTAAACAGGGTTTCTTTGTTGTTTTTTTTTTCTTAATAATCAGCCTCATTTTTTAAAACCTCATCATATTTTTGTACAAGAGGAAAAAAGTAAACTCAGCTTTTCAGCTAAAAGATATGGATATCATTTGCAAAAATGAAAAGAGAAGCCAGTTCATACAGCTCACCACCTTGCACAGTCATTCATAATGTGACCACTTTAAGACACCCTCAGTGTTTTACTTTGGTAAAATTTCATGTCAGCAGTCACACCATATGTGAAGGGGATTTACAGGAGAGAAAACATTCCCTGCGCACTAAAATTCAACTAAAACTCAACACCGTTCACAAACATTTCAGGTTGTTTGAAATTGTTCCAACTTCCGTTATCTTGTACAGTCACAGCTTTTAAAAACAAGAAAGTTTGGAGTAAAATGCAAAGGAAGTTAGACTGTCAGAGGTCCCCAAAATGAAAGCAGTGTAAAACAAAGAATATCAAGCAAAAAATCTCAGTTACAAAAGAGGTTTCATCAGGCAGTTTATGTAGCCAAAGCTGCTCTTATCACTTGGGGGTTTTTTTGGTTTTATTTTTCAGTGAGCTGGAGACCAGTCCTAATTCTAACAAAACTTTAATGTGTATGTGTAACAGAGGAAGGTCCTGTGCATGTTAAATTTCTTTTAGGCAGTTTCACCAGTCTACTAGAGCAAAGACAGAATTTCTAAATTGTCAAAAAGATGCCAGTTTCGGGCATCCCTGGGATAAGCCAACCTTTTCAATTAGGACAAAACCCACCACTACATAATAGTCTTTACAGGCTCATAAACCACCATACCACCCAAGATGTTAACAAGCTGGCATGTTTTGAGCATCAAAGATAGAGAGGAAACTGTGTTTACATGTTTGGCACAAAAACTAATGAGGAAAGTCAATTGGCCCTTTGTCTTGAGGGTCTGAAGAGCTGCGCTCTAATGTTTGGTTTCTTAGTTGGCACTTATTCAAGTAATCACTCGTGGCCTGACAAAGCAGCACTTGTGTTTTATTAGTGGCCATGCTGAACTCTCCTGCCTGGGCTGTGTTGTCTCTCAATAGAGTGCTGCACCAGAGGGCACACTTATTTGAAAACACTAAATCAGAGCATGATGATCTTTGCCCGACAAATACAACCAAGAGAGCAGAAAAAAATGTTGACAACAGCTCTCCTTTTGTTAGAGAAAGTGAGGAAACAACAACTGGCGTGTGTGTGGGTGCTTGTAAGAACAGTCCTGAAACACCAGTGACAAAAACAGCAAAACTTTGTTCCTGTGATGAGACGCTCAGAGCCAACTGCATTCGCTCCATCCTTGAGAACAGCACATTGGCAAGGCTAAAATTCATGTTGCTCACAGGTGGGAGAGCAGATATAGCATTTTTAATGTGTTGGGTCAGTCTGGCGCAGGGACAAAGGTACAAGCCCATCAAGAAGTAGTATAGTCCAAAGAATTTGAAGGTCACTATTTCATCTACTTGAGCCAGGTAAAAGGCAAACCCTGGAGGATCTGGCTTCTTTTTCTGATAAAACTCAAACCTCCAACTTTCAAATACTTTAAAGAGCACAAACTTGTCAGCAAAATTGGGCTGAGATTCGTGATTTGGGAAATTGGACTTTCTTGTGAAACCATTGGTACTCTTTGCCAGAAAGAGGATGAGAACAAACTTGCAAACTCTGACTCACAGCAACAGTCCCACTGACTGTAAGAGATAATTGCACAGAGACAAATTAACTCTTCCACTTATGATGTCTGTATGTAGGAACCTTCACCAGTCTGGAGGTGGGAAAAAAATGTCCAGAGGGATACAAAAATGAAAAATAATGACTACATTGAAGATCCTTTATCTTGGGCTCTTTTGTTTAAACTGTCTTTTCCTATCACTTAGAATGTCCTACATAGGTTATATAGAATATATACAAGTTTTGCTACAAAGTTTCACATGCCACCTCCATTTAATTTCACCAATTTGACTAGACCATCCACTTTTACTGCAACTACCTATAGATACGTTAGATATATGCTTAACAATCTCCAGTTTTGTAGGTCTAATCTCAGGCATTTTCTAAAGTTGTGAGGGGGTGAGACAAATAGCAGGTGGCTTCTGTTTAAAATCCATTTTTAAAGGACAAGGAAAAAAACCTTATTAATAGTTGTTTCAGTGATAATTGAGTCTGAAATGAAATAAATATAGTATTAAAGCCTTACATATGAAGAACTATTTTTGTTTTCACATTTCAGTATATGGAATGTAATTTTGAAAATTTTCCTCTTAATCCATGACTATTCACAGTCATATTACAATTTAAATTGTATAAATGGGAAAAAAGGAAATAGAATAGTGAAAGAAGTTCTGTCAGGTAAAAAAAAAAAAAAAAGAAAACAAAAAAAAAATACCCCAAAAAACAAAAAAACCCAAACAAGAATACAAGAATATGGTCTCTTAGTTTTTGTATTTGTATTAAGGATATAAAGATGCAATGATCATCTGATGGGTTAAAACTCCCCAGGTAGGCAAGAAGATCAAAATATGGCTCACTACACCCTTTCAAAAAAACTTGTCATATCTCAAACAAGCTGAATATTACACACATTATAAATGAACAGTCTCTAAACTTGCTCTGCCACCAAAATCATTAACCAACCTGTGCCATCCTGTAACCATTCTGGAATCGTACCTGAAGGACAACAACTTGTGTTTGCAGTGACTATGCATCTGAATAGTCAGTTTTTCTTAATTTTTGTATGAGTTCCGGGCACAGGCTTTGGTTTTCAAAGACACTTTAGTTAGTTAATAAATGTCATCTCCAGCTCAAGACGATCATCAAATTGCAGCAGGCTATATGTGGCATATAATACTGCATTGCTTGTCTGATAAAACTCCAGTGCAGTGGGTATAGTAAAGCATTTCTGCATTCAGTTAGGTCTTGGCAGCTGCCTCTTATCTGTCCAGAGACTAAACTCTGCCTCAGGAGAATACCTTGTATGATTATTTCAGGGCACTGCAAAGGATGTGCTACTTTGACACAAAATGTATATTCTTACTGTAGTCTCCAGGCTCCTTGGCACGCTCCTCCAATGCACTCCCTCGGGAGGCAACTCACAGTGAGTGCTCGTTTGCACTTTTTAACCTGTCCTCTGTTAAACAGTTAGGGGTTCAGGATTAAAATCCAGCTTTAGCAGGAACTAGTACCTGCCCAATGAAGATGCAAATAAAGAACTCTGTAATATTTTTGTGAACTGAATCCAATATAGCCCCATGTGTACATCCCCTTAAAATGTTAAAATGACAGAATTTTGGTATTTGACTCTGTTTTGGAGAACAAAATAGACATTATTTCTTTATTCGATAGCAAAGTTTCTTTCTGTCACACAGTGTCAGGAATCAAGAAATCCCCTTAAGAGTAGTGTGGGAACTGAATGAGTAAATGCAATATATAGCTGACACTGAACCTTTTGAAAAACAGTCGCTATTAATTCAGACCTGTCAATACTTAACTTTACCTAGGAGACCAGCAGATTCTATATTCTGTTTTTGTTTTCTCCTCTAAAATTTGCCATTTATTTCAGCAATTACAACACGCTTTTTCAAACATTTCACAAGCCTTTCCTTGTCTTAAGGGAAACAGCATAGTACTCCCCATTGGCTTTGGGATTATTATTAACTCCTGTGTTGCAGTGGTGTGAATTACACTGTACAACATAAGGCATGTAGCAGATAAAATGGCATAAAGAAATTTTCATTATTTCCTCCAAATTTAAGTCCAACTCGTAATCAATTTCTTAAATTTCTGCACTTTTTGTCCCCACTATTTCTGTGTGTTAGATGATTTAAAAATTATTCCAGTGATTTTTGATAACTATGTATTACAGATACTGTTTGTTGGTTTACAAAAGACAAATTGCATAGTGCTTCATATGGACAGCTTAGATGCATTTCTTTTAAAACAGGAATTATACATTGATTATTGTTTCATTCTAACAATAGTAGTCAGCATTAAGTCGTGCATGTAGAGGCTCTACTGAGAAAGCTGCGAACTAGAGCAATCACAAAAGATAAGAGAAATTAAATACTTTAACCCCAGCTTTAACTATCCTTTATAAAATATACTTATTTCTTATTTCCCTACTGTTTAATTTTTTCCAAACATTTCCAGGGAAAACACTGGGTTCTATTTTTTCATTGAAAACCGAATGTCCTATTTTCAGCTGATGTGTTTATAACCTGCTAATCTGGTATGAGCACAGACAAGTGGAAATTATTTGCTTTGTAAATTAAAATTTTTAAAAAATATATATCGTTGAGAGCTAGTTTTTGTGGTACTTTTGTGTAGGGTTAATACAAGGCGAATCTAGTAAAGGCAATGTCCTCAGCACCTACACCTATAAACATTCCTTGCTAGTACAAAAAACAAGTTTTTTACCTATAAAAGAAGGAAAACAGAATCACCCCCTTTCAACGTGAAGCTTGTAACTGAGTGTAGCACTTTGCAATATGAGTTATTTCCTGGAAGTTAAATTTATGACATGCTGGACTAAAGTGAGTGAAGAAGTGGTATCATACTATCACACTGTGACAGATACCTATAAAGGATGTGATTCTACAGCACTGCCAGCAGAATTATGAAAAAGAAGAAATATTTTCAAGAATGGCCATTTTTACCCTAAGCCTTCGTGGAGTTTAGAGACACAGGAATTTCAGTGCTAAAAAAGTAAATGTGAAAAAATATCTATTTTATCTGTGCTGTTTGCACCAATGGAAAGATAGATTCACCATGACAGTAGAATTATAACAATACAACTCCTTCCTTAGACTTTCTTTGTTAGAAATATCTCTGTGCAGAACAGATAAAGTTAGCACCGGTATGTTTCCTAATAGTGAATCTTCTGCAACAGGGCTCTAGCCATTATTATAAATATGAATGCCTCTATGGATATATGTGTTCTTGGACACAGTTGGTAATGTAATGCCTGAATCAAATGAAAATATGAATAAAATATTTCTGTATCATCTGAAAATCAATGGCACCTATGTGATACAACAGTACAAACTTCTGGACCTAGCAAAACAGAGATATTTATGAAAATACCTCTGGTATAAGCCATTATCCAATTTAATCAACTTCCACAAACATACTCTTTAGTCCTTTATTTTGCAGCAATTTCCTATAGGACTTAGAAAATCTCTCTATACTTCTAAAACTACCTGTTTTCAAAAGACAAAATGCCAGAACACTGATTTTCATCTAACCTTACTCAGACAAAGCTCTCATTATCTTCATTGAGAACTTGCCATTAAACTAAACATCTAAACCAAGGTGCTGAAATCTAGGCTACTAAATCCAAATGTGAGTACCTAACAAAAACAACTTGATTTTCAGACTGCGACTGCCCAGAAATCCTACTGATACAATGGAAAACAGAAGTCAGAATCTTCAGACATTTATGTTTGAAGATAATTTATGGTTCAAATTTCAAGCACTCCCATTTCAATGTTTTGAATAATTTCTGCATGAATCTCTCCTTACCTCTTTTTATTAGTTAACCATTTTTCTTTGGTCCTTAGCTTTGAGCTTTGCAAGCTCAA
This sequence comes from Pelecanus crispus, assembly GCF_030463565.1. Classification (NCBI taxonomy): domain Eukaryota; kingdom Metazoa; phylum Chordata; class Aves; order Pelecaniformes; family Pelecanidae; genus Pelecanus; species Pelecanus crispus. The sequence goes on from NC_134644.1 coordinate 135,385,726, forward strand.
AACATACCCTTTACTTAGGCAAATTATTTTTCCAGTGGCAGCATACTGAAGTGTCCCATTCTTGATGCCAGGGCAGCAATGCAAATTCATCCAAATAAATTACGGTTAACCATTCACAACTGGTGTAGACATGGGAGACAGACTTACTGAAGTACATATTTAAAACAGTCTTTTTTGCCCACATGTCACACTCAGAGCTTTTACATTGAACCAAACTCAGGACTTGGTTTATTTACTTTGTTATGCCTTTAATTTCCTAACAGAATATGTGCTGGTGGTAAACGAGAGATATGCATGCATTCAGAAAAATAGGTATCTGCCAGGAAGACCTGCAGCAGTGGCTTCAGTTTCCTCTTTCCTGCAAGAGGTAATGGACTATATCCACTCTGTCCCTGAAAAGACCTGGCAATGAGGTCTCAGAAATAGTAAATAGAGTAAGAATCCTCTGGCCAAGATTCTTTCTCCGAGTTTCAAGGATGGGCACGGGCTGACAGAGGCACTTTGCTTCCACCAGCAGCTGCTTGGCTTTCCCACTCCTTCATCTTAATCACCCTGCCCATAGAGCTCCTCTCAATGCAAATCCTGGTGCTATAGAGGAGTGTGACACGGGCAGCTGAGGTCTTTCTTCATCGCAAAAAGAAGGAAGTCTGTTTGTGGAGGGTCCCCTCCATGCTTGGATGAATGGATAAGCACCGTCCTTGCACACATACTGCCCTCAGTTACACTGACTGAACATCATCATTTTGTTGGTCTAGAAAAGTAGGGACCTGAACCCACAGCAGTCGCTTGGTCTGTCTGAACTAAGGCTTATTATTGCATAACATATGACTCTCGTGTTGAAGGATTTTAGTCTAAAATATAAGCAAATCAGACACAGTCACGATACTGTGGGTGTTTACACAGAGCTTTAATTCTTGCACTCCTAAAGGTCCCGTACACTTTGAGAATAGCCCTGATGGACAAAAGCTCTAAGCCAGGTTTCTGAATAGAAATCCACTTCCTGCAAGTTCGATTAAGCTAGCTAATTTTCAGTCAAACACACTAATTTCCAGACAGGTTCTTCTGATGTTTTCCCTCTGTTTGCAATTTGCATCATTAAATAGCTTGGTGTTTCAAAGCAGCCACGGTAGTAAGGTCACAAGGTTTTATGTTAAATAGCAACATCCTCAGCTTTTTAAAGAAGAAATAGAGAGCAGCTGATCTGATGGCGCATAATTTTCTGTCTTTCCCTTTTTCTCTTTGGGGTGAGAAAAAGGAAGGATTGGAGCTTCTTATGGATCACAGACATTTTACCCTGGAAGAAAGAGCAGATCTATAGGGCTTTGTGCTCTCGAAAGCAACACAGAATCACAGGTGTTCTTGATTATCAAGAAATCTTCTTCTTTTCTAATGGTTTCCCCTTCTCTCCCTGAGAACAGCAGGTCATCTTTCTGGCATGGATATCTCATTTTAAGAGGCACAAAATCCAATCTTAAAAGGAAAATTTTAAATAAAGGTATACGTTGAATTTGAAGATTAAAAGATAAAGCTTGGCAACATTCAGTATGCCAGAAAGCAGGGCTGTGCTGACCTACCCAGGGTAAACAGTGATAGTAAACAGATGTTTCTCAATTAATTCTGCCTGTGCTTTGTTTCCATATCTGAGGAACAGTGGTAACAACACAGGAAATAAAGTGTGACACAAAGACACCTTCATTCAGTCTTTCTCCCAGTAAAATTGCTTCCCCCCCCACCCCCCTTGCCTTTTTTTATGGTCACACAAAGTGAATTTGTGGGCTATAGCCACCCTGAAGCAGTTTTTTGTGCCTCGGGAGGCTGGCTGGTCACTGGGATTGGAAAAGCCTGAATGTCATAGCTCCAAGCAGTTTTGACAGTTGCTGAAGACACGTATCAGTAAATACTCTAAACTGAACTTAGCACTGCATCAAAGGCTCCCGAGCCGAGCTGCCCTGACAAAGCTATTCCCAGCCCACCAGGGCTCTGGGACACGCAGCCTCATGCTGGAAACACTGCTGCTGAATTGCTCTCTGGCTCTGCACCCACCAGATTTAAAATCAGTGTATGCGCGTTTTTATCTCACAAACATACATGCGCATACGTTTGAGCAAGAAACAGTGAATATCGTGAAAATGGTTGCTGAAAGCGATGGCTTTTGTATAATTACATGTGTTCATACATGTAGGTATGAACATACAGATGAGTGAATGTGGGATGTATGTAAAACAAAGTTAGAGTAAATGCAACGTTGCCTATACCTCACATTACAACTAATACTGTGAGCGATATATCTAAAAGGTGTAGTCATAAGGTTGTCAGTTTTAAAACGCGGATAGGTAGAAAAATGACAAGGTACTCCTGGAGAGAGGGAAAACATGCTTTGACACATACACAGAGAAAGATACAGATGTTCTGACCTATGTGGGAAAAAATAAACAAAATATAAATCTCCATTTTGAAGGAGATATAATTGTAATTTTATCACTGAGGCCTCTCTGGGAAAAAATGTAGTTTATGATGCATTGCACTCTTGCTTTGCTTACAAGTCAGCAGCTACAATTAAGACAAGAGAGTTGGAAAATTTAATTCAGTTTAATTCATTATACATTTTTCCCCTTCCAGAGAGCCATGTGATGTAGTAGAAGATAAGAAACCATGTCTTGTCATTCAATATTTATTAAGCAAACTAAACCAGCTTGTTTTGTAGAAAACAAATTTCATTTTGCCTGTCATACCAGAACCTGGTGCCAGTCTGATCTGTTGTATAGTCTCACTGAACCCAGTGACTTTGAAGTATATTGTGTATACAAATGTCTTGCTGTAAGCAGTCCTGTACTACCAGCATGCGTGGAGACCAGCATGAACTTGCCATTCAGAGAAATACAGGGCTGTGAACAAGGGGAGAGAAATCTGTTATCTTTTCTTCCTTATTTAGGTGCTGCAGGAGAATATGAAAGTAGTTCAATAAGGCAAATGATCCAAGAACAGTTCTTTTGAGTATGTTCTGATGTGTGCAAACATGACATATTTAATTAGTATTACATTCTATCTCTTATAAGAAATCCAAGATTCGAGATAGGATAATTATCTTTTAACAACATACAGCTGCTAAACTTCTCAGGAATATGGTACCCAACATCGGTTCTTAGAGCACATCACAAATAACCACTTTCATAGCAGAACATTTATAAATGTCACGTCATGGAAGAGAAAAGCTGCTGTAGAAAAAGGGAAATATTTTTGTTCTTATAGGTAAAGCAAGGCCTCAGAACCTCACACCTATGCAGCAAGCAAATGTGATTAAAGGCAGAACAAACAAGCAAAAACCTTGCATTAAATAGATCATGAATTTGCTTGTGGGTCTGTAACAGATGTGTTACTAAGGATGCTTTGTTTATCCAGTTGCAAGACTGTCGAAGAGAATCATTCCAGTGATGCTGCTTATCACGCTTTTAATTCTGCTCAGGCAAAACTGTTAGCTTTGAAAAAGCAATTTTTTTTTGGCCCTACTCTATCTGGCTGCACAGAATTTTCAAAGCACCACAATGTTGTAAAAAATGCCCTTTTAATCAGATTACCCTTGGCGAACGTCCCAAACTCAGGCTGAAGTGCAGTGCTTGTGGTTTCTCAACAGCTTACACTAAGCCTGCACCATGGAAATAATCTACTTTTAAAACCCAGGAAACAAATCGACTGCACTAAGGACATAAGTCGCTGTCATTAGGGAGTGATTAAGCTAAACATTTTTATACACTCTGGTAGCCCAGTTTCATATTGTGTACCTCTGTGCTGAGAGAAAGAATGGCACCCCAAATGACTGCTTGTTTGATTCAGCCACCCCAAAAAGATCTGGTCTTACACAAATTAAACTTAATTTTCCCCTAATAATCACAAAAGGAAAAAAGGGGGAGAGAGAAATTTGCTTTTAATGAATTAGAAAATACAGTAAAATCAGCTTTACAAGCAATCATTCAACTGGGGATCATGAGTTTGATTAAAGACTATACATGATATTTTTTGACACATATTAGCCTCTCCTAAAAATCCTGTCACCTTATATTAAATTAGTGCTACTTGTTTTATGCAAACATATTTCCTTTAATACATAATTTATATTGGAAATTCTGTGTATTTTTGAAGAGGCAGCTACTATTTTTGCAATTTACCATTATAATTCCATGTCTTCAGCTTTCTGTGATGTCGTATTCTTCATAGTGGGAAAATACAACATCGAGATGTTTGAACAGAAATTACTCCACCTCCCCCAGTTTTCCTCTAACAAAACTGTAAAAAAAGAATACGGATCTGACTCTGTCTAATCAAATTATCTGGTGTCTGAGACAACCTTGCTATTTCGGTACATGCAGATCCTAAAGAAGAAAGGATCTAGATGTCAGATCCTGGTGCATGAAGAGCAGAAGGTGTGTTTGTGGGAGGGAGGGAGGGTTGTGTTTGTTTTCTGCATAAGTCTGAGCTCAGGTCTGACACAGACGGGATGTTCAACTGGTCTAAGGTACAAATCAGGTCCATTCTTGATCCCTACTTTGGACATTCTGCTGATAGTTCATTTCTAATTTATGAAACATGTCATTAATCCTCAATCTGTCAGCCTCTTTTTGACAATAATTCAGTCTGACAGTTGAAGGATTAATATTTATTAAACACCCTGTACTTTAGAAGTCAAAGAAATGCTCAATTCATTTCTGCGGCAAAATCTTCCAACTCGTAGCAAGCACTACCCCCAATCCCTTCGTGCTCCTTAAAAGACAAATAAACCCAACTGACAACACAATAGAAATAGCAGATGACCAAGAGAAACACAAGAGAAACAAAACAAAAAGAAAAAAAGAAGTAATTACAAGTAATCCTTCAAAGACTTGATAGTGGATTCATTTAAGGTATTCCTCTGCCCAAGCATATGTTTTCTCACTCTTCCTTCCCCTTCCAACCCTCCCCCTCCCTTCCCCACTCATAAATAATTCATAACCTGATAAATATGCAATTTCAAAAAAGTGCAGACATGGCAGCACTGCATTAAAAAAAAAAAAAAAAAAAAGGCTTGTGCTTTTCACACAGAAGACCTGAGCTGCACTTAACGGATGACAGATTTTCCAGTATTCAAAAGCTGCATTATATATATGATAGGAGTGAGACGGTATTTCTGGTCTGATTCCTTGCTAGACATGTTGTGAATTGTCTGTGGAAAGCTGTAACATAAAACAAATGGTGTTGTTGGTTTGGTTTGGTTTGGTTTGGATTCTTCTTTTTCCTTTCTTTTCTTTTTGAAAGAAAAGATGAGGTGAAAAGCAACGATGTTCCCACTGTTTAAAGTTTGGTTCACTGCACGTTTTCAGGTCATTATAAAATTAGGGAGTGAGTACAGCTGGAGAAGGAGTGCAGCCACACGCTCTCTCACGTAGACGGTGTAGAATTTGCAGGTAGCGCACGTGCCATACGTAATTCTCTGGTGATCCCACCGGGAAGCTCTCCCTCCTCCTAGAGTCCCCCTAAGCGGTGGCCACTTACGGGCCATCGTGGGAACGCTCTTCAGGGGCCGATTTCACAGGCTCGGCAGCAAAGTGCTCTGCCTGCTGCTTGCACGCAGGTGAAGCCCACCCGAAGTAAGACGCAGGATGAGAAGCGGAGCGGAGTACCTCCATTTTGTGGGCTAATTGCTTGATTACCAGGCTGAAACAAAATGGAGGAAAGACTTTTTTTTTTTGCAAAAGCAGCTCAGGGCTGACGTGACAGAAGAGACAAAGTATCGGGAGTAAAATGGTGCTTAAGGAGCATCAGTCATAAAATCACTAATATGAAATGGAATATGAGAAATATAGATAATGTGTACACATTCCTACAGCTAATAGATGCACAGGACTCACGTACAGTTGATCTTTGGGTTTAGCAACAGTTAGAACATAAAAATGATTTCAACCCGTGAAGTGTAACCTTTTGGATGAACATTTAAATTGGAAACACCATGGGTAAGAAATAGACCTCAGCATTTAATTTGGACTGGCTAGTTGGAAGCCTGTATTTACTGTACAATAATTTCAAATTTAATTAAATAACGCTGCTGATGCCAGTCACATCAACACTGTAAAGATGATTAATTACATGCGTAAATGAAATATAAACTGCCTTAAAAGTAACATCAATGCAGAGCCCTGTGAGCAGACACCATATGATAGATTTAAATGCACGAGCCTACCTGCATCCCTTAGAAGCACGCCATGGTTAAAAAAACAGGCCCTACATCTAAATGTAGCAACTGTACCAAAACCAGAGCTTTTTATGAGTTTCTATTTTTCAAGGCAAGTCTGATTATTTTTTTCTTCCCCCTCTTGACATGATTTTTTTATTTTGCAGGACAGCTTTCACACAATTTGCATTGTCATCTCATAGACTGGCTATCGATAGGCAAACAGGGGCTGAGGCACGGTAATACAGGACCGTGCTGTCACAACAAGGCAGCTGGACTGTTATATACTCCACTTTGTTTCCATTGTATTTCAAACCACAGAAGCAGCAGGACAAAGGGCCTGACAGAGTTAACCATGGATTGTCACCTTGATTTGTCCAGTCTAGCAGATAGGCAGAAATGAATGATATTCTGCTTATGAACACAACACAGCAGCAAATAAGCTTGCAAACAGCGTTTCCCAAACTGTACTATCTGTAAAAAAAAAAAAAAAAAAATCAAGTATCTTTCTAGATGCTACATCCTCCACAGGGGAAATAAAAGAAGGGAAAATCATCAGATTAGCAAATGCACAGAAAGACTCTTCTCCTGTGACACCGTCTATTGAAAACAGCAGAAGCAAGCTCTGTGACTAAGAGCTGGGTTCTCTCCGACTAATCTGCATCACGTTGGTTTATTTTTCAGGAATGCTATGACAGAGCTTCAAAATGGAGGTTTCTATCATAAATGTAAACACTTTGGGGCAGGGACCGTTCCCTGTGTAAGTTAAACTTGTTTGTGGGGCTACATCCTTAACACTGTATAGGGAGGTGCAGTTATACATATGTGGAATACAGTAAATAAATCCATTTCCAGAAAGGGGTACCAAATTAAAATCTCATTTTCTAAATAAGTAAAAACAGTGAATGCAACTCAGTTTCTAATCTAATATAGCTCTAAATTAAATATAAAGAATGTCTTATTCAATAATTATTACCTAGAAGAGCTGCAAAACAGACAATTGCTATGAGGAAATTCAGTGGTCAAGTGATAGAGTTATAATTAAAATTCAGGACTGCTTTTTTTAATTTGAAAATTCTCAAATTTTAGCAAAATCATGTACATAAGAAACAAAAAAATCCAACTTAAAAAATTAAAGGAACAAGTTGCCTTTTGCCTTTATTCCTAAGGACATGAACATTCCGGCTTATGCTACTGATCAGTAAGGCAAATTGAACTGAAAAAGGGAGATGACTCAACAGAGCAAAGGTCAGTTCTGAAACACCTTAATTTTTTATAGACGATGAAAACAACCAGCAAGAAACCTCGTTGTGGTTTCTGACAACCACGTGTTTATTAACTATATGAAAGACATAATCAAACTCTCATTTTGCTTATATGGCGTACCTCACCAGAACGGACAAAATACTTGCCTCCAAAGAAAAACCTTTCAGAAGCACGTCATTTATACATCTTTTTTATTTATGAGATAAGGCTTATCAGAAGACTCGGTATTACACATCACAGTAATGTATTCACTTCTGAGCATGCAGTATTTTAAACAGGCATGAAAGACCAAATGCATTTAATATTTTAGGGTTGTTATTAGTTTTTAATAATAGATTGGATTGATTTTGCATTTGTACATACATTTTGTTGTTCCACTCAGTGTGTACCCATTCTTTTAATAGTGCAAAAACCCACACTAAAATATAACATGCCATCATACCGTCTTAAGCATCTACTTGAAGCTACATTATGTATCAGAAAAGGAAAAAGTATATAAATCTTACCCACATACTGGAATGCTAATGTGCATCCATCAAAGAGCTACACATTCATAGTAAAGGTTTCAGCCCAAATAAAGCCCCTTGCATTATTGCATACATGTAAAAAATAAGGAAAAAAATTAAAAACTCATTTTTTTCTTTACCAAAATTGTTTAGGAAAACCTAAAGGCACCAAAAGAACCATTTATTGTCCAAGGAGAAAATTGCACAGATTTGTCTTTCTTCGGAATTCTATGCAGCCAACCGTAATAGCTCTTTGACAGTTCACCTGACTGCAGCAGAAATGGGAATGTGATGGTTACAGTGGATGACAGAAAGGGGCCATTTGAAGTGCTATTATGCAGTTTACATGAGAAGATTTCCACAGAATTTGGCTTTATTTAGTTATGTTATGTACATTTTTTGGTTTGTTTTTTTTACCTAGCAGTGTATGCCTTACAATTATAAAGGGCGCATACTTTTCTGGAGCTGCCATATAGAATTGCACACATTAAAAGTCAAAATTTCATTAGTATTTCCAGATTGGCTGTGGCGAGTCACTGTGCTTCGCTACGAAAAATGAAAATGCACACGTTCTGTTCTCTCTTGCCCATGAGCTGTTATGTAGGTTTTATTTCATCCAGTTTACCCAGCAATTTCAGACAGATTAATATAAACCAGATACTGTACGTTCACACTCAAGCAAAAGCATTAGTGGAAGAACAATTTTTTTATACACGTTTGTGGCAGAATGGGAATCCTTTTGAATGTTAAACAAGTAAAAGGATATCCTGAAACCCTTACAACCTGAAAAAAACCAAAAATAATCTTTGAGTACCTTGCTGGAAGGACCCAATTCTGCAAGCTCTCGTTAGGATAAATGGCCTGATTGAAGCTAATAGGTCTTCTTGGAAGAGTAAAGCCTACTCACATGAGTCAGCACTTACAACACTGACCCACGACATGTAAGCGTTTTATGGAAGGAATTGAGGTGCCTTTGCTTTACGGGACTGCTATGTTGTACAGATCTCACTGTTTATGAAAAGATGAGCCTAAACCAACAAATAAATATATATGGTTCTTTCTATATGCTGCTAACATACAGAAAAACATGATGGTAACATGCTGGTCGTTTTACACCAAAATATTCTAAAGAAAAACACATTTACCATGTAAGAAGAAAAAAGGGATGAAAGTGATAATGACTGAACTACACTGTCCTACCATACTCTGCATTTACAGCTGATTTATACATTTTACAAACCTGGGAAAATAAGCAACTGTACCCTTGATATATTGTTAAACAGGCCTTCTATGATTTTATTTTCTGCATAGGGTCAAGACTGTTGACATGGGATTAATCAGCTGCTCCTCCTAAGCCATGAATCAGGACAAATTGTTGTCTGTTTCATACAGTACAATTGCTTGAACAGTAGAATTAAACATAGAATGTACAGAAATATGTGAAAACCAGCAGAAGTTACAGGTATTAATTGCAACACTGGTATAATGACAGATCCTTTCTGCTTTTGCACTTTGTAAAATTCCAGCAGTAATGACAAGAAAACAATACCTAATTTTCCTCCCACTTTCTGAAAATGCAATGATTTTTTGCAGCATGTTGCTCTCTCAGATTATGATATTTTACCGAAATGTAACAACTTTGCATCTGTTCCTATAAGCAGATCTCTTTGTCCGTGCATTTTGTGATTTACAAGCAAAAAAGATCCAGTTATCTTCTGCATATCTTCCAGAGAACATACACTAACACGTAAATGTAGCCTGCTCCTGACATTGTTGTTAGCTTATTTGTCAGCCTGTAGCATGATAGGATTTGAGAATATTGGGTGCAAAGTGTCTTCAGGAAGAGGGAAAGAAATCATTCACCATTAGAGATAAGTATGACAAGCTCCTTTTTACACTAGGATACACTTGTATTAAACAGAATGGCGGGGTGCCTGAGTGAGATAGCATCTATTACCAATGATGACATGAAAATGGACACTTATTAATCACTGTTTTGAAAATAATTATCCATAGCTTTATAAATCCTGCTAAAGTCAGGATTTTTTTTCCTTAAGTGTTCCCTAATATTCAAAATACTGCTTTCTGATTACAGAGTCAGAACTTAAACTATTTTGTAAAGCAAGTGTTAAGAGTGTGCAGCAAATATGTAGGTTAGTAATGATTAGGATGTTAATATAAAACAGACATGGTACAGTTAGTTTAAACATAAAGAGGTCACAGGTATTCAAAACAGGTCATAGTTATTCAAAAACAAACACTTGATCTCTGTGATATTTCATAAATATTTTTGGAAGCTAAAATATGTATAAAATTGTTCAATTTTTAATTACAGAATGGGATTTCTGTTGCTTACAGTAATTTTTGTGAAATAGAATATTTCACTAAGAGGGATGTAAAACAAAGATTACTGAATGAAAAGATTTGGGGGATTTTTGCCAATGAAAGTACTTTTGTTGATAAACAGCTTTTGTGTGGCTTGTGTTTTATTTATTTTCAGCACAATTCACTGCAGGGTTAAGCATCTCAGATTTGCAATCAAACCACGGTAGTTATACGAAAAACTTTCATAAACTCCTCAGCCATTGTAATGTCCTATATTCTAGTACCTCATATGCACAAAGCGTATCAAAACCATATTTTGCATCTAGTATTCATTATGTGTATAATTTTTATTTTATATATATTTGCATAGCATACTGCTGTATCAACATTATAGAACTATATTATTTGAGGGACTCATTTTGGAAAAATCCATTATCTTTACTAGGTGTGGACACAAAGCTTTCTTTTATGAATATTTTTTATTTAATTTAAAAGCTAAGTTTCAAAGAAGTAGTTCCAGTGATGGAATAACAGTTTAGTATTTAAAAGGAAATGACCATGTTACATTATGAAAAAATCTGTGTATGTTCAGAAAGCACACGCATGGATGCATGAGAATGGCTGCAGTGTTTTAAAGCTTTTTTCAGAAGTAACTATATGGATTCAAACCTCAGTAATTTAACTTCTTGTCCAGCACCTTAAATAATGTGATGGCTAAATTTTACTTTATAAAGTTATTTTAAACTTTAATCACCTACAATAATAATTTTCTAATCTAATTAAAAGAATACAGAATGTTATACCAGACTGCCAACATACAATCATGTAGCAGCCTTAACATGTTGTTGTTTTGTCAAAGCTGCATCCCAAAATAAGAAAATTCTAGACAGAAAAAATACTTTTTAAAAATTCCAACTAAAAATAAGGGAACATTGCCTGGATTTGGAACAATATTTACATACATATGTCTAGGAAATATATACATTTCTGATTTAAATAAGATTTTCAAGGAAACAACCATTTTACTATTAATGGAAAAACTGAATATAGCAACAATTGTTTGCTCAGTGTTGCTATAAATAACGTTTACCACAAGCTTCAGTAAATGTTTTGACAATGATTTATAAGTATGTTTAATAAAAATATTATATTTTATCCATTCTAGCAGACAGCTAAATATTTTATATAATTCAAAGTAATGTATTACTCTATTTTGAAAAGTTTTTTCCTCATTTTTTTTACTTAATAAAAATGCATTGTCCCCTAAGAATACTTTAAATTAAAGCAGGTGCTTTATTTTTGTTGTTGTTGCTGAAGTAGGTTATTCTTTTTTTCTCCCCTAATACTAATTTGATATCTTTAGCAGCTCTTGAATGTTTGTAGTATGTGTTATTAAGGATTAAGCCTTAAATTTATTTGTATAGATAAAGAAGCTGGTATTGCACAGGTCAAGTGGTTCCAGCATGAAAAATAAAGCAATATATTTAAAGAGGTGTTAGTATCTCCTTTCTGAGTCCCTTTTTTATTTCAAAGTGCAAATATGGTTATAAATCACATTACCCAATGCATACAAATGATCTGAATTACAAAACAGACTGGATTACCTGCATCTTCTGTTTAACCTGTAGAAATGATTCATATAATTGCATTGGAATATGGATACTATACTTATGTATAAACTTTCACTAACTTGTTTTAAACATAATTGCTTCATGGAGGAATGAAGAATGCGTCTGAGATACCAGCAGGGTTAGCTTTCCGTAAAGCAGCTAATCCAATAATGTCTCTCCTAAATTTCTCACCTGATTTACACAGAGCAGTCTTTATCAAAAGGATATACCACCTCTGGACTTCTGTATCAAATTGCCCTTTTTTATTTAAGAGAGAGAAAGTGCTTCTCTGCTTAAGTATAATTAAAAGTATAATTAGGAAGAAATATCTATTTCAGAAAAGTTATGATCAGCAAAGCTTATTTAATCACCCATTTTCCTTTATGCATGGTTTATGCCCACCTCTGTTCAGAAAAACATCTCTTTATAAACATAGTTATAAACATATCAACCCCAGAGCCCGGTGGACATAGCCAGGAGATTACACCATTCCCAAAACCCACACTGCCTGGAGTGTGCACCATTATTGATGCTCTCTAGACCAAAGCAAAACACCCATGGGTGCTACAGGCACCCTTTTTCTGTGGTATAGACAAGCACCTACTGAACGCGTTGGCAGATGAGATCTGGAGGGCAACCTGTGGTAGTGACCTCTTTTTTAAGTGTATGTTCCATACATGAAAGACCAAAAATAAAGGCATATCCCTACTGCAGCCATAATAATTTTTTTGAATGCATTCAAATTGTGATTTATGATACGTGATATGTGGCACTTTTTACAGATTTGAAGTACCCCTGAAATATAAAACAGTTGTGCAGCAAGTATTTAGCCTGACTGTGGTACTAAAGAACCATCTCTGCCTACTTCTGGCTCTTGCTTCGCCTCTGTTGTCTCCTGGACTGCAGCAAAAGTAAATTCATGCGGGTAATGGCCTGGAGACTGCTCAACACTGCTAACTTCCCCTGTTTGTCATTATTATACAAGCACTGCCATGTCATTTTGAAAATACTTTATATCTTATTGGCCTGTGAGGATCTGGCATTGTACACCATGCTGCAGCATGTAGAACAGAAAACTCCCTGAAGACATCTTGCGGAGCCCTATTAGAGATGCTGCTTGGCAATGATTCCCGTCCTGTCTTTTGAGTTCAGCAGGAATGTCTGGTGGGTGGTCTCTGTTGCCTTGTGGGGGTCAGGCTGGGGCTCCCCCGGGCAGGAGGAGGGCTGCCAGGCACGCCGCAGCACTGGACGCATGGCTCAGGAGCTGCCTCCATCTCTTTCAGCCTGCTACCGCGTCTTGCCATCACAGCGCAGATCCTGTTGTGGCCAAACTGGAGAGAGACAGATCTAGGCTTGTCTGCCTGGCAATGTGAATTTCTTAATAGAGAGACAAAAAGAAAAAGCCTTTTCTTTGTGAAATGGTAGGAAAAAATGATGAGTGGGATGAGGATTCATAAGAAGAAGATATGGTATGAAACCTGCTTTGCATCCAAAACGCTCCCATATTGGACCGAAACAAGGTGGTGTTGCAAGTGTATGCCACTAAAGCAATCAAAGAGCAAGAAAGGAAATGCAGTCGAGGCTGTTTCCATATGAACTTCATAGTCTTTTCATAGGGGAGAAAATTAGGACAGCTAGTGTCCTATTTGTGACTTTGCCGAGGCACAAACACTTGCAACCTTTATGTAGATGTGTCTTTAGGCACATGTGTGAGTGTGCGTGTGTGCGAGACAGAGTAGGGCCGGGTTCTTGTTTATGACTTGTGAGAGACAGAAACAAGTGTATTTTCTTGCAAGTCTGTAAAGGACATCAGTGGAAACAGGATTAGGCCTGTAATATTATTCCTTGGCCGAGATCTACTCTACAGAAGGTCACTTAGGTGAAAAGTATGTGAAATTGTTATGACAGCTTTTTATGTGTTAATTTGATAAAAGAGATATGGCACAAATAAAATGGTACACACTGTAAAAGGCTCACACGTTGATTGAAAGTCCTTTTAGTAGTAACCTGAGACTCTCTCAAACACTGAAGATCAAATAGTTTAAAATTACTCATAGAAAGGAGCATGTTTTTTATTTTGACAAGAATTTTGTGAGGTTTAGAAAGAAGTCCCAGTGTATGCCAAATCCCTGATGCTACTCTCCTATTTAAAGCTTGAAATGCCATACCTCTCCAGAGTCTGGTAGGATCTACCCACATTCTGCAACAAAAGAACAGGTCAGTACTGATATCTGAAAAATCATTTTCTGCCCATAAGCTTTAATACTGACTTCTGTTACTGAGATAGAGAACAAAATGATGTGTTGGGGACAGTGGAGGCTGTGGAGCATTTTTAAAAATGCCTTGTGATGCACCACCATTCCCTCCACCCCCCATTTTTTGGATGCTGAACTTGGTACAATTTTCTAAGGGAACTTATTTTCAGAGGTAAGTGCTCTACTCCTTGCTGGTAGTCAGATCCAGCTGCAACCCCAAACCCAAAATGAAGGCTTCTTAAGTTGCTGAATATTCCTGAAAATCTCCCAAAGCTGAGAGTTTGTTCTTGTTTTTAGCAAATAATTCTGCAATGTCAGGTGTTCTGAACTGTATATAAGCACCAGTTTCTGTGTTTTAAAATATTGAAAACACTAATGCATACAATAAATACAAGATTACTCATAGGTTCAATTGTATTGTCTTAGTTTTTCTTTTCAAATCACAGAACATATTGAGTCCTTTTAAAAGAAAGCTTCACACAATTCTCTTTAAAGTATAGTATACCGATGGTTTAAGAAAAAGTTTAAAAAATGAAAGATTTTGCCTATTTTGTTCAAATGAATATGCCCTAAGTTATGCTTCTCCGTTGTCCCAATTTATTTTAATATGAAAAAATCTAATCTCTGCTTGTAAAGCAGATTATGCATGTATTAAATTCTTTAAAATTAGAATATACTTAATGCCACATTAGTTCCAGGCATGCAAAGCAGGAGAAGGAATTATACACCTAAACAACAAGAATGGTTTTTAAGCTTAAATTTCTACTTTGCTCCAATTCTCATTTGGTAAAATAAAACTATGTAAAATCTACCATTTAATGAAATGCAATAATGAACTCATTTTTTTCCAAACAAATCACAAAATAAAAGATTTCAAACAGCCAATATTTTTAATTGAGAAAAAAAAAGGCTAATGCATTGTTTAGCTGTCTGTAAATTTGGTATATTTGGCTCTTTTTCCCATTCCCATCCTTTCTTGCCTCCAATCAGTAAGTTAAATTTAATTTTGCACTTCTAGACATGCATTCAAACATTCTGCTTTTGGTCTCAGCAAAATGTTGCTGATTGCCCTCTGTCCAGGAAGAGGCCAGAGCTCATTTGGACTAGGGCCTAAAAACATAGAAGACTGTAGATCCTTTGGTCCTCAAGGTCACGACTACAAGTTCATGATTTATGGCAGCTCACCAAAGGATTAATTGTGCTTTGAGGTTGTTGGTCCTGGTTTTCTGCCATACCATCAGAGGACTACTGCCTCCACAGCTGCAAGTGTGGCATCTTCCACAAGTGTTGTTTTTACTGTTAAATCCTCCACATATCTTACTTCCTTAGGACTTGGAATATAGAAGGTATTTTTCCCTCGGTTGTTATTATTGTTATCCAAAGATGGCAACAGTTTGTGATTAGGGTAGATAACTAACTGCTGTGGGGAATGGTACATAAACTCTTAAATCATAAGTCCAATAAAAAAGAACACAAATGCAACAGAACTACCATTCTTTCATCAGAAAGGGCATCCATTACCGTAACAGCGCTCAGAGGCTATGGAAGAGCAGAATGAAGCCCCCATAATCCAGGAGGAAGCAGTTAATGACCTGCTACGCCACCTGGACACTCACAAGTCCATGGGGCCAGATGGGATCCACCCAAGAGTATTGAGGGAGCTGGCAGAGGATCTTGCCAAGCCACTCTCCATCATCTATCAGCAGTCCTGGTTAACAGGGGAGGTCCCTGATGGCTGGAGGCTTGCCAATGTGATGCCCATCTACAAGAAGGGCCAGAAGGAGAATCCATGGAACTACAGGCCTGTCAGCCTGACCTCAGTGCTAGGAAAGATTATGGAGCAGTTCATCTTGAGTACACTTAACAGGCATGTGCATGTCAACCAGGGGATCAGGCCCAGCCAGCATGGGTTCATGAAAAGCAGGTCCTGCTTGACCAACCTGATCTCCTTCTATGACCTGGTGACCTGCCTAGTGGATGAGGGAAAGGCTGTGGGTGTCATCTACCTGGACTTCAGCAAAGCCTTTGACACTGTCTCCCACAACATCCTCCTAGGGAAGCTGGTCGCTCATGGCCTAGGCAGGTGTACTCTTCACTGGGTAAAAAAACTGGCTGGATGGCCAAGCCCAGAGAGTTGTGGTGAATGGAGTTAAGTCCAGTTGGCAACCGGTCACAAGCAGTGTTTCCCAGGGCTCAGTTTTGGCGCCAGTCTTGTTTAATGTCTTTATCAACGATCTAGATGAGGGGATTGAGTGCACCCTCAGTAAGTTTGCAGATGACACCAAACTGGGTGGGAGTGTTGATCTGCTCGAGGATGGAAAAGCCCTGCAGAGGGATCTGGACAGGCTGGATCAATGGGCTGAGGCCAGCTGTATGAGGTTCAACAAGGCCAAGTGTCGGGTCCTGCACTTGGGTCACAACAACCTCATGCAACACTACAGGCTTGGGGAAGAGTGGCTGGAAAGCTGCCTGGCCAAAAACGACCTGGGGGCATTGGTTGACAGCCAGCTGAACATGAGCCGGCAGTGTGCCCAGGTGGCCAAGAAGGCCAACAGCATCCTGGCTTGTATCAGGAATAGTGTGGCCATCAGGACTAGAGAAGCGATTGTCCCCCTGTACTCGGCACTGGTGAGGCCACATCTCAAATACTGTGTCCAGTTTTGGGCCTCTCAGTACAAGAAAGACATTGAGTTGCTGGAGCATGTCCAGAGAAGGGCAACGAAACTTGTGAAGGATCTGGAGCATGAGTCTTATGAAGGGCAGCTGAGGCAACTGGGATTGTTTAGTCTGGAGAAGAGGAGACTGAGGGAAGATGTTATTACTCTCTACAACTACCTGAAAGGAGGTTGTAGTGAGGTGAGTGTCAGTCTCTTCTCCCAAGTAACTAGCAATAGTACAAGAGGAAATGGCCTCAAGTTACATCAAGGGAAGTTTAGATTGGATATTAGCAAAAATTTCTTCATGGAAATTGTGGTCAAGCATTGGAACAGGCTGCCCAGGGAAGTGGTGGAGTCACCATCCCTGGAGGTGTTCAACGCGTAGACGTGGCACTTTGGGACATGGTTTAGTAGGCATGGTGGTGTTGGGTTGATGGTTGGACTGATGATCTTAGAGGCCCTTCCCAACCTTAATGATTCCTAGTTTTTACTTTCATTAAAAAATAATCCAGCCACCAAGCCAGGAAACATGAAATTATTACTCTACCTTTAATTGTTTTAGTGGTGGACTTGGTAGTGTTAGGTTAATGGTTGGACTTGATCTTAAAGGTCTTTTCCAACCTAAATGATTCTATGATTCTAAGAGCCAACGGATAAGACTCAACTGACCAGGTAAAAAAGGAAGAAAGAAGAAGCAGAGCACCATCCAGAAAAAAAGCAAAACTCAGTCATACAACACAGGCACTCCACCTGTGCTGCCCATCTGTGGTTGGATGAAGTGCTACACGTTGAGCAAAGGTCAATGGGTGAAGTAATTTCAGTTCACGTAAATGTTTAAAGGAATTCACTGCTGCATGTGCTGAGGTTTACACTTTGCCTGGAGAAGCAGTGAAAGGGGGTGGCATCTGCTCTTCTATTTTACCATGAAGAGTTCTTGATGTATAAGAAAATATTTGGCTTCAGACAGAGAGGGCAGTCTTGCTCTTCAGGCAAAGCTCCTTCTGACCCTAGTGGAGGCAGGATTTGATCCACTCGCCAAGGTCTGTTTTGTGGGATAATGCTAGGAGAGTTCTTCCCATTGCCCTTGTTGGAGTGGTGAAGCTGTGGCCTTTTCTTTCTAATCAATGCAGTGGAAGAATTTTAAAGGACAAACTAGAGGATAGGATATAGCAAACAGACAACCCATCCTGAAGGAAAACCAGAAAGCTTTCTTGAGTGTTTGTTGTGTTATTCCTTATTTTAAATTCTGTTTATGTTGCTAAAATTTGCATATATTCTTTTTAATGAATACTACACAGCTGAGAGACAGTGAAATATATGGAACGTGAAGCTTGTTAATACTAGTTCATTAAATTAAACCAGACCTGATTTGCAACAAAATCCTACATTCTTGAATTGCATAGACAGGCTGTGAAATAATTTCCACCAGACCCTGCAAACTATCGGATTTTGTCTATCTATTTAGCTGGAGTGCTTAGGCAGCCTTCATTGTCAGGGTGTTCAAGTACCTCATGGTCTGCTAATGTACATAGCTGCACAACGTCTTATTCATCAGATCTTTCTGTCAGCAGCCTCAGCCCTCAGTGCTTTTGGCAGGTTTCATCATGGTGCTTTTTCAGGTTGGCTTTTTCTGCTCCTAAGGCAGGAGTTCTGTATCCATGCCCAAGCTACTTCACCCTGCAGCACCAGTGCCGTGCAAGGACACAAGTGCCTGCTTCTCCACAAACACCCATTTTCTCAGCTCCGAGGTGAACTTCATCACAGGACAAATGTAGAAGATTAATATTTTATGTCTGCATACTGTCATCTTTGACAAAACCTTCACCTGTACAGTCCCATAAGACTCAGTCCCCACAGTCATGTTCTTCAACAGCCATTGAGAAAGGAAGCCAGGACTAAGCTGTCAGGGCTGCTCAGAGGGATCTCTTGTAACACAGACATCTCTGGCCACCTCACAACATCATCCATATTCCACCTGAACAGTAGGCTAAACCTGAACTTTGGCATGAATAAGAGGCAATGGAAAGAAGTGAGACATTTATTTTAATAACTTGCTTTCTTGATAACTTTTCCCTTGATGAAAGATACCTGTCTCCCCATTAAGTTAGTTGGCAACCAGGGATCTTCCAGATTTTTCTGCAGGATGTTTGCAGGACCAAGACAGAAATAGAACCACAACATCCACTTGTTAGTGTCCAACCAAATTTTTCTTTTGTGTTTTAAATTCTAGTTTTGATTATTGTACTTCATTACATCTATGAAATAAACTATTCAGTATGAAAAAGCTCCATCTGGAACTTTATGTACTTGTCAACCCAATGAACTAACCATGCTCTTCACCATGTAGTGTTAAGACTGCTGCTCAGAGCCCTCTTCCTGTGACCGTCATCTCTCATGATGGGCACCTTCTGCAACAACAGCTAATTGGTGCAAGAGGCTCTTGCTTAGCAGCAACAAAACTTTCACAGAAGCTGAGCTGTGAGGACACGGACACCCCTTGCATGACAAGAATGGCCAAAAATCTCACCTTGTTCAGAAACAGTCTTTGACTGTAGTTCTTCCCAAAACATTCATTATACACAAGACACTCAGCTGCATTCCCCACTCAGCAGACAGGAAATAAATGTGTATCATGATCCTTGCGGGTCCCTTCCACCTCAAGATACTCTATGAACACGAGCTTTCTAAATCAAAATTCCCTAAGATGTGGAAATTGAAGCCTACCCTGAAACAGTCTTCATGTTTTCAGTTGTAACACTTCTAACCAATATCCTCTAATGAGAGACAAAAAAAAAAAAAATCCTCCAGTGGTAATTATAATAATTTTTTCTTTCATTACAACTTATGAAAACTTCTTTTAGAAATTAACCAGTCACCTGAAATAAACAGACATAAACCCATGGCTTCCTATTTCACTTCATAAAATTAAACATGTCTGCACTCTGCCCTATCCATCCTGAAGAAATTGAAGGTGAGACTTACCTTTGTTTTATTTATGTTTTCAATAAACCCATTCAGAACTATAAACATTAGAAATACTCTACTGCGCAAGCTGAGGATATCCAGTTTCATATCTGTAGTGTCACCAGAGGCCAGCTCTGCCTTTGGACTGTGCCACCCTATGTGCCCATCCCTAAAGCATAAAACAAAATGCTGCAGTGTAAGATGGAGCAACAAATTCAGTCATTCTTTAGGAAAAATCAGTTTAAACAGAGCTGGATACTATATCTGTTCCTAATTACTAAGACAAAGAAAGAATACTGCTGGATTCCATTAGTGCAAACTATTTTACAACTTGTACTCCATGTATCAAAAAAATATACTCTGATACGAGAAATAGCTGTTTCTTCTAATTTCTACTATGAAATCATAATAATGTCAACAAGATGGTGCAGTATTGCAAGATGAAAATCTACAGATTAGTCCTTATTTCATGTATTTTTTTAATTTCTATTTATGTACTTTGTGTGTTTTCATATTTCATATGGTTCCAGAATAGCACCTATATCTACCCATAAATGCTCTCCTAACACAAATTCTAGAATGGCACTGGGGAATCCCGCCATGGTAATATCACAGAACAACACAGCAATTTAATTCTAGTTATTTTTTAAATCTTATTACCTCACAAATTTATATAATATCAATAAATTATAAACATTAAGGGAAAAATAAGATAGTAAAAAACATGCCAGCTGTGGACAATAACAGAGGAAGCTTTGCTGACTGAGAAACAACAAAGCAACAACAGACTTTTACAAAAGCAAAATGGAAATGTCTGAATGCAATTCTGTCGTGCAGCCATTGTTTTAAGGAGAAGAGAAAATCTTGGTAGAATATCTTTGCTTAGGTCTGGGTCAGCAAGGGCATACAAATTAACCTGATGTATGTCAACAGTCCTGTTGAATTCAATGGGGCTATTCAAATGCACACGGTCACTTACCTCAGATGTGTTTGCAAACCAAAGCCGTTTGTAGTGATTCTAGGTAACATTCTTAAAATTGTCTGGGTGTTTTAGGGCCTCACAGCCTTTTGAAACAGCCTGAGACACCAAAAACATCAGAAAAAAAAAATGCTCAGATTCTCAAAACTTTCAGTGATCCCCTGAAGTCTTCAGCCCCAAAGTAGGAGCTTCTGCTGCTGCTTACAGCAGAGGGAAAGTTAAACATCTTGGGGAAAACAGTACAGTGAGAACTCATTTGGGGTGGCAAGAACTAGAAAGACATCAATACAGAGGGGAGCTTGAGCACCTACCTCTACTCGGATAGGAAATCCCTTTTCACGGCACAGAGTCTGTAGCAGTGCATGCTCTTCTTAAGGTAAGTATTTTATCCCAGGTTTTCCATTGCTGAAAAGCTAGAGAGAAAAAGGCTTACAGTGAAACATCAAGACCCAGCAAGTTACGGCAAATTTCAACAGAAGAAAATGCGGGCTTGTGATCCTTCTACTTGTCTGAGAGCAAGGTCTTGCACGTGGATCTGTCGTGTTCCTGAAGTACTTTCATAGTGACGGTCTTTTGGGGTGGGGCACATGGACACATCTACAAAATCTCTGGCTTTCTGCACTTTTGATGAGGACTTGGTTTGACCTTCACACCTCTTAAACACAACCCAGCACAGTAAGAGTAAATCTGAGAAAACTGACTCAGAGCTTAGGGCCAAGTGCTCTCAGTAGTTCATTCTCTGCAGCAAGATGGAGATTGCTTGCAAAGACCTACTAGCAAAAACAAATGTGGGGTCTGAGAAACAGTTTTGTGGATGTGCACTAAATGATGGGCTTAGGCACCTGAAAAAATATCCTTTTTGGAGATTAGTACTAAATTCCTTGTGCTAACCATACAAAGAAGAATCTGGATTTATTTTGCTCTGGTTCTTCTTTTGACTTCAGCAAAAAAATAACTATCATCTGATGCATTATATTTAAATACGTTTTGCATGAGATGAATATAAAATGCATAAAACAAACCAGCTCTGAACTCAGTCTTGTTGTCATGCTACGTGACACACACTTTTGCTTCCTTCCCTCTCATAAGAAACTGAATGGATTTCTATTTTTATTTCTGATATTTTAACTCTGTTAATAGAGTTGTTAAAGCAACTTTCTGGTACTCAACCTTTCAGCACATTAAGGAATAAGTCAGATGAAGTATTAAGTTGGTGGGTTGTTCTATGTGTCTTAAACAAGAGAGGTTGCCAATGATTTCCTTGTAAATTAAACACAAACACAAACATGGGTACTGATGAGCATCACCCATGTAAGGATGGGAGTCTGTTCTTGATGGAAGAAGTAGTGCAAAATATATTTTGCTGCTTCTATTGGAAAGCATTGACCTAGTAGCGTGGTGGAAAATACAGTAAAAGATAATCCACAATGACCTTACGTTCTTAGAAGAAGCATTTCTATACACAGGTACACATGCATGCACACACATTTTTAACTACTCTTCTAAGGGACTGAACTCTAGATAGTCCCTGAGGACCACTGCATGGTTAGTTAAATTTGGAATAGCTTGTAGTGTTTAGGACAGTTGTGACCTTGTTTCCTTCTACCTCTCTTCTACCTTCCTTGCTGAAACAGACCCATACAAAAGAGAACAATAATAACATTTAAAAAAATATATATGCATTTAATCTCCAGGACAAATCCCACCTTCGCCTCCTGGCAACCTCATGAATATCAGTGGAAGTTCCTATCATTTCACTAAGGACTAATTCTGGTCTCATACATTCATATAGTGTTAGACTGTTAAATGTTTATATAGTATCAGGAATAGTGTGGCCAGCAGGACTAGGGAAGTGATTGTCCCCCTGTACTCAGCACTGGTGAGGCCACACCTTGAATACTGTGTTCACTTTTGGGCCCCTCACTACAAGAAAGACATTGAGGTGATGGGCATGTACAAACAAGAGCAATGAAGCTGGTGAGTCTTATGAGTAGCTAAGGGAACTGGGGTTGTTTAGTCTGGAGAAGAGGAGGCTGAGGGGAGACCTTATCACTCTCTACAACTACCTGAAAGGAGGTTGTAGTGAGGTGGGTGTCAATCTCTTTTCCCAAGTAACAAGTGATAGGACGAGAGGAAATGGCCTCAAGTTGCGCCAGGAGAGGTTTAGATTGGATACTAGTAAAAATGTCTTCACAGAAAGGGTTGTCAAATATTGGAACAGGCTGCCCAGGGAAGTGGTTGAATCCCCATCCCTGGAGATATTTAAAAGATGTGTAGATGTGGTGCTTAGGGATATGGTTTAGAGGTGGATTTGTTAGTGTTAGGTTAACAGTTGACTTGATGATCTTAAAGATACTTTCCAACATGAACGATTCTTTGATTCTATTCTATGATTCTACAGCTCTGGACTTATAGCAGTATATATTTCTGTCCACAATAGAACAAAGTAATTTATTGTACTCAGCATGTACATTCACTTCCAGTGAGTGGTCCTCCATACCTTTTGCCTGGTCACAACCAGCCTGTTTACATAGTGGCCATTGCTGTATTATCAGAGCACCCTCCTCAAGTTCAAATGATGCCAGTACCGCCTGTCTCATCACCTTTCCTCTTCTGATAGGTGCTGCAACTGAGCCTCTATTAGGTATGCAACATGCATCAGATATTTTAATACACTGCATTTAATTTCAGTATTTACTACTTTTTGAATGCATGTAGATGGAAAGATAAACAACAAAAGAGGCTGACTGCTGTCATGTGAGAATGATGAGTGCTACTTGATGAAAGAGGGATGAGGAGATGAGTGATGAGTGATGATGAACAATGGGAAACATTTAGCCAACTTTCCAGGACTAGTAGCTTGCTTATTCCTTGCACCAGTACATTTTAAAGAGTGCCTTGAGAATATAGGTTGCCTCATTTTACCTGTTAGGAAACTGAAGTGCAGAGAGAGAAGGAGCTTTCCCCAAAATGAGCCAGTTCAGTGCTCTCCCTATTGTCCAAGGCTGAGAAGTCACTATGAAAAGTCATTAATGAGAGCTAAAATACCAACCAGTTCTGCCTTAGACAGAGGAATATTCGTAACATGACCCTCAGTTTTTACATCTCTCACCCATCCCTCCCTTAAATTACCCTTTTTTTAATGGCTTTTCTCTTCTTTTCTATAACCTCCTTTTACCTTTTCAGCTAATACAAATGAAACAGAACTAAACCAAAATTTTATGCAAATACTGATAAGGTGGATCAATTATCAGGACAAGAAAGTTTTGATGGATGAACCCTACCAGCACTAACAGGACATATTTACAGCATGCTCCACTACTGTAAGCAGAACCAAACTGAATTTTCCCCCCACTATAATGAATGGCAGCAGAAAAGAAGGGAGGAGGATCAAGAGGCAGAAGTGGATTTCCCTCACGTGCAGTAGCCACTGTTCATGTATTTAGATCATAAAATCATGGAATCATAGAATGTTTTGGGTTGGAAGGGACCTTTAGAGATCATCTAGCCCACCCCCCCTGCCATGAGCAGGGACAGCTTTAACTAGATCAGGTTGCTCAGAGCCCCATCCAACCTGACCTTGAATTTTTCTAGCGATGGGTCCTCCACTACCTCTGTGGGCAACCTGTTCCAGTGCTTCACCATTGTAAAAAATTTCTTCCTTATATCCAGTCTAAATCTACCCTCCTTTAGTTTAAATCCATTACTCCTTGTCCTGTGTTTCCTCCATAGCAGGAACAGGAGTCTGGCAGCAGAGACATTTTGCTGCCCACTTGCCTATTCCTAAAGCCAGACTTGCTAGAAACTGTTGCATAAACCCTGGCTCATAAAAGTAGATTGATCCTCTTAGATATTCCAACAGTAGGTTTGGATATGTCTTCCTAAGGTAGATGTGCCCCTCTGTACAGCTCCCAAGTATGATCCGTTGACTGGTCCTGGTCCATATTCAGGACCATGCTCAGAAACATGACATGGCTTCTTTCTGGTCCTTGTGTCTGTGTTTCTTCCCATGGAAACCAGGATTTGGGGGAAGACAGCAAGATGACCAGTTCATTCCTGGATCTTGCTCTAACATGTATTTGGACACAGGATTTGGACTCACAAACTGGAAAGTACTCTGAGGTCTGGCAGTTTAAACACACCACTAGTGAACATGAGGAGCTTTAAGAGAGCACAATGGTGTCTCTACTCACATTTTCCCCAACCCTTTCCTAGCTTGAACTAGCAACAACCTCTGGGCTCCAGACACATGTCCTTTGGCTCTTCTCCCCACAGGTTGTCCCCACCTAAAAATGCCTTCTCCTGAGCTGGTGGGGCAGAAGGACTGAGGGCACAAAGTACCACAAAAAATGTACCATGGAGGTTGGGCCCTGCAGGCTATGATTAATTGGGCATGTTTTGAAGGCCCTTGACATTGCAAATATAAATCTGTATCTCCAAAGGTGTGGTCCCTGTTGGAAGGTCCGTAGCAGTTTTAACTCCCGTTGGCAAAATGCTTCTAAAACTATCAGTAAAGATTTCTTAAAATAAGCAAGATTGAGATAGCTATCCTATTGCAGTCTTCTTTATGGGCAATCTTTGGGAGGTTTTCTTGGTTTTATTAATCTTTATCTTTGGTGACAGTGTACCTGACTAAAAGCTGGAGAAGTAAAAAAAGGAGTAAATACCTCAAATTTTTATCCCACTGCTTAGATTAATTTCTCACAGCCCAACTATTTCATTTCAGCAGACTCAGTTCAGTTCTATTAAAAGTATGGCTTCTTGTATTAGAGAGCTTTTATTCCTTAGAATAGTTGACTATTAAATTCCTTTTTTGCAACAATAGTGTGGAATATTTTACTGGTTTGGACATCTGAGAGCTATATCTCCATATAAAAAACAGTTGCCTGTTTGTACATATAGGTGTGCATGTATGTACATAAATTAGAAAGCTGCAGCTCTGGATAACAGCTTTATGTGGACTTGGATTAGTAGATCTAAATCTTTTACACATAAATATCATGTGGGTATTGTCATATTAAATATTTAATACATTCTGGAAACAGCTAGTGCTAAAATGAATAGTGTATAAAGAGAAATACGTTAAGTTACAGCTTAAAGATAAAGTCATTACTTTCTATCACTAGGCATGGTTACTTTGTATCTCAAATGCAGTATGTCACACTTGTATTTTCAAAACTGGCTTTATTCTTATCATAGGGCTACTAAAAAAAAAAGGAGGTTAAAGTGCGTAACTATCCAGAGATTTTATTCCACACCTGTATTCCTACGTCAAAGTTGGCTGTATGTTTCAAAGACATTTCTCACTATGCAATGCAATTCAAAAAAAATTATTAGAAATGAAAGAAAGCATTTTATTTTCAGCCTTGAAGATCTGTGTCTTTAAACAAAATTAGACATTTTAAACTAAGCAAAATACATGCCTAATTATTTTAAAAACATAAACTATTCTGTGGCCAGAAAATGAATTCATTTTCCCATGGCATATCAGAATAAATTTTTTTTAATTAATTCATAATCAGTATAGCATTCCTGTCTAAAAGAAGTCGGCAGATTTTTGTTTATAGTTTCAACAAAGAGTGGATGTTGTTTTCATCAAGGGCTCCTCAACACATAGAACCAGGCAGTACAGCAGATGCTGCTGCATCTTCATATTTAATTTAAATTTTGAAATAAAAGATAAACTTTGGTTACACATTCTTTTGTGTCAGAAATCACCCTTAAGCTCTTCCTCTGAGCCTCCCCTTCCCAGCCCTCCTAGTGAGGCAGTGGTGCTCACTGTGGGCCTGTCCCAGTTAGCACTTGCTGCTTGATATGCATATGAGTAGCCACTACATAGAGTGGATCATTCCAGTATCAGGAACTGGTACTACAGGCCATTTAAAAGAGAGAATGACACAACAACCTAACCTATGAACAGAGAGGGAATAGTAAAAAAGTACAATGTTATGTATTCCCTCACAGATATTAGGAAGACTGACATAAATACTTTAAGTTAATTCATGTGGGACTTGATAAATCAAACCACTTTCATTTTCCCTGTACTGTCCATCCAAAGGACACTGGAAAGAGAGTGTAGTAATAACATATGGTCAGATATTTTTCCACAGTACAGTCTAAATACTGCACTATACCCCCTCAAGCCTTACTTTGGACAGTGGCAAATATTACAATTTGGCCTAATGGGGAGCAAAGAGATAGTAGGGATGTACAGTGTGAATAAGCAGGGCCAAAGCTAATCATGTGTCTTGTCTGATCTGCAGATCTCATTGAGATTTCTTCTTTTACTTCTTGCAAGTCAAAACTGATTATGTACTGTGCTGTGATTTGATGAGGACTTGGACCACAACAAGGCTGACAGCCAGGTAGCCAATGCTGTTGTAAGCAGCCAGCTGCTACGAGTACCCTGTGCTTCCTGGGTAGAGCTGTGCCCAATGCAGGCATCTTTCCCAAAGTCACCACTTTCCTCCTTTTATTCTCCCCAGCCCCCAAACACATGATTTAGGCAATATCTGGAGCTGTGTTTCGCTATACTTTCATCTCCTGCAGTTGTTGCCTCAAGGACTAGGTGAAATTAATTCCTCTCCTTTTGCTCAGCATTACCTTCAAAGCTGCATTTTCTTAAAACTGTCTCTCACCTTCCTGCCTAGCTTTGAGTTCCGTTATTCCAATCTCCTCTCTTGGCTCACCAAGAATGCCCCTTGATCTGCACTCAGTAACAGTTTTGGAGTATAGTCATAGGCATTAGACGATGGCTCCAGAAAGTGGTCATCCGCCCAGAGGTAGGACACTTGTGCCAAGAAGAGGCAACTTCTGCTTAAGGTGCCAAGGAATTAAGTATCCAATTTGAGGGGGGCCATCTCTCAGTTTTCCTCTGTTTCTCTCCCTTTTCTTCCAAAATACACTCCTGAGGAGAGAAAGCACATCTCACCCTCTGTCTCTTCAAGCAGAAGGATGATAAGCAGCAGCTCTGCTGCTCCTCCCTAGAAGTACTCACTTGAACAGAGGTATGGCACTGGCTGGGCTGACTTTTTTCTGAAGTGTTAGCATGTGTGCATCGTGCTGTGTAAGCATTCTACTGAATAGATAAACCAAGATATGGAAAATGTTCAGTAACTTGCCCAAGACCATAAGGCAATTCAATAACAAAGCTGGGACTTAAAAACTAGGTTGAAGTTTCTCAGACAGAAATACTTTCTCCCAGGAAAAGGCAACCTTTATCAAAAGTACTGGAGAAAGTGAAAAATTGTGAGGTCTTGAAGTGTTTCTTTTTTGCAAAGTAGTTCATGAACAATGCTAGACTTTTAAAAAGTGGCTTGTGCCAGAACTGGAAATTATTAGCTAAAAGTAGAAACATACTGATAATCAGATCAACAGTACTGTTGACAAATTAAGCAACATCTATAATGATTCTCAGTCAAATCCTGAAGATAGCACAACCTGAAAATTTTGAAGTTTTCATGGAAATACACTGCTGTTATTGATGGATTGTTTTTTTCTTTTCCCAAGAACATGGTCCAAAGACACAGAGGTCACCTTGTAGCTTGACCCAAGAAGAGGACACAGGAGTGCATTTCTTCTGGATGCATATGTGGCCCCAGCAGAGGCGGCTGGAGTTTGCTCTGTACCAGTCCCCCCCGAGTTCCAGTTTCCAGTTTCCACCCTACACGCAAAGCTCAGATATTTGCCACCTTCCTTATCCAATTTTTAACAAGAAAATCATAATGCCTCACATTCGCCATAGCTCCTTCACCAACAACACATTGGGAAATGGGATCTACCTCTATTGAGTATATTTACACAAGAAGCATCTCCCGTAGCCAGAGCAGCAGGCAGCTGCTCTCACCCGGCTGGGGCAGCACATGTGCTTGCTGAGAGAGAGAACGTGTCACAGTGGCTTCTTTTATTTTGGGGTGCCTCCGGAGGCCCACCACCTGATGAAGCTGACACAGTCATCCAACTATAAGAGGGTGCTCCAGACAGATGTTTGACAGGCACAGCCACAGCTGTGGAGCTGACAGCTGTTAGGGAAAACCTCTGCCTCTGATCGTCTCCAGTATGGGAGAGAAGCCGGTCCCTTCTGATGTGATTTCCCTCCAACATGAGAAGAGGTCTGGTTCCCTGCTAAAGCTGACGAGAACACTTTGTGGCTGGACTGATGGTGATTTAGAGTTTGCCTTTCTACTATAGTGACATGTAAATAAAGACAGAGCTGTCATCTTTCTCCAGTTTTGTATATTCACAAAAGTCCTGGG
Organism: Pelecanus crispus; assembly: GCF_030463565.1. NCBI lineage: Eukaryota > Metazoa > Chordata > Aves > Pelecaniformes > Pelecanidae > Pelecanus > Pelecanus crispus. The sequence continues at coordinate 135,414,742 of NC_134644.1, forward strand.
TAAAGGAGCTTATCAATTTTAAAGAAACACTTTTTATTTTTTTAAAGGTAGCAAACCTTTTAAAGTTACAGCACATTTAGTTCCATTTTAAATTAGGACTTTTAGACAGCATTTCTTATCAACTATAGTTGCAGTAACGGGATTAATCCACTTAAAGTATGAAACAGAGATGCATTCCTTACATTTGGAAATAAATTACAGAACAAGCTTTATAGCAAATATAATTCAGTTCAACACTATGGCTTAATGAAGAAGTAGCAAAAGAAATAAATTACACATTCTCTGGTTAATTTACAAAGTAAATATATACATTTTGCAAAGGTAGTCTCATCACTGACACACAAATGCCTTCTGATAAGCTTCACTGTGTGAATTACATTTAGACAATTATAAAGGCCATTATTTTTCCTTTCAGTGTGGACTTTACTGTACATGGTTGTGCTTTAGCGTCTCGCACGTGGATTATTGCAGTCCCCTCTCAGCGGTGCTCTGACAGCCACTCAGAAAAGTCACACCTCCATCCTGGGTTGAACCACTCTGTCCATGTCATCTGTAGCATGTAATGAGCAGTCTGAGATGCCCAGAGCTGTTCAGGCTATGACTATGCAAGAGGAGACCATTCTGCCTACTTTGCTGGCATGTCTGTTCAGATCTGAAATGCTCATACTGACAGTTTCTAGATGTCTGTGAACTAAGACAAGGTATTTTCCTGACCTTCATAATCAGTCAAACCTCCAGCACCTTGGCCTTCATGGCCGTGGCAGCGCTTTGTGTAGGTTACAGAACGTGGGATAAAGTGAGTAAGAAAGAATTTAGGGGAAGTAAGTCTGTTCAATATTACTAATGAGTTTTTTATAGCTGTAAGATCTCTACATTCATTCAGAATTTAGATACTGGGGGACTTTTTGTGTTCAGAATGTTGGATAAATACACATTGGTATTTAAGAGATTGCGCTGGCACTCTGAAGGTGTAAGGGATTAGCTTTTTGAGAAAGAGCATCTCTTTGTGTGAGACATTTTGAGCAGTATGTATATTGTAGAAATGCTTTGGATGAGGCGTGGAAGAACAGATGGAAAACAAAACTTCTGGTATTGACCAAACATAGCTGCTTCTGTCTTTGTTATGGTTCATAACTACAGCTGGCCTTGTGACCTTCCTTACACTGTACTATATTATACTATACTATACTCTACTATAATGAAGAAGTTTTCTTCAGAAAGGAAGCTGAGATTAAAACAAAGGTGAAAAATGATGGTGTGGCCTGGTGACTTTGAGAAACGGTCTTTTCTTTTCTAAAATATTATTGGTGCTATAAGCTGAAAGAAAAGCCAGAAAATCCCTGAGTCCACATACCTAAAAAAGTACGTATGTCTTCTATGTTTATCAAACCATGTCTACTTTAAATTCTTCCTTTAATAAAACCTCATCCCTGTACATTGTTGTTCACATTGCAGGACAAACAAATAGATGCAGTCAAAAAGTTGAGTCTTTCACATAACAATATTGACACAATAACAAAATTGACAACCAGATTTATCTGAGAGAATTTGACTCAGAGGGAGCACAACAGTGTCACTCCGAGCTATCTTACAGTATGTTATCTTTCAGAATAAATATTTCCAAAAAAATAAGGCAGCATCACAATGTTTCTAGCTTTCAAGCAGAATCTGAGTTATGGGGAAAACAGAAATTAATTTATATGAGTAAGATATAAAAATATGCTTCTCCAGAACTCAAAAGGGCCTTCTGGATAAAATTTGGGTCTTCATTTTTATGCATAAAGCATGTGTAGTAAAGGACAATTTATACAATAGGATATGGGCAAAGCACACTTTCCCTGGAAAGCCAGCATAGCAACAGGAAAACACTTCTCATAAGGGGCATACACAGGCTATAAATGTTTATTGTGTTATTGACAATTATCTGTTTAAGACTGGGATTACTCAATGAGTAGTTCAGAAAATACTGCATTATGGCTTAATTGCTTCAGTATCTAATTCATTTTTAAAATACCCTGTAGATAAAGAAGATAGCAAAATAGTGGATGTATGTTTATGAATGGAAATTTTTCTCTAGCTGCCTTCCTTTCATCGAGATACTTCACGTTTGTTTCAATCAACAAAAAAATTTCTATAGTGGTCCTTTCTTTTCCTCATATCTAATTAACATGTTTGATTTTTAGCTTACAAATTTAGATCAGAATTGGCTGTGAATTCACTGCCCTAATAAAGTGATGGTAGGTGATATTTATTAGGTCTTTTTGTACGGCTGACAGTTAACTTACAAAGACTAACAAATACTGATGTTAATGTTGTGGTAACACATGAGATGCCTTTGATCCCGAGAGTATCACCAAAAGAAAGCCAGCAATTGTTCCAAAGCTGCCTGGAGAAAAGATGTTTCTTTTATTGTAAAAGAAAATTATCTTGTGAATGGGTATTCTGCAGATTCAGAAGTCTTATTAGGTGACCTGGTTTATTCCCAAACCGAGGCAGAATCATTTCCTATAACAAATTTTCCAGTGTAATATTTAATTATCAAGTCATTGACTTCTACCACTTCTCTTGTGACTATTCCAAAGACTAATAGACTTACCAGTCAGGAAGTTTTACATATATTCATACTATATCTTAGGCCATTACACCTAATTCTGGTGCACTAAATAATATCTTGTGAAGGGCTGACCCTCTGAATATTGTAGACCAGTATCATCTTGCAGTTAAATTATACATTTTTAGGTCTTCCAGTCTATCACCATAACTGGGACTATTTCTCCAGTCCTCTTTTCAATTTTTAATTTATTTCCATTAAGATTGTGGAGGTAAAAATGAGAAATCTTTCCTTCAAAGTATGGATTGCAGAAATCGAGTAAGAGCTCCCAACCATGATTCTGCCTAGAGAGGCAGGGACCAGGTACATATTTGAAATATCAACAAACCATTCTTAAAAAAAAATCTAGGAAGGCAATTCTGAGGATATGGTTGGGTTAGAAATCATCACGTGACTCCTTCTGCTCTCTGTATTTGCCAATATCTTCCTGATAATGAGGCCAGTATAAGGAAAGAGTCATTGCCTCTTTCACCTATGACAAGACACTCTTATTTATGAAGCACTAAATTAAAAAGGACTTTTTAACATACATTCATGTCTAATGAACTAGTCTATAAAGGCAATATGTTCTTCTCTTTTAAATCCCTCATTAAAGGCCACTTAATGCTAATTATTTGTATTACTATAGTACCTAGCTGCCCCAATAATAAATTAGGTGTTTCTCATAGTAGGTGCCTCATTCCAACATTCCCTGCTATAGAGATTGTATTGCTGAAATATAAGACATGACAACAAATGGAAGTGGATTGAGCACAGGGGAAAATACAATAATGCCTTACAAATTAACAAGTTTCTTGACTTAGGCTCTTTTCACTTTTTTTTATCACAAACAGTGTCATGGAATTTTACAAAGAAAAGCACATTAGGAAACCCCCCAAAACCATTTCATTTTAATGGCATTTCAGACCTTGTGAAGGTTCACACTTCAACAGGCAACATTGACAAAGCTACCTGAGACCCAAACATCTTTCCAAACCTCATCATCCTGATTTCTGCAGCCCATGGGGGTGCCTGTTGGGAAAACCTGTCCCCCAAGGTCACTTTCAGGCCAGGATCCTCTGAGACTCGGTAGTCCCAGACCTCCCAGTGTCTGTGGTGTTAGCACAGCTACTATGTGATTTGTTTGAAATCAGGAACTCAAGAATTCCTTGTCCACAACTCTGGGCTAACCCAGAACTACATAGTCTCCCTTAACACTGAAGACCCTTGGGCTGTTTGGACCTGTTGCTCTTTTCTGCTAAAATGCTACTTCTTCTTCCAAAAACTGGAGGGGAGGGGAATGAAAACACATTCTCTTAGTTCTATTTTAAAATAATATCCATTGGCTTATCTGCTGTTCAGCTTGAATACTTCAGAGCAGAGCTGAAAATCAATAGTATGAAACAGAGGAAAAAACCCGAACATTTTCAGTCACTCTACTATTATCCTCCATCTAGCAGTAATCCTATCAACAAACAAAAAAAGAAGTGTAAAGTTTTGGGTACCACTAATTATAATTCTTTCATTTTTTTAAGTCATGGTGAATCATATGAACAAGAATAATTGACAATTGAGGGTTTGTTCATGCCAGATTTCAACAGTCTGCATCTGCTTTAGGAAAACAATTATGCATGTACTTAAATTTTAAGCAGCTGAGGGACCCAAAGTATAGCAACTTTATAACTCCCTTGTAGAGGTACCTCATACGTTATGGGACATTCAGCTAAAATCCTAACCTTTAAATACAGTGTTTAGTTTATTAATCTCTATAATATAAATCATTCAGAGATATTTTATAAATGTGACATGAAGAAGGACTCATGTCCCTCAGAACTTGTGTATTTTTTTCCAAAATGTCAACCAAAAGACACCACATTCCTTTTCAAACCTTGTCTTGCCTATGTACCAACAACACAACTACTATATATGTTTGCCTATTTCATCTATGCAGCACATAGCAATTCACAAGGAGAACCCAAAATTCCCTCTTTCCCAGCCACCTCCATTAATATGCCAACAATTCTACACGGCTGCTACCCAGATGGGAGGAACAAGATGTCAGCCTTCCACAGTATCGCCACCAGAAATCATCGCATCACTGAAAGGGCTCTTTGCTGGGGGGAGAAGGGGAGGAGGTGAATGGCAGGAAGCTCATCTGCCTCAAGCCCCATGGCTGCGTGATGTATGGCTGATGGGTGTGGGGAGTACGTGGGCCCCAGCAGGCAAGGGCATGGTTGAGCTAGGCTGCACCCCACAGCGCAGAAAACTGATATTGCAGAGACAGTGGCAATATGGGCACTTACTACTTTTGTTGTAAGCTGGCACCGAGCAAGTATGTTGCGCATAGCGAAGCATGACTCTTTACAAAGCTGATGTAACTTTCCAAAGTAAAAAAAAACTCATATAAAAACTACAGGTACTATCTACTCTTGTCTAACTTTCATATCTCTAGCTGGTGGTCTTTGGATTTGTGTTTTTACTTAAAGAATTCCTCTTCAGAATGCAGTCCATATCAGTTCAATGACAAATGGAAAGGTGTTTATTCAAGCTTCTCTAGCACACAAGCATCACTTAATGAAGACGACAGTATTTCTTTGTATACAAAGGAAAATAAAAACAACAAATCCAATTTTTTTAAAGTCCTTTTTGAGGGCACGTACATGTCTGAGCCCAAATCCTAAATCTTATAATCTCTTTGGAAGGGTTACATCAGAGCTTCTAATCTAATTTGCAGAATACTCCCACATCTACAGTTCACTTAAACACATTAAAATTCTAAATGGAAAAGTCAAGAAAAGGTGATACTTATCACCAACCTCTTTCTGTGATAGTACTTAACAACCTTTAAAGTACAATGTATCCATCACCGACATACTTTTGTAGGCTATAAAGACAAAATAGCTTGCCTGGTTTGTGGGGTTTTTTTCAGAAGCAACAAGGCAAAAACCTGACCCACATCACTATCAGTGGTAAAAATTCCCACAATTCCACCTACATGAATTTTTTTTCTCAGAATGTCCTCTAAACCACCTCAGAATTTACTTAAGTGAAAGTCTCACCTCATACTTCTAAAGTGAGAGCATATTAAATGAAATGGCATTAACAACCTGTGCCTTTTTAATTTCATAATTAACATAACATTGGCACCTAAAACACTGGCAGAAATCAACAAAAATGCATAAAGTATTTTCCTAATCCAGCCACCTAATATTTTTTATCTGTAATTGTTTTTGTTACTGTGTTCACATACAATCTGTTCTGGAATAATGCAAGGCAGAGAGCACTAGCTGAACAAAAACGTCCACATAAAAGTATTATTTTTTGTTTCCTTCTCAGACATTATAATAAAAAATGGATGTAGAACCAGATTAGCCCATTTGTTCAGCTAACAATTATTTCTTATTAAATTCCAAAAAGTTTAATGTCTGGCTAATCTTGAGTGATAGCCTTAATCAAACTTTTTGTTGTCTCTTTCTCCCAGCATCTGAAGAGTGCTTAAAAGTAAACAGAAATGGTGGAAAGGGAATCCCTATAGCAGAAATTAAGGAATAAAATACAGGGATTAACCTCCAGCCTTATGTGCCTTTATCTCTTCTCTGCCTTGCAACCAAAAGGAGACTGTTTAACCATTAAAAAAGATTAAAGGTATTAATTAGACTAAGAGATAGAAACCTATCACCCTTCTGTCAGAGCAGACCAGAAATAAACCTTCTTCCAGATAAAAAAAAAAAAAAATCTATATTTTTAGAGTTTGGTCAAAACAAAAGTCCTGTTGATCAGCTTTCTATATTCCTATTGTTGTCTAAAAGATTAAACAAATGAGCCTGAAATTGAATAAACATTTTAATGAATTTGTGTATGAGGGGCAGAGCCACTACTTCTTCCTCATATGAAAGTAGCAGCACTACACACAAACAAATATAATTCTGTTGGGATTTCATAAATCTATGTAAATAAAACAAAGGAAGAAGATTAACAGACAGCCCCCAGCAGTGGAACTCTGAATTGCCTTTTTTTTCCTCCTGAAAATGAAGAAACTACACAGTACATTTAAATTATGTAGAAAGCATTTTCAATGCCTTTTGCAGCAGAAACAGATATTCTACCAAACTACAGCTATATGCCATGTCTAAGGACAGATTAGACATCTTTTAGAGTCAGTTGTCAGTAGATGATTACAAAATATTATTTGAGACAGAGGACGACTGGCAGAAGAGAGTATACTTTTATCCAAGAATAACCCATTTTTTATTTTTTCGAAGTTATATATGATTCCTTTTTTAAATCTTATGGATTAAAAAAAAATGCAGCTTTCAATCAGACATCCTTATAAAAAGAATAGATGTTAATAAAATACATTCATCTCATCATGTGTTAAAGGTGACCCTGTTAGAAAAATAGATTATGATGAGGTTGGAAAATTATAATGGGCTATATTAAACAGCTCTATTTGAAATATGTTAAGTCAGCTGCTAAACAGCAAATTGAAAAAAATTATATTAAAGGTCACAATCAAAGAAATACTTTGGATTCATGGTATTAGTTAGTAAAAGATAAATCCCTATTTTACTGAAAATTGCACTTACATATATACACACATATACACAAATACCGAACACAGACACACAATTCACAAACAAAATATTCATACATTTTACTTTTTCTGACTTAAATCAGTCTTGACCGATAGAGTAATCACCCTGGGGCAGAGTACACAGGATTCACACTGCTCTAAGTAGCAAAAGTTTGGCTCCCAACATTTAATACTTAATACTTATTTACTTATGTAACAGTTAATCAGACAATAGTTTCAGAGATATTAAAGTAGAAAGAAGCAGAACACTAGAAGGACTGATTCCAGTGTTCTGTAGCTATTGAATGAATCTCAGTATCTTATGTACATGAAATATCAATAGCAGAATGGGAATGATCTTTTCTAAATATTTTAGTTTCCAAACAAGACAAACTGCATTCTCTGAAATCACTTCAGGATAAATTTGAAACTGTTTGGAGAAAAAAAATCCAGTTGTGTGGATTTTGTTGGGACAATACTTTCTAAAATAAGGATTTGGTCCCATGGCTTAATTCCCTGATACATGAATGTAAAAATTCAGCAACAAATTTCTGCAAAGGTCTTGCTTTAAACATTAAGCAAAATTTTATTAACAGTCAGACAATAGAATAGTGTCTTAGCAATTGTAGTGAAGGTGTCCAAATCCTGACAAGGTAAAAAGTAGCACACAGTTATTTTTTATCTTATAAGGTGAACCTAATGAGTCAGAGGAGACAAATAACTAAATACTGCTGCTGATATGCAGAGATGAAAAATAAAAATAAATGTTAAAAACAAAACAAAACAAAACAATACAAAAGCATTAGTTTCAGGAGTATTAGTCAAACAAGCAGTTCTGAAAGTAGATATATTTTGCATGAGACTCTAGAGGCCACATTAGAGTTCTTTCACAAGTGCTGTTTTGCTCCCATTGATATGCACAGGATAATGCTTTGGGGTCTCTTAGAAGACATTCAGTGTGTTGAAACCTCTGACCAAGAGCAGAGTACTGGCACTCGTGGTGATTTCATCTGTGCTGTTTGTCAAGAGCACAAAGTCCAAGAATTTTTACCAATGTTGCCAATGTTCCCTATAAAAAAAACTTCATTAAAATAACATTTTATTAAGATTACAAGTCTTTCCATCCAAAGCCAGGATGTCTTCTTCACCTCACCCTCATGCATTTGCCTGGCCAGTCCCAGCAGCTCCAGCTCTTCTGCTGGTGCAGGTGGAGGTACTCAGTCTGGTGCTTCGCTCATCTCTTTCTGAAGACACAAGTTCTGCTCTCCATCCCAGAGACCTTATCGAAAATGGCTCTGTCCCAGTCCCAGCTTCCTTCTCCAGGCTGCCCGTGCTCAGCAAGGGCTCCCTGAGAGCACCTGGGGACAAACCCTTTATGCTCCCATCCCAACCCACTGTGGCCACAGCTGTAACTGGGAGCAAACCCTGTGAGGGCCTCAGGCACCTCAGTAGCCATGTTGCTGGTGAAATCTAAGCTTTCTCTACTGACTACATGTGAGTGTGCAAACTGCAGTTTTCCAAAGGCACACGAATTGGCCAAACACAAGGCTGGCAACAGGCACAGCCACAAAACAGAGCACAGAAAGCTCCTTCCTTTCTGCTAAATGCCTTGCTCCAAAGCGGAGGAATGCTTGAGCTCTTCAAAGAGAAAAGTACCAGAAATTTCCTTTGTTTTCTTGTACAGGGTTAAAGGGTATTTCTGCTGCTTTTCAAACCTGCTTACTGAAAATAACCAGAACTTTTTTGAAAGGAATTTCAAGAGAAAGAGAAAATAAAAGGAAAGAAATCTGCTGAAGAAAATCCCCATTAGGGAAAATTTCAAGCCACGTACTTGAAATCTAGCAAAAGTTTAGCAAACTTCTCATAATAGGAAAAGAACTTTTCATATATATAAAGAAACATATTATACGTATGAACATAATAAGAAACACTTTTCATAATACGAAGTATATTTAATACAAAATATTGAAAAATCATAGTATGCATACCAAGAAAGACCATGCCACAGTTAAGTACTCCAGCATGTATATTGAACAGCACCCAAGGGAAGGGGATACCTCTAGCACCAGCTTGGCTTTGGCTCTCCCTCCAGTACTTGGGGACCAGGGCAGGGGGTATCACCATGACCCCAGACAAGGCTACAGCCATTGAAGAGAGTCCCTGATCAGCCTATTTACTATGCAGTACAACACCAGCCAGGAATAGGTGGATGTCCTCAGATCAATATTCTTCTGCCCACCAGCCTGGCCACCGTTTTTCATGAGTGAGTAATTCTAGGTGTTACCATGCATGTCTGAGAGGAAGTTTGCTGATGAACCAGAAAAGTGGGTTGCAACACCAGCACCATTTTTAGCATGTAAACAACAGACATCACAAACATGTCAAAAGCACGATTCAGAAATAAAATGAACACAGAAAAAGCAGTGAGCCAAAGTACAAGACTACCGTGTGGAGAGAAGGCTATCAGTCTTTTCCATATTCAGGGTTTTTCTACAGACTGTTTTCTTGTTTTTTAAAAAGATCATAAAATAAATCAGAGAACACACAGAAAATGCCTACCTTACCGTAAGATGTACACAAATCTTTTTACTCCACTTAAAATGTGAGAAGCAGCTACAGTTTTCTTCATTGGTGTCATAAATACCTCTTTTCTTGATGTCGCTGTGCACTTAGTGCAATAAGAAGTTATGTCTCTTAAGAAAACCATAACTTTCTCAAGAAAGCCCCACTGAAAAATCGATATATGAAAAAGTCTTCCATCCTTGACGAAACTATGGGCCTTCTTTCATTCTTGTCATAATCATTAGGGGATTTGTTTTCTCTTCTGTGGAACAAGAAGCTTTTCATGTCCAGATCTCATAAAATTTACAAAACTATCCCCTCTCAATTTCACCATCTGTAAAAAGGGAATGGTTGAATTCCACCACTTCTTCAGAAAATTATAGAAAAGATTTCATATGCAGAGTTAAGGTACAAACCAAGTTTTAGCTGTTTGTCTTGAAAGTCAAAACTGAGAATAGGATATTGGGGCTGAACTGTGGATAAAATGTTGTTGTGCAATTCCTAGGCAGGGGAAATAGTAGAAGAAAATATGTATTTACTTCAGGGCTGAATTTTTTTTTTAATTGTAGGATTATAGTGTCAGTTATTTTAACCTCTGTCTCAACATTCAAAATTAGAAGGACATTTTGCATGTCATTATGTAAATATTCAGCTAGAAGATTAAAAAAATTTGATCTGATTTTTAAAATTTGAGAAAGAAACAAACACACACAGCTAAACAGACTTTCATGCATTTTTATTGGGAATTTACAAAGGCTGCAAACTTGCTGTGCCTCAGTCCAAAGCAAATTAAAATGGTTGAGTTACTACGGAAAATACTCAAAACAAGGTTGGTAATGCATGTTCTAAAGGAACGTGGGCTCTGGCGGTGACACTGACTGCCTCTGTAATAATGTATTTCAAATGATTTAGCTGACTAAGTGCTTCAAAGAACACAAGAAAATATCATTTTTGAAGCACTGGTTCAGCTGAGCATTTTAGGTGAGTGTAGCTTCCAAAGCGTTTTAGATGGCTTGCCTTTCCAGACTGAGATGATCAAAGAATTTGACAGATAGAAAGCCTGACTCTTCCTTCACATACACTGCTATAACAGTGTTGATTTCAGTGCTCCTACTCCTGTGTTTTAACAGCGTGTATGAGAGGAGAATCAGGCTCAGCATGTGTAATATCCCACCAGTACGCTTTATATTCCTGTTCGCAATCCTGTTGATGTATGAGCTACTGCATGGTTCTCAGAGGGCCATTGACTTTTGAATCAAAATGACGATACGATTGTGCTGCTGCATTTGCATGTTCTTGCACCTTCTAAATTTAAATGGAAACAGCACCCACCCACAAGAAAGGCAGCAGCATTTTTTAAACATGAAAAGTAGAATGAATCCATTCTAATTGTAATCAAATATTCACGTGACTTAATCACATTGCTATTGTCCTATATGATAAGCTTAACGGCAGCATACAAAGTACAGAATATGAATGCTCAAGAAACTTCCTAAATCCTGACTATATTCCTCTAGAACTTCCTTCTTTCTCTGATCCGCTGCTGGGGGCAAATACCCAGCTGACCAGCCCTTCAGATGAATGACCTGGTTCTTCAAACAAGGCTGTAGGAGAACTATAAGGTCTGATTTCACTCTGCCTCTCTTAGATCCTATGGGGAGGACTCCAGCTAGTCAGAACCTGCTCCCAGTTTCCTCTTCTCCTGCCAGTGACTCTTCTAATGGTGTCTCAAATGCACCCTTCTGCTGACATGTGCAGACCCAGGAGCAAAACAAACCTTGCACTATGACCATTCCCAACCTAACAGAAAAAGCAAACTAAGCATAAGTAGTATCTGCTCAGCTCTGAAAGTGCTGTGCCTTACTGTGAGCTCTTCAAGCTGCAGACAATTGGTAACAATGGGATTTAATTGTGTTTAAAAAGAGTGCAGCTATCTATGATCAGCAGGTACAGTAGAGAGATTTAAATTCAAATTTATACCAATGCACCTTTGTGAGAATGTACATCAGCCTACGTGTGTGCAAGACACTCAGTCTTAGGAAAAGAGCTTATTCTTAAACCTAATTCTAGGTCAATGAACCCTAGTTCATGCGAACAATATCATTTTAACAATAACCTGGATTTATTGCCCTAGAAATATAATATTAATAAACATCAGTGATGAATGTGATAGTGCATTCAGAACTGCTAGCTGATCACATTTAGTTACCAGAGAACATTTCACTATGTTATGGAGGACAGGTTGTACTATCTATTCATTTAAAATGTCTTTTTTTTCCTTTTCCTCCCAGGATTTTGGAGCATCTGAATTTAAATGTTGGCACAGCCTGTCACACACAAAATCTTGACAGTTGTCTATGCTGTACAATAGAGATATTTGACTTAATGTAAACAACAATATTGCAACATTTCAAAACTCTTATGTATTTTTTTGTTATCTTGTCCCCCTCTGTTTACATACATTCTTGTATAGTCTGTCATCAGTAGAAATTTGCCAGGTTTCAGCATGGGGTTTATACTAGTACTTGCTCTACCTTATGAAATGAAAAGCAGCAAGAAATAGTCTGGCACAGATGTACAAAAGCCATTTATAGGTTCCACCTTAAGATCTGATTTGGTGCAGCTCCGTAAAAACCAAATGCACATCCCAGGCCAATAGGCCATCTCATTTTCAATTATCACAAAGCCAGATTAAGTGCCCTGTCAGCTTTTTCAGCCCCGCAGTTCCAACAAAGCCTCTTCCTATCAAGGTAAACTGCTGCAGTTGCTGCCCTAACCCTAGGCCACTTATTGTTATGCTCTTTAATTTAAAAAATAAATAGAAGTTCCTCATGCAAACATTTGCCAAATGGGATAAGATTGCCTTCAAAAATGGCTTTCTATAGGGAGGTTTCTGAAGTTACTGAAATAAGGTTTGGGTTATATTTCTTCACCTACAAACTTGTCCTTAAGAGAGCCCTGTGTGCATCCTAGGAGCACTGGGAGAAGAGATCATTTTGCTAGTCTAATCTAATGTTCTGTTAGTTTTTGTTTTCAATTGCCAAATATTACTCCCTTCCTTTGTTTTTAAATATGAAATGAAATTAATTGTATCTGTGAGGTTTTTTCCACAGATCACTGTGTCCAGTTGATAAGGCAGAATTTGACAAACAGGCTATGTATTACTCTTTCTTCCATTGGCTTCTTAAATGTCTTATGGCAAGTGATTTAACCTCCCTGAGATACAGTCCCCATATCTGTACAATGAGAATACTGCTACTGATCTGCTTTCTTAAATTCTTTGATGAAAACGCTATGTAAGAAGTAAATATTAACAGGATTAATAGACTTTAAGGGTCAGAACTGACTAGTCTGATCTCCTATATATTGTAGGCCATGGTATATCCTGCCATTTTTATTCGTACTGAGCCCAAGACCCTGTGTTACACAGCTATCTGAGGACTTCAAAGGATGCAGAATCTAACATATCCTTGGAAGTTTGTTCCAGAGCTTATTAACACCCTACTTCTACCCCGTTATTAATCTGTATCTCATACTAATCTGAATTCATGCTAAACCCAAGCCAAATCATTACTTCTCACCTATCCTTTTTTCTTCCAGATTAAAGGCCTCTTTTGTACCTGGTATTTTCTCCTTGCCAACCTTCTTACAAAATGTAATCAAGTAATTTCTCAGTCTTTTCTAGGTATTGTTATTATTACTACTGCAAATGGAGTCACACTGAAAATCTCAGCCTGAGCACTGAAATCCTGTACTTAAATACAAAATGAGAATCGCATAGGGTATCAACAGTGCTGGCTCTCCTGCAGTGCCCTGCCAATGTTCTTTAATCTTGATCAGGAAAGACCACCTGCAAGGCTAAGCTGATAGTCTCATTCTTCCTGTCCATTCATTCCTGGGTCGCTGAGCTCAGTCTGCCAACATGGGTATCAATTAGTGCAAAAAACATCATCAGAATTTCAATTAAGCTGTGCTAGTATCCCTGCATTTAAAGCACTGTTGTCAAAATTGTGCAAATTGAGACAAAAAAGCTATGGTCTGTAATTAAGTCTGTCCTTTTTTAGCCTGAGATCAAGTATCTTTCTAAAAAAAAATAGAAGAAAAAATTAAATGACTTTCAAAACATTGGGGAAAAAACATAGGACAGTCAAAGATGTTGTTATTCCTCTGACTCAAACACATCTTTTATTTTTAAATGACATTTCACAGGCCATTAGTTCATAATGTGAACTACTGCCTTTGGACATTAAGAGTAATAAAAAATCTCTCTGCAGAGAAACTAGTGTTCAGGTTACTTTTCTTCTTAAAAAGATTTTTAATTTGTGGACTTTGTGTGCAATTGTTACAGAGATACCCTTGCAGTGATTTGCTCTGGCTTGCTTTGAAACAGAAAAATCTTTAGGTGAGGCATGTACATAGATAGAAACGCTGGTGAAGGCCAAGGTACATAAAATTACACAGAAATACTTATACTAAATACAGGCAAACCTAAACTTTTTCCTGTCTAGCTGAACCTGAATGTGATTTCTGAATCTAGAAATGAGGTGGGTGTCCCCCTATATTTAGCTGCACAGCATGCAGTCTGCCAGTTCTTCATATTACAAAGGGTCAGACCCACCATAGAGTGCCTTTCATGAGTGTTTATGTTCACACAACAAAACAGCTTCTCCAAATGTGTAAATTTACAGTTTAACAAAGACTGGTTCTGACTCCATTCAGGCCAGAACTCACACCAAGAATCGCAGTTCTGGGGGTTTCAGCATCAAAATCTCACATGAGAAAGACTGATGGCAAATGGCTTTAGTGGCTGACTCATTGTCCTCCATGCAGTCACCTCACAGATGGTCCAAACTCCAATATTTAGTTTTGTTTTTACTGATTACCTGACATGTACACCCAAGTACAAGTGTAACAAGTACTGTTCCTCTAAATAGCTTAAAGTATAGTTTTTTAAAGGTGAGTAGATTAGTTTTTAAACACATAAGTTGGTTTGTGGGAGAACTCTGGTTTCTTTATATCTTAACAACATGGGCGTCCTTCTTCCTTTTCATGAAAATTTGTGTCTATACTGTAGAACAAAAATGTGGAAATTTGCTTTACAATTGGGCTTAATTTTTGATATCTTTGCGTCTTTGCTTTTGCTAGTTTGCCAGAACATTGGACTGCTGTTGTCATATTATCACAGCATCTCAGCTACTTGTCAGGAAACATCATATCCTGGAAAATAATGAGTTTCAAAATAGAGACAAAAGGAAATTTTCTTCTAAAAGCCTTTCAGTGGATGTGTTCTTTAGTTCGGAAAAACTGTGTTTCAGTGGCTCTCCTTGGTATCCCACAAAGGTAAGATGTCACAAATGCCAAATACAATGATTTTCATTACAGTGTTTCTGCCAGACATCTTGGGGAAATTTTTGGAGGCCACTTTCTGGAGGGACTCAAGTTTTGCCCACTTGTATATCAGGTTTTCAGACAGCTTCTTGCTCAAGCTCTATGTTTGCTGTGCAGGAAAATTACAGAATCCTCAGACCTTACTAAGAAAAATGACAGATTTTAACAAACATTTAGCAAATCCAGAGCTCTGGCTATAGAACCATATGTATATAGATTCTGTATATCCTTAAATATATACTTCTCCAAATTATTGGGAATAAAACTAAATAAGAAAAATAAAAGTTAAGATTGAAAAACATGTTGACATAGTAAATAAAGTTTAGAGAATGTAGCTTAATAACACAAAAGCTAAGATACGTATCCCAGCAAACTTGCAGTTTATAGTATAAAATAAGGCTCAGCCTTTTAGACTGACCAAAATCTTACCAAAGGTTGATAGCTCCACCAATTATGATTAAACATTTCAATTTCAAGAACCTGAAGGAAATGTTGAGTCTATATTCTACTAGCATGATGCATAAAGATCTCCCCCATGATAGCTGTCTGGTTTTATGAATAGTTTTTGCTGGTTTGCTAGTAATGCAATCTTACATACTTTTAAGACAGTATTGGAAAGGACACTGAGGCATTTTTGAACAAAACATGAAAAGCCAACCACTAAAACCAGGCATATATTATTTAGTAGAATATGTAAGACCCAACTTCCCTCATTTTAGGATTCCTGAGTAAATTTCATGTTTTCTAATGAACTACATAAGGGTTGGAAGAGAGCTGTCAGTTCAAGAAGGCTGATAATTATATTTACTGTCTCTCAAAGGGGACAGAGCACTGTCCAAGCACCTGGACGCAGAGGGTGAGAACCATAGATGTGAACCATGGATGCAGAAGATGAGAAATTTGAGGCTATATAAAGACACTTTTGCATGACCTCTATGCATTTGCATTTATGGTGCTACCGTGTTCTGGGTCATTAAATGGAATGAACAAAGAGAATATCCACAAAACTTCCCCTTGCCAACCTTCCAGATTTCTACATGTAAATCTGACCAGGCATTCAAGAAGTTTTAACCTCTGCCAAGACCTATCGAGAGCTCTAGGATCTTCAGCCAACTGTTTACAAAGGACAGAGATGGAGGGGGGCTAGAAAGGGGGGATTGGTAGCTGAACAGCACTGAAGCTTTCACAAAGATACCAAAGTATATCTTCACTCTTGCACATTTTGTTTAATTCTCAGGTGCAAACCTTCTTATCATAAAACCATCTCACCTCTGTAAGGCACAGACAACAGCCTGTCATCAAGTGGAACCTCCCTAATCCACATCTTGGCCTCATTCCTCAGCTTCGCTGTAGCCAAATTTCACTGCACTGTGGCCAGAAACAAAGTGGCCAAGGCCCAGATTTGAAAGCCAACAGCAGGAGAACCACAGGAGTGCAGGGGATGCCTCTGGTGGCACACTCAACAGAATGGATGGATGAATTTCTATCCACCTCCAGCACCCCAAACCATGAAACAGGTGTCTCTGGGGCAACATGGTGAGTGTAAATTACACTCAGCTCTGGAAGAAATAACTTTTGCCTTTGAAAGCTTCAGATACATAACCAAAAGGGAGCTAGCACAAATCTTTCAGCATAATCTGAGATCAAAATACAAAATTCTTAACAGCATGGGGCATCAGATGCGCTTGAGAAACCCCCTATCAAGCTTCAGTTCAATAAACTGATGAATGGATTACAGTGATATAGCTGTATGGAGGTCTTTTTTCCTCTTTGACAAGTATGGTGCTGCTAATATTCTGCATGCTAATAGCTGACAGCCAGCTTCATACTGCTTAATGAAACAGGCAGGACCCAGACTCCTAGGGCCCGGTGCCCACCAGGGTATGCCACATAATCTGTAGCTGACAGGAAGAATCTGGCAGCTACGTTCCACCACTGATCATTCCATCTTTAATCTAATTTTAAAGATACAGTTTATTTAGTGAAAACATTTTCATTTTATACAACAGGAGTAACATCTTAGTCTTTACCACAGGGAAAGTGTACAGTCACATGGAAGAAGTTTGGAGGGGCATTGTCTCAAATATTACAACTCAGGCACATGTAAAGTATGTGTACGTATGTGTGTAAAGACAGTGAAATCTCCCACCTGAAAACATTTATGTAAGTGCAAGTTCCAGTAAGTGTGGAACCCATCCAGTTCCCACCTCTGTGGTCAATGCAAGTGCTACAGATTTACAGGCACAAAAGATATTTCCCACATCCATAATGTAGAGAGGTCTGATTACTGCTCCAGAAATAGCAGTAGGAGGCACAAGCTGTCACACACCCCCAGCACTCTCACGACCACGTTAGAAAAGCCAAGGTTACAGCTAGAATCAGTGGTTGAAATAAAGCTCAAGGAAACAGCAAGCCCAGTGTGAATGGGGCTTGAAGCTTTGAGCTATGTTCTCTTTCAGTTTGGTGCCTACCAATTCAGGCAAACGTAGCTATGATTGTCCTTGATAACTAAATGCACTCAATTATCAATTGCTCCTCTGAATGGGAACCATCTGTAAGACCCTGAGTATTTTATCATCTCCTGAGACAAAAAATCCTCCTGAGAAAATGTGTGGTACTTCATTAAATATGATCTCTGGATCTCATAACATGCTTGCAACAATGTATGTAGAGATTTTTGTATAACTTATGGTCATATCATGCATTTGCAAGCCACCCACTCAAACTCCTGAAACAGATAATCAACAACAGATAATCAATGTAGGTCTTCTGTGTGCTTTTTGTATTTGTTATCTGCAGGTGTAGCTGACAGGCATCCCACCCCAAGATGGGCATCTCTCTTTGCAAGACTTTTCTTTCATTTGCTTATAATCTGTGAATTCCTTCACCCTGCGGGCTGGCAACTTCCTAGTCAGTATCTACTTCAGCCCGACAATCTAGGATTTCCTGGAAGATTTCAACTGAAAATAATCATTTGTTTCTGAATAGGCTAAAAGATACCATTTTGTCCTTGTGGAACAAAATTTTCCTTTGATACACATAATGCCCCATATGCTGGCACAGGGATTTGGAATCACATGGTCAAGTGATAACATTGTGCATTTAGCTTCACAGAAGTCACATGAGGAATTTCCTTCTACTGTGATTACTGGTGGATAAAGCTTAATAGCCTTTAATTAGGGCTCTCACCTGACATGAAGCACCTAAGAAATACAGCTTGCCTGACCTAGTTGTCCCAGTTCCAGTAACAGCCAGTGAAGAAGGGCGGCCAATTCTCAATGGTAATTCATCCCAGTCTAAATCAGGTGTCTAGTACAGGTGGGTTGAATTATCTTTGGCAGGTTCCTTTGTCTTGCACTGACTGCCTGAGTAACCAACATTTACCTTCTAGAAAATTAAAAAGATGTACAGTCTATCGTATCCTAAAAGGTAACAGTGGCATATGCTACGTTCATTCACTCAGGTCCTGTGCAGATGCATTTTTCCTCCATGGAAGCCACAGATATAGAGAGAAAGGGATGAGATAAACTAACCTGCTACCATAACACTGAATTCAGAGGCTCTTCCCGCCAAACTTAGGAGCTCAGAGGCACTGGATGCCACCAGCAAGGTCTCTCTGTGACAACTGTTCATAAACTTTCAGGCAGACATCAAAGAGCTAAGAGGTTTCTATAAAAATCAATAGAATTATATTTTTAACTTTTTTATGTCTCATGACTCACTTTTCTATGTTAAGCCTTCTGGGATCCCATTTTCCAGCTTCTTTTATACAACCATGAAGGGAGAATTTTTTTTCCTACTTAAAAGGTGAGATTTTGATGATTTCACGTTACTCTAATAGCATAAAGTTTAAAAGCACATATACAGTTTCTCTGAGAATGCTATGAATTGGTCAGTCTAATTTAATTCCTCATTATAAACAAATAACAGTTATCTTTCTCAATTTTTTTTTAAATGAGCTCCATTTAGAACTTGCCATTTATTTATAGCTTCCTCACAAAATCTTGAAAACCAAATCTTCCCTTACTGACTTCCCCATCTAATGCATGTGTAAGCACACTTGTTGTTTCAACTGTTCTTTGGTATTTGGTCACTCTCATCACTGTTTCACCTTGCCTAAAATGACCAGTAGCCACAGTATAAATTACCTGGTAACTAGTTAGAAGAAAAAAGAGTTTGGGCTCTGCAAACCTTTAGTGGTATCTTTCAAAACCATCTATTTTCTTTCTAACAAAAACGTCCCCGTTCTCCTTCATGGCACTGATGTCACTCAGATCTGACACATTCAGGACTACATGGAAAATACTGATGCTGACTTCAGTGCTTCATACAAATCATTAGTATTTGCACATTTGTCTTGATATATTTGCAATCACTCCAAAAGCCTTACACCTGTGAACTCCAACCACCATGGTATGATCAACATTTCCTGCAAATATAGCCTACCTGGAGAAACTAAACATTCAAAGCATGAGGCTTGTAAGCTCCATAATTACAGATTGGCAATCTATGTGATCTATTTACAACAATTCCTTCTAAAGTCTTTGCCCTCATTGAATTTGGGAGACAGGATTCATAAAATAACTGCAATGGTAACTTTGTTAAAATGTTTGAATGATTTTATTGAAAAAAAATCAAGAAAGCCTCATTACCAAAGTTAGCAACTCCAGCAATACCTGGAGAAGGCAGAACATTCTCAAAGTCTCAAAATTTGCTCATCTCAGACACTACAAAGAATGGGTGTAGAGGATAAATTTAAATACAGTATTAAAATAAAAACAAAGGAAAACCAAAATGGAAAGCTATGTAACAAATGTGAAAGAACCTTTTGTTTGTAAAAAAAAGATGCTCTCTGCATAAAAATCAATGTGTGGATAGATCAAGAAACCTCACAAAAATTTTTTTTTTACAATTATGAATGATCGCTCAAGGGAATTTTTATATGTCAGTTTTATACTTCCTCATGTTAAATGAAGTGAAACCACTGAGACCTCAGGCAGCTAACTGCATCACCAGGCAAGGATGGAGTTAGTAATTTCCTTTTTTATCTGGACAGTAAAAAATATTGCTGAGCCACCATAACTTATAGCTTGCGACAAGGCAAAACTTTATGACTTCTGGATTTCTAAGTGGGTCGTCGGAGAAAAGAAAAAAGTCCAATTTATCAGAATCTTGATTTTTTTTAGCATAATGACTTGAAGATGAAGATTAAATTAATGGATTAATGCACATTTTCCCATCTATCTTTCATTCTCTGTATTGATTTTAGAGTCCCATGGAAGGCAATCTGAACTAGTTATTGCCTAAAAAGGAGAGTTCAGCTGGGGTAACTCAGCATTTCAAAAGCAAACTCTTCAAATTTGATAATAAATGAATAGGACAACATTTTTTTTTTTTTTTCCTAAGCCTGCACTACAGAAAAAAACAATGTAACCCTCTTCATCCTGATTTCACTAAGGACTGGAAGTCTGATGAATAGGAGCAATCATCCAAAAGCACCACTGTCAGTCTAACTTTGTAATTTCTGTTGAAGATCTTTCCTGTAGGCTACAACAATACTGAGACTGGGTTAAAGAATTTGTCTTAGGCTCTTTTTTATTTTTGTATAGAATGCTATCACAGTGGTATCTCTGCAATGCAAGTCTAATTTCCTCCCAGAGACAGGGGTCTCTCTAGTCAAAATTTGCCCCTGTGGAGCTGAAGGAAGCTGTAATAATTTCTTGGCTAAATAATCACAGATAATGCAACCTACTCTGAAAGGAGTACTTTCTCTTTGGCATTGTCCACTATCTGTAAATCTCAGATGTTTATTCATTAGAGCAGTGATTAGAAACCCAGTCTTCCAGGCAACAGCCATAGTCATTAAGCTATAGAGTCTGAATATTTACTATGAATATTTTAAGTATTTTATATTAAGTAGATTAGCTTCACCAAGAGGGAATGAGGGATTCATCTTAGAGCATGATGTTGTGTGATAGCTGGTGAATTCTTGATCTGGTAGAAGATTTTCTGTTGGGAGAATAAGATGTGGCTTCAAACCCTGTGTTCCAAAGCAAGCAGGAGAAGAAAATGAGCTTGTGTACTATGCATGAGTGCTCCATGCACTGGGCTGTTGAGCATTTGAGACGGGTCATTGGGTTTTGTTTGTGACCCAAGCTGGTAAAGACATCCTGAAATATTTTATTATATCAGGACTTGCCAAGAAGATCAGAAAAACACACCTGTGGTTTGTGAATCTTGCTATGGTTTAGGCACTGAGCAGTTTGGTGTTTTCAGGTGCCCTGTTTGAAAGGAATCATGCTAAGCATCAGAAATGAAGGCAACTAGGAATTCTGTGGCTGAAGTCTCATGCCAAGGTTCCTGGGGCACCAACAGAGTTAGGCAATAGCTGAAACATCAATTTGGAATTAGGTGCTTACACATGTATTAAATTAGGAACTTCTGTGAATGAACGCTTCCAGGGTCAAATCTTCATCTCTCTGGTCCAAACAACAGGTCACACAGGAAAGACTGAAAGACCCAGACACCCTAGAATCGAATATTTGTTCTTGAGTTAATGAGTTCAAAAGGAACAAAAGGACACTTGGACAGTAGTCAAGGGCATGTTGTACAGCAATGGCTCACAGCTTTTCTGGCTGAATGGGCCACTTCTTTCCCTGAAAATATCAGCAGACATAATGTAGGTAGACCTAATCATGCATGCGGTAGGCCCAGTGTCTTCTGGAACTGCTTCATGGGCCTCCCATGCACCATACTGTGTATATTCAAGGGGTCACTCAAGCACAAGTACAGTCAGGAGTGGGTCCCCACTACTAGATTAATACATGGAGCCTGTGGCCCTTTTTCTTGGAGCCCTACTGCTATCATGTGGCCAGAAAAGAAGGCAGCTGGGATCATGCAGCTGCCACTATCACTAGAATAATTAATTTAGCCTAGAGCAAGATCCTGTGTGTCTCCAAGGTGCCCTGGGAAAGAGAGCAACCAAGATTAGCCAACAGACTATCAGTTGAACACTTGAGAGACGAGATATCAAATTGATTTAATTCATATGTTGGAATTTTTTTACAAAGTTCTTGAAAAAAATAGTGATTTGGGTCAAAGCATGTAAAAGCTTCAAAGGAATCAGGATATTTTTGTCTTAGTTACTAACAGGCATCCCACTGCTACAAACATATGAGACTTTACAGGTGATGTCTACCATGATAAATAAAACAGACTAGGGAACCCTAAAGGCAAATGTCATAATGGCTCACGGCCATCTGGCTAAACTCTCTTTCTTCCTCCCCAAAATAATGTGGTCTAATCCAACCTGCCTACTGAGAGCAGCCCTGAACTTGTGTTATTCTCCAAAACATGCCAAGGCTTTGCCTCGGAAAATGTTATTTGGCACAAGCCTGAATTGTGCCAAGGACAAGTGCTAATAACCAAACACTACGGACACCCATGGCCTGGCACTCAAGCCCCCGCCCTGGCTTTGCTCCATCTACTGGGGCAGGCATAGATGCAGAATCCTCTCAGCCTCAGCGAACTCCTTCAGCCCTCACAGCAAGGTCTACAAAAGCACAATTATATCCAATTTAGGGCCTGGAGGTCTGTATTAAGAAAACTTAATTCTCCAACAGCTTTGGAGAGCAGAATCCAACGTGCACCACTTATAAAAATGTTTATGACAAAATATTTCTCAGTCGGTAGACATTTTTCCTTAGCATTGATCTGACCTGCCATGGTTGTAGAAGCATTTCCCATAACATGTTCTTGTGTAAGAATGCATTCAAGGCCCCAGTGTTTTTGTCCTCTTTACCAGAACAATTTTAAAATACCATTTTAATAGACAGTTTTGGCTCTTCTAACTTGAAGGGCAGCTGAGTGTCAGACATGAAAATCAAAGCATTTTTTAAGGTTTCTAAACATAACCAAATATCTTAATATTAAACATTTTGGCATGGCTGGCTTTTAAAAATAGCTCCTAGAACCTGTCAAGACTTTCATCCATTCATGACTGAATGCTGACCAAGAGTTCAACAACTCAGGAAAACTATTAACAACCTTAAAATGGTATGCCCATTTTAATGTCATAAACTGTGAAATTCTTCAGAACTGCTCAAAATCTATGTGTTTTCCTTTATCTGATCAATGCAAACAATCAGACTATTGGTAATGAAGCTCATAGACAGTAGGTGACAGAATGACAAAACCTGTCTCTTCACTTGTAGAGAATTTGTGCCAGATGTTGTAAGTGCAAACATTGGACCTCAGCCGACATGCCAAGCTGCACACATGTTCACACTAGATTCTTGCTGGCAAAAGAAAATAGGGAAGGAATGTAGATTCAGGGACTTTCAATATTGCCTTGGGTGCTCAATTCATCCTCATTGCCTCCTTCAGCAAGAATCATTTTGGGGTATGTTTTGAATTTCATCTTTCCTCATTTTCAGCTTATGCCAATTTATTAAAATCCTTTGTTGAGTTTCAGCCATCATGCTGGAATTATGGAAACTAGTTAGTGGAAGATATTTAACAGAAGCCTATTTCTTTAGTATGATCAGCTACAGCTGTAAGATTTGGGCATAAAATTTAATGGCAATATATCTGCATATCATACAGAACTGGCATTTTTTAGCATGGCTTTCTGTTAAATTCAAAGAAACCTGCCTGCCACTTAGAAGACATGAAAGACATAAGCCCTAATATAACTATCACATCTTTGGCCTTGTCTTCACTCACTGGGTAGATCTGCACAGCTCACATTAACATTAATAGGAATGGAATTCCATGTATGCATCACTTGGAGAAAATACTCCCTAAGATACTTTATCATTATCTTTTCCAGACAGGTAGGGATGGCATCAATCATGCATCCAACACAGTTGCACAATGTGTATTATTAAAGCATCAGAGCAATAAAAAATTAAATAAAAAAGCACAGACATTTCCAAACACTTTCTTCTTAAAATAGTCAGCAGGATCAAATGCAAAAGCTTTGAGAATCCTGTGAGGAGAACATGAGGTAGTTGCATATTTTCCTGTAATTACAAAAGATCTAAAACCTAAGCTAACCCTTTCTCCTTCTAGAGAGAGCAGCAACGTGATAACAAAGACCAACCTCATAATGTAAGCAAGTCACAGATAAGATGCACTCAATTTATCATAAATATCCAGCGGGTGAAGAGAGAAGGGGGGAGTTTGCTTTGGAACTGGTTGACCTCTGTGCTTTTTCTTTTTTTTCCCTCCCTTCTTTTTTTTTAAACAGAGGAAGATTGCTTCCCATAATTTTAATATTTCAGCAGAAATGTTTAGGTACTGGGGAAAATAGGGGTTGTGAAAAAAAGTACTTGAAGACAGTCTCATGACAGTGGCATGTACTGATCAGGAATTTTGTTCACAACTCACCAGTTCTGCCATACCATGGGCAGTAACAAGCAAGAAGAGCAGACATCAGTAGATTGCACCACTGCCTCTGTCCTTCCCTCCTCTCCCTAGAAAATTGCAGCAGAAGAAAAGCAACCTACAATTTTTCTCTGAAAAGTGCTAAGCTGATAATTCTGGGCATGTCCAAACTGTGATACACAGAGGTAGCATTAACCAAACTAGCTCCAGAACCAGAAATACCCCAGGAACACCTGCACAACACTGCACTCAAAGCAATTAGCTTTTGGAAGCCTACACTTCTTTCAGGACAAAACCGTGGCATCCCACATCATATTACATGGATGTATCAGCAGCAAACAGCGAAGGAGCAGCATGAGAAAAGAAAAGGCTTTCATCAGAGGACAATCAAAGCACCAAGGTCTACTGTCAAGGTAGGTATCCCATCGGTCTTCCCACCTCTCTGTCCCCAAAATTACATTGTTATTTTCTCTGCTAAAAGAAGTTCTAGGAATAAGCATCCTTCATTTAAATTAAAAAAAAAAAAAATACAAGTTGCTAGTTGCGAGTGTTGCAGTGCGAGTTCAGCCTGGGCATCCTCTTCTGCTCTCCCTGTGGGAGGAGATAGAAGCACCACTTTTCTGGTTACATCCTTTGAGCATCAGGCACAAATTTGCTTACACTGCCACTCCAACATTCAGATCACCTGAGCTTTAAAAGACAGTGAGAAATACTAAGCGGAAAGAAGGAACAGGGGAAATCCTGATAGACTACAATGAACTCAGCTCTTCAGCTACATTGCAGAACAAGCACAGCTCACTGATGGCTGAGTTTTCCTGATACAAACCTCATGAAGTTCAACAAGGCCAAGTCCAAGGTCCTGCACCTAGCTTGGGGCAATCCCCAGGGGGAATTGATTGAGAGCAGCCCTGTGAAGAAGGACTTGGGGATCTTCATGGATTAAAAACTGGACATAAGGAGCACAGGCTTTATGAGGAGCGGCTGAGGGAACTGGGGTTGTTTAGTCTGGAGAAGAGGAGGCTGAGGGGAGACCTTATCACTCTCTACAACTACCTGAAAGGAGGTTGTAGTGAGGTGGGTGTTGGTCTCTTCTCCCATGTAGTTAGCGATAGGACGAGAGGAAATGGCCTCAAGCTGCACCAGGGGAGGTTTAGGTTGGATATTAGGAAAAATTTCTTCACAGAAAGGGTAGTCAAGCATTGGAACAGGCTGCCCAGAGAGGTGGTGGAGTCACCATCCCTGGAAGCATTCAAAAAACTCATAGAAGTGGTACTTTGTGACATGGTTTAGTCTAGTCTATGTGACATGGTTTAGTCTAGTCTACCCTTGATTGGCTTAGAGTAGACTTGGTAGCGTGGGTTAATGGTTGGACTGGATGATCTTAAAGGTCTTTTCCAACCTAAACGATTCTATGATTCTGTGATTCTATGACATGAGACAGCAATGTACACTTGCAGCCCACAAAGCCAGTTCTATCCTGGGCTGCATAAAAAGAAGCACGGCGAGCAGGTCAAGGAGGTGATTCTGCCCCTTTACTCCGCTCTGGTGAGACCTCACCTGGAGTACTGCATCCAGCTCTGGGGCCCTCAGCTCAAGAAGGACGTGGCACTGTTGGAGTGGGTCCAGAGGAGGGCCACAAAAACGGTCAGAGGGCTGGAACACCTCTCCTATGAAGAAAGGCTTCATAGATAGAGGTGGGGTCATTCAGTCTGGAGAAGAGAAGGCTCCAGGGAGACATTACTGTGGCCTTTCAATATATAAAAGGGTCTTATAAGAAAGATGGTGACAGACTTTTTACCAAGGCCTGTAGTGACTGGACAAGGGGCAATGGTTTTAAACTGAAAGAGGGTAGATTTAGATTGGACATAAGGAAGAAATATTTTATGATAAGGGTGGTGAGACACTGGAACAGGTTGCCCACAGAAGTTGTGGACACCCCATCATTGGAAGTGTTCAAAGTCAGGTTGGACGGGGCTTTGAGCAACCTGATCTATTGAAAGATGTCCCTGCTCATGGCAGGGGGGTTGGACTAGATGATCTTTAGAGGTCCCTTCCAACCCAAACCATTCTGTGATTCTATGACAAAGAACCCCCTTCCCTTTCCTGCATTGCCCTTCCGCCTGCATGCAAAGGAGAAAATGACATCATCTTTGAGTTAAAAATCATGCTTTTCTATGTCTTAAATCGGCAGAGATGGTGGCACAGGCATGCTGTTAGAGCTACTCTCGGACTGGCTCCCTTTCTTCCTTCACCTCCAGAGCAGCACAGTGGAAGCAGAGAGTAGGAACAAGGAAAAAATTATCTGGGCAGGCACCAGAGTAACCCTCTAGTTAACGTCTTACAACTGTTGTGTTGACCCCAGGCCATAAAAGAGTGAAGCCTCCTAAAAACTTCGCTCCTGAACTTCAGCCCAGGCTGAAGGGCTGTTGCTTTTAGCTCTTGAGATGTCCAGTTGGTGTCAGACAAATTTGTGACTGTCACATAAGGGAGCAGCTGCACAGAGGTCACAAGCACAGGACAGTTCATAGGATTAGTCCCTCTGTATTAATATTCAAGACAGTCAAGTCTCATGCTTTAAGCATCTAATTTTGAGACACACACACCCTCCCCTTAAAAATGAACATATTCATAGTTAAAATAGAGACATTAAGAAAAGCTGCAGGCCTTCAATTTAGGAAAAGCAACATTTCGGGTATTGATTCCATCTAGCAAACTGTCATTCCAGCAAGTCATACTGGGATCAGCAAGGGAGGAATGAGAGAGTTGCAGATTCTTTGAGATGCTTCATTTCTGTGTTTATACACCTCCTAGCCCATTAGTGAATCACCAGTGCTGCCACACTACAAATAATAAATAACATTAACAGCAGAACTCATATATTTGTATTCCCTCGTGTGCTTATCACAAACCCATTTAAAGATGTTTTCAACTCTAAATACATTAGAAATTATTTCAAACAAAAAGTCTTCTTAAAAGAATGTGACAGTTTTAAATACTGGAAATTTAGTGGGATAAATACAGAATAAACACAGACCCCAGTACACTGACTCAATAAGGTACATTCAAAGAGTAGCACAATGACATCTTTTCAAGTCACTCAGACTTTGGAGGACAAAATGTTAGCTTTTGTCCAGAAGTCTTGCTTGTGTTATTGTATGTCATAATTATTTGCATTAGGGCAGTATCAAGAGGGTGAAGACTGTATTTATAGTGCCTTTGTGGGACTGAGCATTCTTGTGAACTGAATCTAATTTGCATTTCTAACATAGGTGGCCAGAAGTTATCTAGGACATAACAGTGCATTTGAGCAGTTTCAGTACTTGAAGAAAACAAACTTTACCACACTGAGAGAAAACATAGCAAGTGTCAAAACCGAAGTGCATGAAAAACTTTCTGAGGGATGAAACTGCTTGAGCATGTTGGTGAGGAAAGATGAAATAAAAAATTGTCAAAGTTTTGCCATGGACATCCACATAGCAACGATTTTGTTTCTGGCATCACATGATTAGATGCCCATTCCTAGTAAAACAGATACATAAATAAATGGCAAAGCATGTGGAGCCAAGGCAAAAGAGTCTAATAAAGATACCAAGCAAATGTAGCTTTTTATTCTGTTCAAAGAATCCATGCATTATTGAGATATTTTCTGATGTATCTGTTATTTGTCATTACTCATTGGCACACTCAGGCCATTATTTTTTACTCAATGGATCAATCCTGTACAGGCTAAAAAGCATTCTGTAGTTCCTAGTCAGGTGATGCTGGTTAGCTGCACTTAGTCTAACCAGGGTGCTCTGTCTGTTTTTCAGCTCAATCAGGCAGAAACTCCTGCAGCAGGAACATTGCTATATGCAGGCTCTGAAACTGGTTTCTGCAAAAAGTGGCTTCTGCAAGAAAAAAAGTTCATTTACTAGTTCTAAGTTTGCTTTCCATGGAAATTCAGGCCAGTGAAACTCATAGTGATGGATATCTAAAACAAGAGGGAAATCTGGGCTAAAAATCCTTTCGGTGCTTGTTCTTTAGTGTATTTCCCCAGCTATTGTCCAAAGATGCTGGAACAACAGAAATATGAGCAGATGTAGCTGTCTGTATTCCCCTGGTTCATATGTCACTAAAACATCTACAGACTAATAAACTAAGTAACCTCACCAGGAGAAAATCTCCCTGCTCCCTTCTGGGCAAGGGCAGAGGGCTGAAGTCAGGAACTGTACTACCAGGAGGGCTGGGGAACATCCCTGGGCATCACAGGGGCTGCTACAGCAAACGGCTGTTGGAGCAGGGACTCACGGAAGGAAGAAAGGGAAGCGGGGCAGTGAGGGAGAGGACCAAGGATGCAGAACACCTCCTTTGCTAACAAGGAGCAGTACAGCAACCAGAAAAGTGGAGGCAGCTCTGCGGCTGCTATTCTACTTCCTAAGGAGACAAGTCTGCCCAGGAGATGAACATCCTGGGAGCATAGCTGCAGGTATATGCCGGGGAAAACAGGTGGCCTTACCATGGAAAAGTGGCTTTAGGGGAGGTTGGCACAAGCACAGCAATCTCCTTGCACACAAAGGAGCTTTAGTCACTACTTAACTGGAGGCCCATCATAAATTTGGATAGCCAGCCTTCAAGCGAGGCAGCCCACGGAGCACAATGGGAAGAGGATGGACTGGACAAGGTCGCCTTTGCATAGGTGCATATTTAATAATTCAGAAATAACTAAACACAAAAAGTGATGTTAAAAAAGTTACTTTTGTATAATTTAACTCAAAAGTCACATTCCTTCTCTCAGTGACTTATTAACTTGTTTTTCTGAATTTTATACCTCCTGAAAAAGAATTTGGAGGAGGAAGCTAATTCAAGCCCAGTTCTTGTGTAACAGAAGTTACAGCAATATGATTGAAGGGGGCTACACTTGCAGCACCATGTGTTTAAATTGTCAGACCAATAAATATAGATGAGTTTTAATACCTACGACTGTTTTGCTGTTGGTACTTTATAGAGAGATGTAACAGAACAACTACTCAGAAGCTAACATCATCATCCAGTTAGATAACCGATTCAAACTTCTACTCCATGTTTTGGGGGGAAAAAAAAAAAAAAAAGGAGAAAATTAATATTCTTTTTACATGCAGTTTAAAACAAGGTGTAATTTAAGAAGATTAACTGACAATTTAATGGATTGATCCAAAGATTGTTTTAATTTGCAAATAATCTCCTAAATGTCATGAAATCTCTAAAGCAACATGCAAACTATTCTGAGTCCAAAAATAATGAGCTATTGATTTTTTTGTTATGAAATCACTCTGTTGGTTGGCAATATACCTTTGGGCCACAATGTATTACATGCGCAAATTACAGTACCTGATGTTGACAGTGAAGAAATGACAGCAAACTTTTTCTCATTAAAATCTAGGCTGGAAAAAATGTCAAAACTAACTTTTCTTCCCTCTCCTAAACAAACAAACAAACAAACAAACAAACACCGTTCCCCTGTATACTGTATTTTTGAACAGATATCAATTCTGTACATAAAACCTGATAAAATACATGTCCTGAAATTCCCAGAATTGATTTTCTACTGAATCTAAACCATCTGCATCTGCACACTAGAAATCTATATTTATCTATACATAGGTTTATGGCTTTAGAGAGTTAGAGAAATGCCTAATCCATTTTAGAGGCTAAAACTGTCAAAACCAGGTAGCACATAAATAAGTAGGGCACCCAAAACTGAAATGGCCCAGCTGACAAAGTCACTTGGAACTGAAAACTCTCATTCAATTCAAAGTCTGAATATACTGCGCCTCCAAAAATCAGGAAGAATGACTTGCATACATGAGATTGTTTCAGTCTGGTCATCAACAGAGCGCCAAAACTGCTCAGTTCATGATCTCTAGTCTTTCCTTAGACCCCCTTTCAATCAGTAATTAGAATAGCTTAAGTACAAAGTAAAGCAAAATGAAAATCTGAGCTTAGAGTACTGTGCAGAACTTAAAATTTAAGCTGGAATCACACAATACAATCATTACAACATTTTCCACTTAAAAATAGAAGCTTTGTGCAAAAAAGTGTTCAAGATCTTTCTTCAAACATAACTGGTGGCTACCTGAAGCAGCCACAAGGGAAAATAAAGAACACAGCATCAGTCCCTGAACTAAGTTGGGGTCCAGGCCTGAGGTCAAAGCGGGGCATAAAATACCATATCTCTGTACTCTGATCTTTATCAGCATAGTGCCTCAATGTTTATTCCAACAACCAAAACAGAAAGGCCTTGTGCCATCAGAGCCTGTGATACCCACTGCTGCTGTAAGCAAAGCACGCTCTTGGGCTGGAAATAATGGTACCCAGTTAACTCTCCCCTCATCCCAGCCTTTACCATGGCCCAAACTTTCATCCTCTGGCCCAGTTTATCACAGAGACCAGATGCTCTTTTTCCCCTGCCTCAGTTCCCTATGAGATGGTGGTACTCAGCCTTCCCCAGGGTCCCACCACATCTCCCACAAAACACCTGCACTTCTCCAAAACATTGTTTTTGTAAGGACACAGGCTGAGAGCAGAGGAAGAACAAGGCTGATATCACACAAAAGAGAGTCTGGATGGAGTTCTAGGGTTTTTGCCTGTGGGTGGAGAGGTTGCCTGGTTTTCCTCCTTCCCTGGTGGAGGCTGAGCTGCCTGGTGGGTCTAGCTCTGAGCAGCAGTAATGTTTGTAAAGGACTGAATCTTGTACGTCAAGTATTCCTACTGATGTTGTCAGGTTTAAGTTAAGCAGAACAGTGTTTGGCCCTGGATTCACAGATGAAGTTTTCCTTTTGAAAAGAAATGTAATGCAAAATTAAGAATTCTATCTTTTTAATACAGCTAACAGAATATAAAAATGCTTGATCAAAATTTGTTGAGGTGCCAAGGGTGACCAGAATACATTTCCTGAATGTAGATTACAAAGAGTTCCAGGTTTCCTTTTGATTAACTGCTTTCTTTTCTTGATGTTTTTAGGCGTTTTACTTCCATTGTGGAATTATCTTATAAACTGCCTTTCTTCACTAAACAACCACAGGTTAATTATTATAAATGCAATGTGAAACCCATTGTATTCATCCATTGTTTATAGTTCTTGCAAAATAGTATAAAGGCTTTATACATAAAGACAAATCTTTAAAACTGCTTCAGGCTCCAAATTAAAAATTATTCCCATTTGTGTTGATTACCAAGGGACATTTGGAGAATCCCCAGTGATCACAGGACATTTCCATATAGCCTGTCACGTTAAGGTGAAAAATTCGCAAGGACAGTCTCACCATCTGTCATCAACTCGCTTCGGTGACACAGAGGACGGCTCTGAAATGGCCAACAGGCCTCAAGCATAACAAAACCCTTGCACTTTTGCATTGTTTATATTTTGACCTGGGCAGATAATCCTTCAGAAAGGGGGGCTCTGTTTTGCTACTTCTTTTTTTTCTTACATGGTGACCATTTCAATGCTGTCTTTTAAAAAGAAATCATCCATCCATCCAGAAAATAAATTTAAAGAACCGTCTCTGTGTTACTATTCTGCCTAAACAACTACATTGCAGACTGAAGGCATTTTATTAACAGCACCATGTTTTATGAAAGCTAGTGAAAACCTGCTTTTCTGAACGAAGGGGCTTTTTGTGAGTGACGTAGTCGCTTCATTTAAACTGCAAATCTAGGTGGCTGTGAATGCTTAATACACTGTCAAGGTTTGTTGCTAATAGTCTTTCATTAAATGGATAATTTAAAAACAGACAGTAGTCTAGAAAAGAAAAAAATAGCACCTTTCTGCAGCTTGACAAAACCGTGTTAGCCTGTTTGTATAGTCACTCATATAACAAGGACCATTTCTCATAGCAGAAGTCAAAGATAAACTGTTCTTACCATGATGTCAAGCACCACTTAAGACTTGCAAATACAGTTTCCTCATACAATAGGTTCCTCTCCAGCCTATCAGGTTTGTTGCTGACACACTTACAGCATTGGTTAAAGGAATTAAGAAAAAAAGTAGGAAAAATCAACTCCTGGGAAATGTTTTTATCCTGTCACTTATCTACCTCAATGACTGGAAAATAAAAGACTAATAGAACATTCATCCCAGAGCTCTGTCTACCTGGAAGTCCAACAGCTAACAAAATTGTCAGAAACAGCCATTGTTAGAAACAAGTGAATGAATAAAGGGAAGAATGAATGAATATATGATGGGGACATCTCTTCTGTCGGTATAACAGGATCCTGACAGGATCCTCTAGGTTTCATTTCATCTTCAACACATACAATATTCACATGTATAGGAGCAAGTCTTTATTCAAGGCACAGGCAAGCCTTCAAACAATGCATTGTACATATCTAGATGTATTCCTCTTATAGTTGGGGAACATTTGTTATTTTTCAGTCCACCCTTATATTTTAGTAATAAACCAGACCTTTTATTTACAAATTAAGTCAACTCTTTCCTCTGCAAAGACAGGCTCCACTGATGCTAAAAGGGAATTACACTAAATTCTGAAGGATAAATAAATCCCTTGAGGTCCACTCCTTCTCTCTCCCACCTGCATCATGCACAATATATCAGGAATATGGAATCACTTAAGCATGGGAGGGATTCCTCCTAGCTACCCTCCTTGTTCTGTATTCCACTGAGCATGGCTGCCCATAAACAAACAGCCATTTATTGTTCTATTACTGCCTTATGTTCAGAAGGAATTACCTTTTTAATGAAATTTCCATACAGAAAATAGGATCTGTAAAACCATGAACAAGACAGACTGAGTACAAAATCCTGGTGATCTGTGAATCCCTGAGTTCCTGCTTTCTCCTGAGCTTAGGACCTAGACACAGAGAAAAAAATTCTTCCGATATAGATTCCCTCCTCTCTGAGACAAGATTAGAAGTTGTTGGGATGTGCAAAAACCAAACCCCCTGAAAGCCAGGTTTTGAGAGAGAATTTCCATGGAGCTTGGAGCTGTGTAGAGATGCCTAGGGTGACACTACAGATGCTGAAAGCTCTCACAGGGAATTTCATACTGCAGTATGAAATTAGCACTTTTGGTTTTTGAAGATATAATCACGGGTGTTATATATATATATGACTTTTCAAAACAGTATGCCATGCACAAGAGAACAAATAAAAGAAGTTGTGCACTTCCAAATGAAATTTCATCTCAACAACTTTGCTGTGTCATTGATGATCCCTTTCAAGTACAGATATGCCTCACACCTCTGGCTTGGAAGTTCCCAGACATCTTTTCCTGCTTAATATTCATCATGCATAAGTCATCTTTACACAATTTTGAACTATAAATACAGCTTTATGTATTCCAGCCAAGTCAAAGCTAAATTCCTAAAGGTCCTTGGATGTTTCAGCTTTCTGGTAAATATTTGGGAGCAGTTCCAGATGATAAACATAACAAGTAAAGGATTCTATTTCTCAGTGCTTTTTCTGTGAAAAGAAATAACAGAAGGAATTCAGGAGTCTCTGGGCTTTAGGTATATAATATATATAATATAGAATATGTTAGTAAAAGCAGTCATCTTATGCCATGGCTTGGTTTCAGAATGGGAGAATTAAAAGTTCAGATCTGTTGTTTCAGATTGGATGAATCTTAGTAATAGTACTGTGTGGGTTATGTTCTGGGACATCTTTTCTAGAAATAGAAAAAAAAAAATCAAAAGCTGGGTACGCAGGTACAAATGATTGGGTCACACTGAGACTTAAAAGCTACTAATATATGAAAGAAGCCAAAGTCTATGTTCCAGACCTGAAAGCAAATATTACAGCACAGCTCTTATATTTCCAGCTAAACTCTCCCTGCTCACAACCAGGCAGTGTCCCTGTGCTGCCTTTTGGGTAGGGTGTACCAAGCAATAGCAAACTCTCTGCAGAAATCCCTCCTGTTCCCACATTGAAAACCTGCTGAGTTTGTCCAGCTTTTTTGGCAATCCCAGCTTCTTTGTGCAGTTCTCTCCTTCCACCTGGGGCTGGGGTCTGGCCAGGTCTACTTCATTCCCTGACCCTTGGCCAAGAGAGGACCCAAAAGTTTCCTCTGTCCTGGCAGCTTGGCCGTTTTCACCAACAGGGACCAATTCTTTTGTCTTTGTCGTTTCTTTTCCGTCAAGGATTTTCCATTGTTTTAACCTTTGTTAATAACCAGGAAGAAGTAGTTTCTTTCTTCTTGGCCACTCTATAGCAATACACTCATTGTTCTACTGGACTGGCTCACTTACTGTTAATGATCTTTTAGACAAAGCATTGCTGTAGCAACAGTGGTCCAAGTACACATGTAAGCAAGGTTTATGTAGTTTATAATAACACTAATAGCCAAATGTCACAGCTGGAAGAAATAAACAAGCTCTCCAAGGCACCAGCCCTTCATTTCATCCACAATTACAACCCTGTCTTATATTGACATGCAGCTGCTTCTAGGCAAGATTAGGAGGTATGTTGCCAGTGTTTGCTAGCCAGGCTAGGGGGTACATTAGTAGGCTTTGCTAGAAAATATATGACAGAGTAATACAGAATTCATAAAATCGGTCAGAATCCATATGTTCTGTGTAATCAGAGTCCTAGTCTAAGACAGGTACCACTTCCATCTCTCCTTTCATGCAAGGGAAAATTTGAAAGTATCATCTTGTAATAGCCAGTGTTTGCCTATAGCTGGAAGCTACCAGAGCATCCAGAAGAGAGTCTCCAGCATTTGAACTACAAGACAGCTGCAAAGACAGACAGGGCTTTTAACTGCCAGTTGAATCAGTGATTGAAATGGAGGTGAAACATTCACATCTCTTCGCTACAGCACTACCCAGTAACCTCTGTGAAAAGCACTGGGCACTCCAGAGTCGGTGGGAGCAGGGTTATTTGTGATATGGGGTTTGCCAACAGCCCACCTCAGTGACAAAAGCTCAGCGATGTTAATTCTGAGAGAAGAGCTGAGATGCTGTCAAAACAAAGCTGGCAAAAACTGTTCTTACTTCTGATGCTGTGCAGACCCCTTGGTCCTCTTCATAAGGTCTGGTCACAGGTATACATTGGGACCTTGACTGGTGTTCTTTCAACTGCCCTTTGAGGTGTTTGGTATTCTTGGTAAACACTGCTCAGGATAACTCACTACAGAACATCTCACACTTCCCTTTGGACCTCTAGGGTAAAGGCCCAAACATCAAAATGTTTTAGATAACAGTGCTTCCAATCTCCAGGGAAGACAAGAGCGAGGACCCATTCTGTCTTCCCATCCTAATCTAGGGCACCTAGCATTTAGAAAACAAATATTTCAACTTCATCTTGTGGAAAACGGACCATGTAAAGAAAAAAGTATGTGAAATCCATGCATGCATTATACAAAGTTTGATCTCCAAACAACAGAAATTTATATAAAAATAGCAAGGCATAATTTAATAGGCATGTCAATGCCCTTGCAGTGTGCAGAAATCTACCGTAACTGTTGATTTAATAATTTATTTCTTCCAAGGGCAGCATTTGTCCCAAGAAGTTTTTCCTTTACATTTTGTTAATTAATATTAATAAGCATTTTTGGAAAGCAGAGCTAGTATCTGGCAAGCACCCTTTAAGCCCAAAGTAGAGTGCACTTCAAAAGCAAATTTTACTTGGAGTTGGAGGAAAAAAAGAGTAACTTATAATATATTAAATATGTTTCCTCTTACTGTCATCTCTCTTGTTCATAGATTTAGTGTTTGTATGACCATGGCTTGAAGAAGTATTTTTATTGACGATACCTAGGCATAACATTTAAATTCCTTCCAATTCGAACTTTTAAATGAAACTGTGAACTGCTAAAACAGTACAGAAGCTAAGAAATGCGTGTTTCCATGCTTCCTTAAAAACATGAAAATGCCAGATTTTACAAGCTAAGTTTCCAATAAATGAGATGTTAAATTTAACTTTAGTGGTGCACTCTGATGAAAAAAAAAATAGGTAATGATGTTCCATTATATGAAGATTCAGATTAGTAAGTGTAAAAAGTGTATCTTTCTAGGGCTACGAGTGCTGGAATGGCATATCATGTAAACATTTGTGACATCTGAAGCTGTGATTTCCATGCTTAAAAAAAAAATAACAGGATTGATTTGGCTTACTATTTTCACTTAAGTATAGGGCTCACTTTCCCTCTGCCTCATGCATATAAACACAAACAGTCTTATCGCAAAACTATTGCCAGTTTTCATTGTCTCGTTAATATTGTATCCACATCTTTCTGCAACTTCACAGACTTTTTTCAATTTGTAATTCATTATAATTTGCATTGCCAATTAAAATTTTTTCTGCTGCATTATCTCTGTATGAAAGATTTTTTTTTTTAAAAGCTTAAGTGTTTGGGGTTTTTTTTAATCAACATTAGACCTCTGTCTGGTAAAGAAGAACATACCTTCACTTCATGGGAAAGATCATACAATAATATCTCTACAAAAATCTATGGAGATATTAAAGATCTAAAAGTTCCCTATGGAGAACTTTTTATAAAAATCCTGACTAAAGGCATCTGGATAATATAATTTCAAAAAATACTACTGTTTTTCATAATCAGGAGAACAACAATACCAGAGAGATATTTCATAAGCATAAAATAAAATGTATAGCCGATAGTACAGTTAGGAAAGCTAAGGGGAAAAGTGCAGTACAAGAGTTTGAAGAAATATGGAAGATATTTAATAATTCGAACACATAAAGTTGGTGGAAGCTATGATAAAATGCTGTAAAAGTGGTTGCTTTATTTACCAGTCACTTGTCACCACTATTTCACTGCATCACAGCTTTTCACGGCAATTCACAAGGAATTTTGTGGCTAAAGAGATTTGAGTATTTATGACAAGCCATTCTTTCTTAAGTACTCAGCAAGGACTAACAATTTTCATTTGTGATTTAAGCAAGGATAGACCTTCCATTTAACCTTTGAATCTGAGCTGAACCCTCTAGTGACATTATGCATGACTTCACAACCAGCAGTCAGAGGTGAAAATGTAGTGCTTGGCCCTCCCTTCAACAGAAGTAAAAGGGGGCTTTGCCCTTGGAATTGGGCTGGGTTGTTACTGCCAAATCAGCATTTTGACAAGGGGCCAAATCCCACTCTTTCTGAATACACAAGGCAAACCTGAGAGGGTCACTGATAGAAGCCAAACGTGTGGAGTTTGGCCCTAGCATTGTCTGGCATGTGGATGATAGCAGTTGCAGACACATAAGACACACTTGGATACATAGATGGACCTTCAAAGGCTCCATTCTAGGAAAGTATATAACCATAGAGATATTGTGTCCCCCAAAGACATGAGAACACAGTACGTATATGTACAGTTAGCTATGTACTTAATTTTCTTTTTTTTTTTTTTTTTTCCAGAGCAGGAATGAAAATAACAAGTTCTGTAGGATTTTGGAAACCTCCTTCCATCCACTGAATGATAAATTCCACTTATGGCGCATTTGCTGAATTGATGAAAATACTTACAATCTGTTATTCACACTTTCAGTCAATTAAGCTATTTAAATTATTTGTTTTAATTTCATTCCCAAGCATTCCAAATTCTGTTGTCTCATGTTTAGTCCAAATAAAGACGGATACTTTGTTTGTTAAATATATTTCTTGCTCTCTAAGCAGGACAAATGGTAACTTGTTCACATTTATTTGTGGCAAGAGCTGAAATGGAGAATTCTTCCAGGTAAACAGTGAATAAGAAGGTTCTAATGTCTCAGTATGCCATTAAAGAACAATTATTTAATTTTCTTTCTTTCTAAAGGGCTATTATTGCTAAATTAATGTTTGATACTTATTTCCACCCAAGACTATCAACTGAGCTATAACTTCCTGAAATGCTCCATGAAATTAGCTACTATTTCTAACTTTTATATCATACTGCATTACCAGAAGGGATGGTGATTTTTGATTATTTCTGATTGCCTTTTTAAACATTTCCTGAAATTAAGTAATAATTTTTTTTTCCCCCCTGCACTGTCATATGAAATGGTGTCAAACCTCCTCAAAGGCATTTTAATAGATGGAAGACATTGTCTGTATACAACCATAATTTCAGGTACTAATGCTAGAATGAGCTGATTTCTAGGCACAGAATACGTATTTCTAAACACTGTTTAAACACAAATATTATCTGTACTACAGAGCAACATTGCCTCATCACTCTTGTGGACTCTCACTTGCCCGTAACCTATAGAAAGGATGACTTGAGATTCAACAAGACCAAGTGCTGGGTCCTGTACTTTGGTCACAACAACCCCACGCAACACTACAGGCTTGGGGAAGAGTGGTTGGAAAGCTGCCTGGCCAAAAAGGACCTGAGGGTGTTGGTCGACAGCCGGCTGAACATGAGCTGGCAGTGTGCCCAGGTGGCCAAGGTGGCCAACAACATCCTGGCTTGTATCAGAAATAGCATGGCCAGTAGGACTAAGGAAGTGATTATGCCCCTGTACTCAGCACTGGTGAGGCTGTACCTCGAATACTGTGTTCAGTTTTGGGCCCCTCACTACAAGAAAGACATTGAGGTGCTGGGGCGTGTCCAAAGAAGGGCAATGAAGCTGGTGAAGGGTCTAGAGCACAAGTCCTATGAGGGGCAGCTGAGGGAACTGGGATTGTTTAGTCTGGAGAAGAGGAGACTGAGGGAAGACCTTATCACTCTCTACAACTACCTGAAAGGAGGTTGTAGTGAGGTGAGTGTCAGTCTCTTCTCCCAAGTAACTAGCAACAGTACAAGAGGAAATGACCTCAAGTTGCATCAGGGGAAGTTTAGATTGGATATTAGCAAAAATTTCTTCATGGAAATTGTGGTCAAGCATTGGAACAGGCTGCCCAGGGAAGTGGTAGAGTCACCATCCCCGGAAGTGTTCCAGAAATGGACAGATGTGGCACTTTGGGACATGGTTTAGTAGGCATGGTGGTATTGGGTTGATGGTTGGACTGATGATCTTAGAGGTCCTTTCCAACCTTAATGATTCCTAGTTTTACTTTCATTAAAACACAATCCAGCCACCAAGCCAGGAAACATGAAATTAATTATTACTCTACCTTTAATTGTTTTAGTGGTGGACTTGGTAGTGTTAGGTTAATGGTTGGACTTGATGATCTTAAAGGTCTTTTCCAACCTAAATGATTCTGTGATTCTATGACTTGTGCATTGAAACATTCATTCTTAAGATAACAGCATAATGCTGGATGCTGATATAGTGGCTTTTAAGACCTGCCTGTTATGGTTCATCACATTTAAGCACTCTTTGTGCCTACACTTGCTTATGCTTATCCAATACCACTTGAGTATTGTGGTTGGTACAATGACAATGCTACATATATAATTGAAAAAAATCAGACAGTAATAAAGCTTAGGTTCGTGTAAATCAAACTTGGCTATACTACACAGGAGTATTCTATGACTATTTCTGAACGATAAAAATAGAAATGAAAATGCCAAACAAAAATTGCAAGCTGTCTCCATAGGACTGTAAACACTTTGTAAACATGGATTTTCTTACAGAAGGGGAAAGGAGCAGTTCCAAGGCATGGTTGAAGAAGTAGATACATGCATCAGGAAGGACAGATGGGACTAGATCTCGCCTCAAGCCTAAGAAAGCAGCTCAGAGAAAGGGGACATAAGGATGGCTCCCTAGAAGATCGTCACATTACTTTGTGGGACTGACCAGATTTCTTCTCCTTCTAAAACTAACTGTTGGCATGCACCCAAATCCTGAATAAGAGCCCTGGAAATGAAAGAAGGTGCAGAACTTTGAGAAGTTTAACATCACACCTCATAGAACAAGGCTATTGGGGCTTTTCTTCTTCACTTTAAACCTTGTGAAGTGTGTTGCAAAGGGATTTTTGGAGTTACTTCCATTCCTCACAAAGCTGCATCTATAGGAACATATGTGGTTACAATTTTCTCAACACTTACTGTTCTTGGTAAAGA
This sequence comes from Pelecanus crispus, assembly GCF_030463565.1. Lineage (NCBI taxonomy): Eukaryota > Metazoa > Chordata > Aves > Pelecaniformes > Pelecanidae > Pelecanus > Pelecanus crispus. The sequence goes on from NC_134644.1 coordinate 135,455,154, forward strand.
TCCAGCCCAAGGAGCACATCCAAGACTCTCAGGTATGGCTCCATCAGTTAACCAAGCAGGGCCTAGGTACAGTTCAGGCACAGTCCACTTTTTTCTGCAGTGTTTGATTGTTATTGCTGTCCCTGTTACCAGGGTCCACTGCCAGTTTGGCTGCAGCTGCCACATTGTTTAGAGTTTTGAGGGCCCAGATTCCAAAATATCCTGTAGATTCCTGTGCAGATGTCAAAAGCATCCAGTGGAAATTTCCTTTCTTGAGATATCAGATCATCGCAAAAATACTGTGAATAGTGAGGAGGAAAGCAACTTTCACTCCTTGCATCAACCTACCTGAAAGGAGGTTGTAGTGAGGTGGGTGTTGGTCTCTTCTCCCAAGTAGCTAGCGATAGGACAAGAGGAAATGGGCTTAAGCTGCGCCAGGGGAGGTTTAGACTGGAAATTAGGAAAAATTTCTTTACGGAAAGGGTGGTCAGGCATTGGAACAGGCTGCCCAGAGAGGTGGTGGAGTCACCATCCCTGGAGGCGTTTAAAAAACGGGTAGATGTGGCACTTCGGGATATGGTTTAGTCTGGTCTACCCTTGATTAGTCTAGAGTGGGCTTGGTAGTGTAGGTTAATGGTTGGACTGGATGATCTTAAAGGTCTTTTCCAACCTAGATGATTCTATGATTCTATGATTCTAAGTCTTTCCTTGTGCATCCAAAGGAAAAACCTCATCCTACTGGTGTGCACATGCCTCACAAAGCAACAAAATCTCAGAATAAAATGTTGTCTGGAAGTACCAAAACAACAGAGGAATACATCTGATGTAGCATCTAGTGTCTACTTTCTGGTGGGCAAAGGAGATTAAGTGTAAGAGAAAAGGGAACCATATTATGAAAACCTGCAGAGTGGAGTCTGTAGCTCTTTGCCTTTGCTCCCAAGACATGCCCCAGCCTGTGTCACATTTCTGTTGAGGTTTTCCACACAGAAACCATATGAGGGAGGAAATGTCCTGCCATGAATCTGTACCAACCTCTCTTCCTCCTGCTCTGGATTCCTCACACAAACGCTGCCTGCAGACAGCATTTCCCTGTCAGCAAACCCATGGCCTGCTCAGCCATGCTCTGCCCTGTGCTACCACACTCCTTTTCTGCATTCTGGTTGTCACAGAAGCTGCTCCCCCAGGTTGTGACATGGAGGGGGGCTGGCAGACATCTCCCTGCAAGATGCTCCTCAGGACCAGTGGGTTGAGAGCTGGTGACTCCATGCCCTGCTCTAAAGGGAGGACAATAATCACTGGACCTTGCCCAGGAAGCCTGTGGTATTCCCCCTCCTAGGTGTTTGCCCTGAAAAAGAAAGTTTTCCCAATAAAAAGGCAGGTGAAATAGGGCATCTTTATCATTCTTTTATAAAGCTACTAAAGATTATTTTCTGTTGCTCTTTCAAGATCCCAACACAATGGTACCAGGCTGCACCCTGAATTAAATAAAGCATTCACCTCTTAATCAAAACAGGAATATACACCTTGACTTTCACTAGAAAGCCTAACAATGTGAACAAAAGAACAGTGAAGCAGAGTCTGAATAATTCTTCCAACAAGGCAAAATAATTGCATCTAGTTGCATAAGAGACAATTAAATACAAGCCCTCTCATGTCAGACAGGCAAATGGCTGGTCAAAAAAGATAGCTTTAAAGGTACTACTTATTTTCAGTAACATCCCACAAATCCATGTCCCAGTATTTTATTACTTAAGTAGAGGAAAGGCTCAGGCACTATAATATAATTCTCTCGTTATTTTATTACTTTCCCATGTGAAACTGCGGGACATAACTGGAGTATGAACAATTGTGTGGAGTAGGGTTATTCATTCCTACATGTTTTTCCTCCTAAAACTGGGTAAGTCCTTTCCAAAAATTGGTTCCTAAGCATAAAATTCCTTGAGCAGCTTTAATTTCAGGAAAGAGCAATAAATCACGTTAATATAAGAAGCAATATTTGATTACTCTGCATTACCCAGTAGCCCCTTAACACTCTTATCAATGAGTATATCACTCCTAACTCTAACCCCTCAATCACCCTCTCCCTCATCCATGCGCCTACAATTTGGTAACAAACCTCCTACTGTTATTTAATATTAAATTATATAGCACATATGTGATGACAATAGCCATGTGATAAATTGCATTTATCATGCATCTTTTAATGCAGCTTCATTAATCACGCCTCTCCTTCACTCTTCCCACTAATCCATCTCTGTCCAGGACTACTCATTCCCATCCAAACCTTTAAGGAGATTTGAACACACACCGTTAAAAATGGTACCCTTTTCCAAACACCAAGTTTCATTACAGGAATTGTACTGTCCCAAAGCTCAGCACAAATAACTTTAAGTCTATGAAGGCTTTAAGGGTATGTTATCTCATGAACCATGAGACTCCTTGAGGCTAAAAATGAGAGACTTACATTTTCTGTTGTTACAAGGCACTCCATTTCTAGCCCAAGGTTATTTTCCATGATTCTGGACATTAAAACTGAAACATTTGATGTTTATAAAATAGGTGTTTCTAAAGGTCTTTAAAATGTCTCAGCTGCAGTTTTTCATTCCCTCCTAGGCCTCTAAAGATGGACTTCTAACACTGAATTGTGAAATACTGACCTTACAAGCCATAGGAATGCAAAAGAAGGAACTGAAAAGCATTTTAGAACTCTCCAGAACATTTTAAAATAAGATATCTATGAATTATTTGTTCCATATGTTGTCTGTGTAATGGTACAGGGCAGCAGATACATTTTATTAGCATCCACTGGAGATAAGCTGCCACATCCCTGTTGATCTGCATTTGTTGCCTTTATTCCACACCATTAAATGTTCTCTTTTGCCTTAAATCCTATTCTTAAACATTTATTCAGAACATAAACTCATTTTTTTTTAAATGTTAAAGTCTTTTCAGAAAAAGTTACTGAAGTTGAAAGTGGTTTATGAATCTATACCAGTATTACCAAACTGCTATAGGATAAATTGGGTAGGAAAGCAAGGAGAAAGAACTGGGAAAGAACCAAAAAAATGTTGAACACTTTGTTCCAAAATAAAAAGAAATGTTTTAGTTTACCCAATTAAATGAATTTGTATTAGGAAAGTCTTTTCAAATATATTTTTAAATCACAAAAATATTCAACACAAAAAAAAATGATGCATTTATGACACAAATATTATTGATGAACCCCAAACCATTTTTCACATTTTTACAATAACTCAGACACCTAGAATATCATTAGTCACAGCAGCTGGGAATGCTTATGTCATTAGGACTAAACATATGGGCAAGTGTTTTGTTGGATTGGGATTTATACATTCTGTGGATCTGTATAGTTAACTATTTTTTTAGGCATTCCCATAGCCATAGCTGAAAGGCTGTTCATTAAATCTCGTCTGTAACAGAACTGAGCCATCACAGAATATTGTGCTCTTATTGCAGCTGTTATTTTTGTCCCAAACCCATCACTGCTGGGGCAGACACTGGGATAGCCACTCTGACCACCCCTCACTGACTTGCTCCCACTTGCTATTCTCCTCTTCTTCCCTGATTTCTCTTCCTTCCCGATTTCTCTTTCTCTCTTCTTTTGCTCTATCCCTCTGGCTTTTTCCCTGTGGCTCCCCAGTGAAGCACTCAGTGTTGAATGGTGGGATTGAAAACCAGACACCCATCAGCTACTAAAGCACCTTTCCCTCATCCTCTTACTCTCTCTTTCTCACCATTATAAACTAAAGACAAGAAACTATTAACCATTTTGGGTGTAGATTCACAGCAAAGAGGCGACTTAAGGGGGCTGTAGCTGTATCATTGGTACTGCCTCATACCCATACCCATACCCATACCCAGACGAACAATTGCACCACTGCCCTGGCCCTGCCTTGTGCCTCCCTCTTTACCTGCCTGCCACCTCCCCTTGCTGTAATGGGAAATGGCATCCAGGTGTTTGGAAGAACTTCCTCTTCCTAAGTATTGGGGTTTTTTTCACTACAGTCAGGTCAATTTTCCCCATTTTTGTCCCTAAACATGAACAAGGAATCCAAGTGAGATCTTACTTGCATAAAATGGGCCAGGAGTTTAGAAGCAGTTTGCTGCCGTTTCCTTCTTTCCTGTGGCTTCACCAGCCTGACTCCACAATGTTCCATTTATTCCTTTTACTGAGTCAAAAAACACTTAAAGTTTTCCAGGTTTCCTTTCAATCCCCTGCTCACTTCCATATCTCACCATAGGTTCCTCCCCTGTTCTATCAAACAGCAACTCTGGCTTTTGCATCAGAAAGATGCTCACTCTATGGCATGTCAACCAGCCACAGAAGGCAAGTTATCAGGTCAAGGAAACATTGGCCTTATGGGATTCACTTGTCTCAGGAAGATACTTGGTCTTCTCATCTCCTCACTGATGAAGTACTTTTCCATTGCAAATTTCTCATGCATGTCCATTTCCACCCCCCTTACACCAATTGTGGGTGGTAATTCAGCTTATTTCAATCACATTTGTATCATGCCTCAGAACTGCAAATCTGACTACCCAGATATAGTTCCTATCAGGATCACAGTTATTGCCTACTTCTGTTTCTAGAAACCCAGCTAATCTTTACTTACAGATACTCAATGACTGATCCTGATGGTTTTATGCCTGTTAGGTCAGGCTGCATCTTGACATGAGGTCCAGTTAATGTACCAGGCTGTCTCAGCAAAATTAAAACATTAGGCAAGCAGTGGAAAAGGAATTCAGTGGCAGAGCTGAGGCCAGGAAGTTATGGGAGACCATGGGAAAATGGTTCATTTGAACCCCTGCCTTTCCAAGCTCTGAAATCCATGCTAAACCCATCTGGAACTAAATATGGAGCAATTCAAATAATACTGCTGGTTAATCACTCTCCAGCAGCTCAAAGTACTGACTTTCTGCTCATCCAAGGACTCCCAACAAAACAAAATAGGAAATTAAAAAAAAAAAAAAAATTGATAAATCAAAGACACTTACCCTCTTTTCTAAAGCACAACAGAATTAGCTGTTGTCCTGATACATTATGGCCACTCACAGCCTTAATCATGTGAAATCACTTCAAAAAGAATTAACAGATTTAACTAACTATAAAAAAGCTTCAAAGCTTTACCAAGAGCAGGAGACCTTCTCTTTAATTGGGAGCATATATCTAAGCAAAGTTAAAGTATTCAATAAAAACAGATTTTGAAACTGCCTAAATATCAAAATTATTGAATTAGAATGACTAATATTCACATTGTCCATTGTTTTGAGGCTAAAAAAAACTAGTCAAGGCTTTATACTCTATTCATTATTGCTATACATTTGAACTGAAGCAGTGCCTAGGCTCCCACTCACAGAACCAGACCCTTCCCGTTTTAACAGTAAAAATATCTCTGTCACAAAAATCTTGCAAAGTAAGCCAGGAGACAACAACTAGATAAAGGCAGAGAAATGGGAAAGCATATGGAAACAGTCAGCATGACAAGTGGCAGTCTCAGTTTTGGCTCCACTCTCACCATTTGCAAACCCTGGAGAATTATCAATATTTTCTCCTTTTCATATACCAGCCTATCTTTGTAGCAATAACAGGAGGTATTATTAACAGGTTAGCATCCTCTGCTTGCCTGAATTTATCATCCAAGGATGAGAAAGAGACAATGCCAGTATGAACCTCATGTCATTGTCTTTCTAAAAAAATTTTGTTGAAAATTCCCAGGAGAAAAACCAAGAGCAGAGATAAAAACAAATGGGGATCAATTTTTATGTGGAATAAAAGATTGATTCCTGCAATTACAAGAAGTGTGAACTTTATTGAAAGAATACTCCCGTTAAATATATTTTAAATGGTCTCTAATACAAAGTGTAAACTAACACACAAATGAAAGCAGTTTCATTGTACTTAAATAAATAGCTCTTGCTTCATCCTTTAAGTCAACTGGATTTCAAGTTACCTCAGGGAGCTTGGAATTAGGAATCACCAATGTCTAAGAGCTATAGGCTTACCTAGTTATAGTAGAACAAATCAAATGCATGTGGATGAAAATGCATATAGATAAATCCTCATGAGGATCCAAGAACAATACAGGAGTTTTCAAGCAATGCAACCTCAACTTCTGTTGATATGAAATATTCTTTTTCTGTGTAAAATGTATCACAGGAAAATAAATCATTAGGAAAATAAAGACTTATTCTATGTAACAATCACAGTGAAACCCGTTTAATGAGATTTCACAGCACGAAGAAAAGTTACCACATTCCAGTTCAGTCAAAACATGCCAGCCAATCATGAAAAGCTATTAAAGAAGATGAAGATTGGGTCTTTTTATCCCACTACATCTCTGAAAGCTGACATTCCTTTCTCTTCCATTTTAGGGAGCAGAAAGAAAAATTAGGGGTACCTAACTCTGCATAAAAACGACTTGAAAATTATATCTTCATTAAAAAATGAAAACCTTAGAAAATTCTGGGAATTTGCAAAATAGAAAATAGAGAAATACTCTTATGATTATGTTATTGTTAGCAGCACCATTAATCATAGTTTTATTAACATAGTAGCAACGTGGCTTTCAGTTTCCAAAGTGAGAGGATTTTAACTTCTCCTTCAGGCAACTATTGAGGAAAAATAATTAAATGTAAATAAATTAGTAATGTAAACGGATTTTGTCTTGCACTTAAGGACACTGTGAATTTTTCTCTTTTTTTTTCCTAATTAAGGGTTCATATCTCCTGTAAGAGTAGCCCCAATTAAGTTTTACCTAACCTTAGCACAAGTAGCACCACTGACTACAGTTGGGACTGAAGTGGGTGGCATTATTCATGTGTTTAAAATGAAAAATATCATTAGTTTTTTCAGTCAGGCTGACTGTGTTGTGACTATCTACACCAGCAGCCTTATTTTTGGTCCTTACTAACTGTCTGCCTTCCTTAAGTAATGGTGGAGGAAACTGCTTATTCCCTAGCTCAACTGTGTGCAATTGCTTTCATTCTCTCCACTTCCAGAAAAAATGCGAGACCCTTTGACATGAGAAATCAAAGCCACCACTTCAATACCTAGTTTAATATTCGGATCTCTGAAGCAAGGAAAGCATGAGGAGGTAGGAGTCAGCTGTCTACAGGCACAATTTCCCAAACCTTGCCTTTCACCTGTCGTTTCTGCTTGCACACGTGCCCTTACCAGGACAGTGGGTTAGTCAGTCAAATTCAAAAGGACAAAACCAAGGACCAACTATTGCTGCACTCCTACTTACTCCATGCAGCCCCATAGGACTGGTGCATCATAGCAGGGGAAGTGATGACAACAGCCTCCCAGGAACATCCCCAGGGACTGTCACAGTCCCATCCCAGCCCTCTGTGGCACAGTTTAGTTTTACCTTTTATTTTTAAAGGATACTTTGACCTTCGGGGGACAGCAGGTGATTCTCTGTGACTGTTATAGGGATTTGGAAATCTAAATTATCCACACTTGAAAAACATCCTTTGTTTCAAGCACAGAGGTACTTCTGGTTATGCTTCTGAGATGCCCACGTGAGAGCAGTTTATTGCACAACGTGGATAAATGACATTTTCAGACTGGCTCCTGGCGAGGAATGTATTCCTTGTGTTCAGCTCTGCACTGTGCACAGTGCATCCTGCCTTAACCCTTCTTCATCTTTACCACCACATAAAAATACAACATATCAGCTGTGCAGCTGTAACCAGGCATCCTAAGTGACAGCCCAGCAGGAAGAACAGCCTTTATTTGTCACCTAAAGTTAATGGCTTAAATTCAGACACCCCCTCCTTCCTGCCTTTTTCCTACAAAGAGGACTCAAGGCCCTGATTAATATGCAGCCCTATTAACTCTAGTGGCTCTAAGGAGGTGGTGACTGAAGGGGAAAATTAATGACCTCCTGTCCAGGACTTGCCCCTTATTTGAGAGGGCAAATAAAAACTGCGGTATGAAAGAAAGCAGAATTATTAAATATTTCATTGTAAACTGGTACAGTAAACACTTGCCAGAAATGGCAGCTTTGATAAAATTCAATTTTCACTCCTCTTGTTTAATTCATCTTTATTTGGTACTGTCTCAGCCACATTGCTGCTTCTTTTACCCTGGTTGCTCAAACCTCAAGCATAGAAAATATACATTTTTGTCCATGCTCTAGAGGACTAGGGTTTTTTTTGGTAATGTCACATCAACCAGGAAATAAAAGAGACCCTAGCTGAATAATATCTGTCACTGAAAAATATCTATCTAAAAAGCACTGCAAAACAAAAACCTCCAAAGAAAAAAGAAACAAAAGAACAACCCCCCCCAAATACCCATCTTACCTTCTAAACCACATGCTGCAGGTCATATAATTACAACCACCACATCCAATTCACTTGTTAGGAAAGGAGAAGGACCTACAAAAAAGAAGCTTGACTCTTGGCTTATTTCTGAACCCTCCCATTGCCCTGCAACAGAGTGGATACCTGCATGTGTAAATAGAGCACTAGAAAAACACAAAAGAAAAGAGGACACTGCCATTTTAACTAATATTATGAGCAATGGTAAATCTTAGATGGCTGGGATGGCAAGCACATGCTACTATAACTCCTTCACAGTATTCTTAAAAAAGCATATACTTAACATCTTTGATTTGATGCTTCATGTTTTTCTCTAGCTCTCATGCAAAATGTAGAGTCCAAATAAGCTGCCCATCTGTAGCAGCCATAGATTCAGCATGTTCTTTATAGAATCCTACCGAACATAAACTTATCTATTTTTTTTTTTTAGGCTGTCCCTGTCTGAAGAGTGCCCAAATCCCAAAGACTGAAAGAAATTTGCATGGAATATTTTATTACTAGATGGCCTTCCTTCTTTTAATTGCAGTATCGAACCCTCCTCCTTCCTCTGCACTCAACATTGTGATTGTCTGAAATGCTGATTACCCATTCCCATACAGTGGGATGTCAGAAATAACATCACAGAAATACAGGGGAGAGTTACAACCCCTTGCTCATTTCTCTCCAGACATTATGATGCAAAGAAAAGTCAGATTTTCCTCCATTTAAAGTTAAATCTCTCTTCTTCTCATACACCCAGCTTAGTTCTGTTCATCCTGCTTGTTCCCCTGTTTCACTCTTCCACTGGTTCTTCTTCACTGAACTGTGATTTTCACTTTTGTTCTATATTCTACATGTTACATTCTTTCACCATCTTTCACTTTTCAAGGCTCACATCCTGCATTTGCCTAGGAGTAGTACATATAGGCTACTCATTCACACCTTTTGGTAGACAAACACACTGCCTTTCTACTTCCACAGCTGTGCACTTCAAATAGGTCTTTCAGGTTTAATAAATACATGAAGCAGAACATCTCCTGTTTCATAAGGATTCCTCCACACTATAATGGATTAACTTGAAATAATTACCACACTTGAAAGTTAGAATAGACATTTCTTCTATAAACTTAGTATCATAGAATTGTTTAGGTTGGAAAAGACCTTTAAGATCATCCAGTCCAACCATTAACCTAACATTACCAAGTCCACACCAAACCAATTAAGGGTAGACTAGACTAAACCATGTCCCACTTTACTCCACTTCTCGTGGAATAAATCACATTCACTTACAATATAGCCACAATATCTTTTACATACATTAAACAACCTCTACCTACCTGGCAATTAATTGACCTGCAATAGAAAACTAATATACACCTATACTAAAAACAATAGCATAAGTTCTTCCATCCTTACCCCACCCCCACCTCACACCAGGATTCAGCTGTGTGGGATATTGCCGAATCATTTCCACTTCCACATTACAGCTGTGCTAGGAAAAGGCTTTACATTTGTTGTTAACTCACTTATTCAATTTCATTTGGCAAATACACAAAGCAGCACTACTGGGATGGATAATCATGAATTATCCTTGTTTTAAGCCAGGATACTTGCTTTTCTTGAAATCTCAATTTATTTTGCTTCATCCTAAAATAATGAAATGAAGGGAGAAGTACGCATATGTAATAATTCAGAGATACTCAATGGTGCTAAACTTTAAAAATATCAGCTACAAAACACTTCACAAAATAATTGTTTTGAGTCAAATAGGTATTTTGGGACTAACTTCAGATAAGACTTCCATGGTCACTCTTCATTTACCTGTTTACTTAGGCTCCCAGGCAATAATAAAACAATTTAAATATGATGATGCATGTAGCTCTACTGATACTGATTGCCTTGGTGCATTTTAAAGAACAGCAACATTAGTAGCTAAATCCTTATTTTTTTTTTCTAACCTTTTTATTAATGAAGGGAAATGTAAAAGCTCAGCTAACACACAAATACAGATATCTGATCCTACTTATATACTCATGTAATATCCCGTTTTCATAACAAACAATTCATTTTCTCTCTTTCTCGCTTCAGCTAACAAGATGTGCTGGTGAGCTGAGCTCTTTCCATAGTTACTCCAAGTTTTACACTGGTGTAACTCCTTGAACTGTGGTGTAGAGAGAATCTGCTTTGACAAGTTTTAATGTTGCATGTAAAAGAGAAGATCTGAGGGAGGGAAGGAGCTGCTCTCATTTCTAATACCTGTTCCCTTATATAGTCTAAACATGTTAATGCTAACAAATCCAAACTGCCCTGTGGTTACCAAGAGAAAGGCTTGTGCAGAACACCATGGCCTCTCCAGAGCAGAAATACCTTTTCTGTGGCTGCTGGGGGCTGCAATGCTCTGAATGATCAGCTGTTTCTGGCTTAGGACCTTATTCTTAACTGAATAATTTACAGAGAACACAAAAATTATTCAAATACCCTGACAACCAAGACAGAGTCAAAATTAGCTCTGCTCTTCAAATTCATTTCTTCTTCTCAGGGTTAGAAATTCCCTTAGCCTTTCCCCTGTTAAAGAAAATTTTATTCAGGTTCAGAAAGAGAGCTCTCAGTGAAGACCTATTCACTGTTGTTTTACTGTGATGCAGTTAAGCAACCATCTGCCCATCCTCTATTACTCATTTAATTTATACAGCACAGTACATTTACTTATATCTTTTCTGTCTGAACAGTTTTCATTTTAATATCATTACAACCTTATTTTTGCCAGTCATGAGTTCAGTCTCAGCTGGAAAGAATGCACTTTCCTCTCGTGTTGCCTGTTATTTTCCTCATTTTACTTTTCTGTCAATGCTATTTTACTAACACACAAAACAGGATATATGATTAGAATTAAATAGCAACATTTTAACATTTGTTTCACTATTACCTAAATGTTAGGTACATCCTAGAATTCAGCTGGTAATATACATCACCTGCAGAGCCACACATTTTCTAAATATTTAAAGGAGAAAGTATTACTTGCTTTTTAAAGCATTTTTTTACCTGTGATTTACACTCTATATAATTATTGTTTTTTGTTTTGTATTTTTTTAAAATCTGGTGGGTTTTTTCTTTCCTTTTAAAACAAATATCTCCATGTCACTCTACTTAGCAGCTGTATTCAGTCATAAAAGGGCCACTTGGTATCAGAAAACTCATACATATTTGCCTAATAATGCCTTTTAAGTAATCTGCCCCTTTGTTAATGGCTTTTTTTTTAACCAGCCATACACTAGGAATCAAAATTAGCATCTAAATGAGGATGTTTTAAACGCATGCCTAGGGGTTGCAGTTTTCACCTTATTTTTTTTTAATAGTTTGCCATGTTAAATTATGTAAAATAGAAATGGTTTTTTAGTTTTTAATGAGCTAATGTAGACCTATCAACCCTCTCTCCCTCCTCCCCCCATTTCTCTGCTTAAAGAGTCCACAAACTGTTTTGCAGGTATGAAAAATGGCAATGAAAGAGAAAATCCAGTGTCAGCAGGCAGAACAGATCTCTTCCTCCCCAGCAGCAACAGCACCGCTGCACGAAAGCACATTTGTTTGAACTCCTTACTGAAATGGCCCCACTCTCTATTAATCGCTTACAATACATAAAAAGAAGCAACTATTTTTATATTTAATTTCAGGAGAAGAGACTTTATTATGGCTCCTTTTAAATTGGCTTTTCATTTAATTATGGGGAAAGATTAAAAAGAACTATGTGTGCTGTGGCATGGCCAAATGATGATTGGAAAGGGGAAGGGGAGATGCTCACCATCTGCAAGTGTAACGTTTGGAGGGAGTAAACAGCAAAGTGGGAGGAATTATAGGGTGATAATCCAGTGTTATCAGGTGAGATAGCTCATAGCAGTAGGGCTAGCCGCCCATGGGGAGTGGGGAGGGGGTTAGTGTCTAGCACAGGGGGGATGTATCTCGCTTACCTGGGGAGGCCTGCATGTATCACCACCCACCTCTAAGGGAGGGTTGCTTCTGCAGAACAAAGGGGCTCAACTGCGGTGTGCGAGGAGAGGGGGAGTAGCCTGGAAAGGATCCAGACCTGTTAACTGGACGACCCAGAAATATGAGTTACACAGAGCTGGAACCCAACATGAAACAAAACTCTAAAATTAAGATAAACTGATGATGTGTGGGGTCCATAATTAAGCTTTTGTATAATGCTGCTGTATTTAACTAGTCTCGTTTTCCCCTTGCCTCCTCCAGTTTACTGAAAAACTTTCAGTGGTCTCACATGCAAACTCAAAACAAATTCCTCAAAACTGAGTCAGTAACAAAATGTCTCTCTGTTGTTATTGCTGTTTTAATACCAGCTCACAGGAAGATTATTTGACAGAAGAATCACCTCCCTTGACATGCTGGGAACACTTCTCCTAATACAGCTCAGGATACCATAAGCCTTCTTTGTCACAAGGGCACACTGATGGCTCACATTCAACTTGGTGTCCACCAGGACCCCCAGGAGCTTTTCTGCCAAGCTGCTTTCCAGCTGGGTGATCCCCAGCATATACTGGTGCCTGGGGTTGTTCCTCCCCAAGCTGCAGGACTTCATACTTCTTGTTGAACTCCATGAGGTTCCTGTCAGTCCATTTCTCCAGCCTGTTGAGCTCCCTCTGGATGGCAGCATGACCAGCTGGCATATCAGCCAGTTTCATGTCATCAGCAAACTTGCTGAGGGTGCACTCTGCCCCATTATCCAGACCATCGATGAAGATGTTAAATAGGACTGGACCCAGTACAGATCCCTGACATACACCACTAGTCACTGTCATCCAACTAGACTTTGCACTGCTCATCACCACCCTCTGGTCCCAGCCATTCAGACAGTTTTCAATCCACCTCACTGTCTGCTCACCAGCACATACATCAATAGCTTCTCTATGAGGATCTTATGTGAGACAGTGTCAAAGGCCTTATTGTAATCCAGGTAGACAATACCACTGTTCTCCCCTCATCTACCAAGCCAGACATTTCACTGTAGAAGGCTATCAGGTTGATCAAGCATGACTTCCTCTTGGTGAATCTATGCTGACTACTCCTGATGATTTTCTTGTGCTTCATCTGCCTGGAGATATTTTCCAGGATTTGTTCTGTCACCTCCCCAGGGATCAAGGTGAGGCTGATGGGCCTGTAGTTCCCTGCGTCCTCCCTCTTGGCCTTCTTGAAGATAGGAATGGCATCTGCTTTCCTCCAGTCCTCGGGCATTTCTCCCAGTCACCATGATCATTGGAAGATAATCGAGTGCTCTTGCAATAACATCAGCCAGCTCCCTCAGTATTCACGGGTACATCCCATCATGGCCCATGGACTTACGTATGTTCAGTTTGCTTAAGTATTCCCTGACCTGATTCTCTTCCACCAAGAGTACATTGATAATTATGAGCTATAAATAGCACCAACACTTTACTACAGAAAAAAAATTAGATGAAAATATGCATCTGTTCCACGTCTTCCCTTGCAATTCCATAAACTTTTCTCATAAACACTAATTTCCAAACTATTATTCACAACCTCTCATCAGACTTCTGGCCACTTGATTCACAGTAGCAGCTGATTTCTTTTTCTCTACTTCTTCCTGCATTCCCTTTGGGTGATCCCATGGACCTCAGGGTTCTTTTCTTGGATTTTTTTTCTTCTTTGCTCTGTGTTCTGGCACCTCTGACCTGATCCCAAATGTTTTCAGATTGAGGGGAAGTGTTCTGGCTCTGGTGCCAACAGAGAGCCTGACATCACTCAAAGGGGCAAGGCTTGGGACCCACCAAAGAGCTAGCGTCAAGTTTTCAACCTAAATAAAAACAAAACTTGAGACCCACCTAACGGCCTCATAATAGAAAGCAGAGATCTCATGGTAACACCTGGTTATGAAGGAACATAAATATTTCTATAAAAAACAAACAGGAGGAGACTAGGAGAGCAGGAAGAGAGTAAGGGAACAAGACAATCCTAAGTCCTGGGCTCAGTAGTGCGAAGGGGCCACTAGCTCATAGTCACCTCATTTGCAGGCATTCTCTCTAGCATAAACTAAGGTCAAAATGCCTACTTTATAAATAAAATGTTCAACAAAATATAACTAAAGCAACCATTCTGAGTTGTGATTGAATCAGTCATATTTCAGGACACACCATATGGATATGTCTTTTCCTCTCTGTCACTGATTTTTCTGCACTTGTTCAAAATGTACTTGCTCTATGAAGGATCTAATGGTATAAAATGTAGTTATTTAAGATATTATATTATGTACCATCATAAACATGGGTAGAAGGGTACGTGTCTTTTTTCACTTAGAAAAGCAGGTAGAGAAGCTGTCCTGCTGTAGAGATTAGATCCTGTCTATCTCCAAGAGGAGAGACATGGCAGAAGAGACTTCTATGGTTTCTGTTTCATACAGGGTTCAATTTTGCTGTGATATTTAGGGAAGGAGGATGAAGAAAAACTTTGTTTTATCGGTTTAATTTTACTTTTATAACTAAGGTCAAGAATACCTAATATTTTAGGTGGGGCAGTCTTCTTAACATGGCAGGAAAATCAAATAAGCTGATACATCAGAAGCTGACAACAAACTATGATTAAGTAATTAGTAAAACCACCTGTATAAATGAAAAGATTTTGATATGTGGGGAGATTTTAATATGCAGGGTAGGCCTTTAGTTGTCATCTCCAGAAGTTCTTGAGAGAGGAGTACAGACATACAAGGATAGCAGGATCTCATTGCCATTTTAAATTAATTTTTACCAAGATTTGCAGGGAGGCAATGAACTTCCAGGTGTTATTCAGGGTATCTGAAGCATGGAGGTGTTGGATGTTAGATGTAATAAGTGTCTGAAACAAAATTGATCTACAAGCTATCAGGCAGGAAGTAAGCACTAGTAACACTAGCTGTGCGGGGAATAGGTAAACCATGGTAAGTAAGAGCAAAGGATGTAAGAGTTACTGTGCTGGTTCACATAAAATGTTCACAAGTGTCCAGTAACAAACACATGGGAAAAGCATTAAGAACCGAACAGGCAGTAATACGTTCCCAGTCTCACTTCCAGCAATCTGCAAATTAGGCATTTCAGAGGCAAGAAAAGCTTTATGTTCCTCTCTTGGTATCTGAACAATTTCCAAGTAGATAAAAATTATTAAAAAAATACAGTTGGAGATAACTGAGATGTTTCTCCTCATGCTATTGGAGATAGACACCACCGATGCCATTCGCTGCCACATGAAATGTGGGATGTCCTAGCTAGGCTTTGCCTAGCAATAGAAACAGATAGGCATAGCCATTGGGAATTTAGCTATTTTACAGGAGCTCTCGCCTACATAGTCACTCTATCCTGACACACAAACTATATGACTGCAACAGCGTGTCAATGCAAGGAGCTATTCTGAAAGAGCAGCAACAGAATATTTCACTTCACAATAGTTGTGGTTGCCAGTCTTCCCACAGAGAAAAAAGCCCTAATTTCTTCATCAGACACATAATTTGTGAATAAATGATGCATTTCAGAAAGGCATCCATTCAGCTGCAACATTTCAAATGACGGAGAATCTTCTGGCTCCCATGGTAAATTCTTCCATTAGTTTGCTGGTTTCAATAATGTAGACATTGACACTTTTTTGCAGTCTTCACTAGTTCCACATGTTTCCATTTTATTTTTATTGACCTTTCCTTTTTTATCATCTTATGAGTAGAATAAAGCAAGTAGGGTATCACAGGGCTAGCCAAGAGGAACCGAAGTTTAACTCAGGAATAATCCCATTTAATTAGAGACATAATCACCTTAAGTATATGCCCTTCATTATTACACTATCAAACAAGGCAGAATATTCCCTCAGAATTTACAACTTCTGTTGATAATCCTTTAAATTGATAACAATTTTCAATAATTGGTAATAGCTAAGTATTTGCTAATGTACAAAATTTTAAACTTTTCATTTAGATTCTTACCATATCTCTTTTAATTTCCTTTGGGTTTTCTTCCAATTTTTTTCTCTTATTATCTGTCACATTTTAGAAATTGTGACTACATATTCCTTATGCTAAGCTTTGACTTCATCTTATGTATTTCTAATAACTGTTTTATGGCTAGTTTTTAATCATTCCATTTTCTTTTCTTAAATCTCTGTTCTCTACATTTTTCTAGTTGTAAATCCACTTTTCTTCTCTGTTCATTCCCTCAATTATATTTCTTTGGATTCTTTTCCTCTCCTTTTTTTTTTTTTCATTTCATATCTGATATTTCATTCCATATATTATATGCATATGACAAAGTACATGTATATTCATGGAAATTATTTCACTTATATCCATCCTCATACACCAGCCTCATGTTATCTACATGAGGTAAAAAGTGTAAAGAAGCAAACTATAATAATCTCTGTATTTTCAAAGTTATTCGCTTCACTAGTAATTCAGCTTTAGGGATGTGTAAACACTTACTAGATGTGCTGTGTGGCAGAGTAACAAAGCCTTTGTTATTTAATCAGCAGAGCTAATTATATTTTCAAGGACTGCTGGTGTTCCTCCATATTTTCAGAAAAAAAATATCTCTAAGGGGTCTTTTGCTTAAGTACAAGTATTTCATAACATATCCTTAATATTGGAAACTGGGAGCAAAACTCATGTATTGCAACACCTTGTAAACAACATGGTTTAGGAAAAGTTTACTTTGATTCAATTAAGGCTATGGAATCATAGAATCATAGAATCGTTTAGGTTGGAAAAGACCTTTAAAGTTATCAAGTCCAACTGTTAACCTAACACTGCCAAGTCCACCACTAAACCATGTCCCTAAGCACCACATCTACACATCTTTTAAATACCTCCAGGGATGAGGACTCAACCACTTCCCTGAGTAGCCTGTTCCAAGGCTTGACAACCTTTTCTGTGAAGAAATTTTTACTAATACCCAATCTAAACCTCCCTTGACGTAACATGAGGCCATTTCCTCTTGTCCTGTTGCTAGTTACTTGGGAAAAGAGACTGACACCCACCTTACTACAGCCTCCTTTCAGGTAGTTGTAGAGAGTGATAAGGTCTTCCCTCAGTCTCCTCCAGACTAAGCAATCCTAGTTCCCTCAGCCGCTCCTCATAGGACTTGTGCTCTAGACCCTTCACCAGCTTCATTGCCCTTCTTTGGACACGCTCCGGCACCTCAATGTCTTTCTTGTAGTGAGGGGCCCAAAACTGAACACAGTATTTGAGGTACAGCTTCACCTGTGCTGAGTACAGCGGGACAATCGCTTCTCTAGTCCTACTGGCCATGCTATTTCTGATACAAGCCAGGATGTTGTTGGCCACCTTGGCCACCTGGGCACACTGCCAGCTCATGTTCAGCCGGCTGTCGACCAACACCCTCAGGTCCTTTTTGGCCAGGCAGCTTTCCAGCCACTCTTCCCCAAGCCTGTAGCGTTGCATGGGGTTGTTGTGACCCAAGTGCAGGACCCAGCCTTTGGCGTAGTTGAACCTCATACAGTTGGCCTCAGCCCATTGATCCAGCCTGTCCAGATCCTTCTGTAGACCCTTTCTACCCTATACAGAGTGAAAAAGGTTGTATTTCTGAAAAGACACCTTCATGTGTCTTTTATATATTTTAAAACTATTTTTAAATAATTTTTTAAGAGTAACTGTAGATACAAAGTTACGACTTGTTACACCAAGTCATGGCTTCTTAACTGAACCGCTAACCCTAGGCCTGCCATATATCTGCCTAGGGTTTACAAAAATTAAATATTTTCTATCCAGACCAAAATGGTAGATAGAGAAAAAGAGTACATCTAGGAAAACCCAGACAGATGGTATTGCTGGCTATAACTGGCCATGTTGTATGCCCTCAGTCCACTCCAACTGAGAAGTAAAACATGTCAGTTTAAACCACTTCCATCAAGGTTTAGATACCAGGGAGCAGATGGACCTTCAGGATACCAGCAGCCTTGTTTATTGTCAGGCCCGGCTTTAGTAGTTCATTAAGCATATGCTTAGCTTCAGGCACAAGCGCACTAGTGGTCCCACAGATCGCAGTGGGTCTATATGTCCAGCTTAAAATTAAGCATGTACTGAAATATTTTGTCCAACAAGGGTAGAATTATTGTTCTGGTTAAGGCTGCAGTGTGTGCAAACTACTTAGTGAAATCAAAGCTTAAGCCTGTGGGTTAACACATGCTTTACTTAAGTATTTAAAAATATTTATTTAGTCACATAGATGTCAATCATTTCACTCATATGATTAGTGCTAAGCATGCGTGGAAATGTTTTCCTCAACTGGCCCTAGCACACAATCCAACCCAAGTGGCACCACCAGTAAGCACTGTGGTCTCACTGTACCTGCTCAGTGCTAAGAGCTCACAGAAGTAGTTTTAGAGTTTATGGCTGTATATAAACAAAAACAAACCAGAAGAAAAATGTATTGAGTTTTCCAACCACATGGAAATTTGGCTGATGCCAGGACCTCTTTGGTCAGTGGTTCTGCATCTGTTCAAGGCAATGTTTTGTATAGCACTTTTCATTAACCCAACAGTCTAAAGCCATTTGACCCACAACACACCTGTGAGGTGTATACCATCTGTCATGGTTTAGCCCCAGCCAGCAACTAAGCACCATGCAGCTGCTCGCTCACTCCCCCTACCCCAATGGGATGGGGGAGAGAATTGGAGGAGTAAGAGTGAGAAACACTCCTGGGTTGAGATAAGAACAGTTTAATAATTGAAATAAAGTAAAATATTAATGATAATAGTAACAAAATAATAATAATAACAAAATAATAATAATAATAATAATAATAATAATAATAATAATAATAATAATAATAATAATAATAATATACTAAGCGAGGGATGCACAATGCAATCGCTCACCACCCACCAACTGATACCCAGACAGTCCCCAAGCAGCAATCGCTGCTCCCCAGCCAACTGCCCCCAGTTTATATTTTGAGCATGATGTCATATGGTATGGAATAGCCCTTTGGTCAGTTTGGATCAACTATACTGGCTGTGCCCCCTCCCAGTTTCTTGTATGCCTGGCAGAGCATGGGAAGCTGAAAAGTCCTTGACTAGCATAAGCAGTACTCAGCAACAACAAAACGTCAGTGTGTTATCAACATTCTTCTCATCCTGAATCCAAAACACAGCACCATGCCAGCTACTAGGAAAAAAATTAACTCTATCCCAGCCGAAACCAGGACAATATCACATCCAGCTTACAGGCATGCTGCCTGAGGCCAGAAATGGATACCTGATAGTCCATAAAGGTGAACATGAAGTCACTAGCTATGCACAGCTCTTCTGACTTGACCCATCAAGCTGACTAGGCTTCCTTCTTTCTGATTTCCAATATGCAACCATAGCAGAAGCAGCATGGGTACAAAAAAGCAGAACAATTTTTTGTTGGTCCAAAGGTTGGTGGACTATAAGCACTAATAATCCATTTGAACTCTACATGCTCTTATTCAATTCCTAACTTAGCTAATCGTGTCAGATACTGCGTTAACTGTACTTAGCACTGAGATTTATGGCATGGTGAGCAGTTCAGGAAGTACATGCCTGAGGCTATTACTTCAAAAATAAGGGAAATAAAAACCAACTAAGGTAATCACAATATCAGTGAGATATCTATACTCTGCACTTCATTTATATCTGTTGATACCATTTCAATATCATATCTTAAATTCTGCAATTCACCTTTTGTCCAATATAAAGCTTTCTCAGTCAACCACCTAACATATTAATTGTTCTTTAATAGGAGGGAGGTGTCATCCTTATTTTATGGGTAAAACTTGAAGCACAATGAGGAAAACTTGATTTACGTCAGGTTACATCCCAATCCTGCTTCTTAAAAAAGCACAGGCCATTGGTTTGTCAGTCTTCTGTTTTAGCCACTAGACTTCTGACTTTCAAAGACTTTGCTTCAACATTACTTACAGACAGAACGCATGACCTTCTTTATTCTTTTGCTTTTTTTGGACTAACACCTCATTTCCAGCCTTTACTTCTGGCCCCCACTGTGTCTTATTGTTTGGGAAATAATCTATATTGATTAATACAAGTTTTCCTCATGCAATATACAGTACAAGAAAATCAACCTTACATTGAGGCTTCACAATATAGTGTTAATAACCCTACTGGCTGGAAGTTAGCCAGCTAGCTAATCATTACTGCATGAGCGTAGGCACCTCACAGCATGCCATATCATTGAGGTAATAAACAATAGATTTGTTAATCTAGTACGAAAGCATTATCAGTTCTCTTTGCTTTGCAACCACTTCAAAATCTTCTCTAAGCTTTTCTATAGATCTCTTACATTGTAGTTACATTTAGTTAGTTGTGTTTTATAAAACAAGAAACTCTGAAAAAATTGATGTAGAAATGAATGCTATTTTGCAGTATAATGTATATAATTCCATTCATTCTTTTCGCTGGTCTTCTCTTCCAAGTGGAAAAGCAAAGAGTTTCAAAATTGATGTCTGGTTTTTTTCTTCCTGTTAAGGATCCCTTTTCACTTTTTTTATTTAATGTAATGCTCTCAATACATATAGTTCAATTAAACTAATAATTAAAAAGCAATGTCTCCTTTGTAACTGTCTGACTATAATTCCAAAATGTATCTCCTAGTTAAGTATTAATTATTATTTAATAATTTTTTGTAGATCAAAGTTTCCAGTTTGTCATCAGGCACTCTAGATGACAATATTTTTTACTTAACAACAAAAGTATCTGTTAGCAGTAAACCTATTTCTCTTATCTCCATATTAAATGCCATGATAAAACTACCTTACTATTCATTGTTGTTTTCAGACATGCTAAGGTAAAAACAATCCACCTGTACCTAGGAGGAAAAATCAGAGTGATCTGAAAGACATATATAACTTAAACCATATAATGATTTGATTCTTTTTGATAGTGAAATTGGATGAGAGCACATTTTATAGAAGTTGCAAACCAGTCATCAATGACATTTTGCTAACCATGTGGGAGAGGAGGAGTAATTAACACTTTTGTTGCAGAAAGCAAAGTTTATTATACCTTTGCTTTTTATTACTAATGGTAAGTGGAAAAAAAACCCAAAGAGGTCACTGAGATCTATTCTTCCGATCCAACTGCCTCTACTGCTTTACTCAACCTATTTCAATTTATTCCCAAAAGTGTTTTTTATCACGTTTGGTAGAAGTCAGTCACAGTTTAGCTTTGGGTAAGACGGTACACGAATATCTATGCCTACTCATGAAATTCAGGACAGGGTACATTTATACCCTGGAAGGAGGCCTACGTCCCCTGAGGTGCTTGCACTTTAAAGTGAGGGAGGCAGACTGGGAGCTGAGACACCTGACCTCTGAAGGAGCAGAAGTAGCAATTCTTTGGGCAGCACTTGCAAGCTTTTTTGCAGTGGTGCCACCGCCTTGGCCACTGCAGCTCCCTGACAGGCCATCTGGGCTGCAGGGAACATGCATCCCACACAGTGTGGCAGCTCCTGCTCTGACAGATGCCACCTCAAGTGACCCTGACCTGTTTCCCCCATCCTTAGCCTCCCATGCAACGTTGAAGCCATGTCAGTGGGTTTCTTTCTTTGGTTTTCCTGGACTGGAATGCTGTTTCTACATAACAACTCTACACTTCTGCATTTTCATTTCCTGGAAATTAATTGCTTCAGAAACTGAAAGTTTTTATTGTTCTTTTATGCCAAATGTCCTACCTACTCTTGTATTCCAGCTTCTTTCCAGGTCCTCACTTCTCATTTAGTGTGCTGTTTTCTTCAGCTGTTGAGCTCATAGATTTCCTAATTTTATGTCAATGTGTTATTTCCTGCTCTTGTTCCTAACTTCAGCCACATATTTTGCTTTCTTATTTCTCTCTATTCACAATTCCAAACTTAGGTCCTGCTACAAAGAGTGTTTATGTGCTGTTTCTCACTCTTCTGTCGCATAAAGGTAGTAAAATGAACTGAGAATAGACATTACTATCAGCCCATAATTAGAAAACATTATCTTTTGCATTAGCACCTCTAGAACCTACCACCTGAAAGTGTTTCAGAGACCATTCAAACCCACTCACTTCTGAAAAGTTATATATATTAAGGCTACAACATCTGATCAGAGGTTCAGGAGGAACCCAGATCACCCAGCTGCTGCAGGTTTGGGATGGAGCCTGAACTAAGTCACGTGGAAGGTAAACAATTTATGAAAGGACATGTAGTGTTAATATTAGGATGAAGATTTCAACCAGGAATCTGACCACAGTGCAAGACTCTGACCAATCATTTGAATTGCCCAGTTTCCAAACATTTTCTTCAGAATTGGAGCTCCGCCAGGTTTCCTAGGAAATTTCTCTGTTGACTGCTAAAGTAAGGCTGCACCATATCTATCACACTCCCTTAACTTGGTAAGCCAGAAATCCATAGTATGGTTTTTGAGGAACTATAATTCTGCACTCTCATTTTGTATATAATGTCTTTGTTAGGGCTACCTTTGTTAACCCGGAATTATGTCTCCAGGAGTGGTGTTTCCAGTGGAATGATTTAGGGAGCAAATGACAATATGTGGGAAAATACAGGCCTTTTATTAAGAGACCCTGTCCGACAGGTGCTTGCTGAAGTGAGTAAAGTGAACAAATTTAGTCCAGACTTTTGTAACAATACATAACTGTACAGCAAGCTGTAAGACCAATATCTCAGAGGCAGATGAGCTTTGGATTACCTCATGCAATAAAGCTTTGTATTTTTTCTCTTTCATCCTTGCATGCGGAAGGTGAAATCTTTATTTTACCAAAGATGAGATAGCCCTTGATTTGATACCTATCTTTTTTGATCATAGATGAATCGCTACCAAAATAACAGATCCTTGATGCAGATAGAATCATTTAACACTGGAGATGCTAACACTGTGTTAGGCTGAAAAGTGGGGGGTTTAGATCTGTAATTCCTCCTTTTTCGTATAGAGCTGTAGGCAGTGCAGTGTTCTGAGACAACATCCAATTCCCTTTGCTTATCTAACACAAATGCCATTAACAGTGAACTGTAGAGTCAGACTCTTTTCCTTGTTCTGACCAGGTTTCATCTTGAACCTGGGAAACTTTCTGTGATGGAAAGCAGAATCAAAACTGTCATACTGCTCTGAGAAGTTTTGGGTTAAATCAATAGGCATTTTCCAATGGAATCACTGTTTGTGGTGTTTTTAATAATACCTGAGAACTTTGTTCCATTTATGAAAAAAAGTCGTTGAATCTCCTAGAGGCAATGAGATAGACAAAAAGGCAGGGTCATGGGAGCAGTTACCTTGCAATCCTACTCTTCTGTCAGAGATGCACTCAGTCAATGGAGCTGCACAGGCAAAATCAGGCCAGGCTTTTTAACAATCTCCGCAAAAGAGAGAAGCCAGGTTGACTTTCAGATGCCTAGGGGGGGTCTGCAAGGCTTGCAAGTAGGAAAGTCATCTTTACATTTGAGCATGATGGCAAAACTGAATCAATAAAAACTGAGCCATCATCCCGCTTCTTCTAGGCTGTTTTTAGAGTCTGTTTTCAAAGTAGAGCAACCATTCTTCAGAGCAATTTAAAATAAAATGGCAGTGTGCCACAGACTTTGTCCCACCAACATGAATCTTACTGAGATCTCCTCAATAGGCCATTTTAAAAGGAATTATAAAATACAATGAGTCACAAAAAGGCCTGCTTCAAACAGATTCCAATCACAATGAGGTGCCGATTTGTTACTATAATTTAATTCCTCCAAGTAATTAGTTCTGCAAAGACAGGAGGGACAGAGTGTCAATCCTGGGGGCAGGCAGAGGTCTTTCTGGCAAAATACCAGCCATTCAGCTCTTTGGCAGGAATCCCCGTGTTTCTTTAGAAGATACCCAGGACATGTAAAATTAACACCTTGAAATCTAAAAGAAAAAATGGGAGAATACAAAGCAATCACCAATGAAATATTTTTACAGCTACAATTTACAGTTATTTTATTTTGCCCTCAGCATCTTTCAGACAGGTATTTAGAAACTCCTGAAAAGCCACCGAGCTTCACTGCATTTGTTAACATGCACATGGCTGTACCTGCTTACCTGACAGCATACCAAAGGACATCTTCCCAGCCACTGTTGCAACAAGCTATCAGAATTGTGTTCGTTCCTTAAATTATAAATAAATAAATAAATAAATAAACCCAAAACCCCCACTATTTTTATTGCAGGCCCAGACAAATCTTACAGGAGCTACACACATGTAAAAAAAAGACTCCATTAAAAAAGAGAGATGGGCTTGCTGAGATGGTGCTCTCTCTGATACAGAATTTGGTTTGCTATAACATTAAATTTACAGAGTACCTGCTGCCTGGAGTGATTCCCAGTATAATTTCAATGAAGTCACCAAATTTACACCAGAATTTGAAACAGGGAACCTAGCAAAGTTTTGCTATTCCTGGCCTTGACATTAAAGCCAGTGTTTTCTTGTAGAGTGCTTTTCAGCCCAAATAACTGTTTGTGTGAATGGCTTTATAGAAAAGCTTTTTATAAAACATGAAAATATACAGGCTCTGCAGTCTCTAGATTCTATTAATACACAGGCATAGCTTCAAATGTTGTTTTCTTTTAAGACTATTTCCAAAATGACAGCAACAGTATCAAATGAGAAAACTTTCAGGCCAACCTAGCATCTTCAGGGCCTAATTTGTTATTGTGATAGAGACTTGCATTTTTCAGGCAAAAAGTGGAAAATGAAACTGAGAAAGCAGATTGTACAATTAAATTTGCTTTCTCTTGCCTCAGAATAGTAAAACCTTCTCCATAATGGCAGTGTTGTGGAAGAATACCTGAGCTGTAGATCATGGGGGAAGTCTGGCACACTGGATTTTGCCAGGCCAGCCAGGATTTGTTGATGCAGTCATTGTTCCTGGTGTAACAGCATTGCTACTGTTAATAACAGGGAAAATGATTCTTTTCTTAGATCTCATGATTATTTCATCCAGTATTTGTCCCTGTATATATGAATTTCTCTGTCTTTGTTCCTACATCTACAGTGGTTTTGTCTTTACTATGAGTTTTTATAGAGTGGCTAGTACAATGAAGTTGAGATTTCTTGCTCAGAGCTCCACTACAATTAACAAGTGAATGCTGATAAATTATATTTAAATTCAGTGGTAATCTACTCTTCTTTGCGTCAAATCAGGTGAAGTGGAAAGATAGAACTAAGTATTTTATTCCCTACCTCCATACATATATGGTAAAAAGAATATTTTATTTTGTGCAGTTAGTGGAGCTGCCTATAGTCAAAGGTGTCAAAGTGTGTCCCTGTAAGGACATCAAGTGACAAATATGCCAGTCTTGTATGCCTAACGCTGGACTCCTAAATAAAACCAGCCATACTTTCTACAGAGCCAAAACCAAATGTTCTCCTCCAAATGAAATGAGCTGCAAGATCTGCACCAATAAAAAATAATTTTTAAAAAGGCAAATAATTTATTCATGTGCCTCATTACAGAGGTAGTTGTCTACCTTTGGACTTTCATGTATGATTATCTGGCCATTAGAGCATGATAGGCTGGGGGTTTTAGGAGCCTTTGATGAAGCACTTGGAGACTTCTGTGCATGCTTTTTCCATCAGATCAGCTTTGCTGCAAATCCAGTGACTCCTTTGAGAAACTGGAGCAGATTTGAGAGAGATAACTCTGTTCTTTAAAAGTCATGTTGCTTCTTCCCCAGAATTTCTCCTGTAAACAAAGTTTTTGGCATACCTTTCCTCCCTCCCCCATTCCTAGTGAACAAAGCAGCACAGAATTCATTTTGCTTCTCTACATGGCTTTATTTCCTTTGAGCTTTCCTTTGCTATATCCATCATCTATTGGCCCTACAGACTATCTCACAAGTCCTGCCTCTGATGTGTTTGAAGAGAATTCATTTTTAGTTCTTACGCCTTTAACAACCTGCTCTTCAGAACCCTTTTTGGTTTGCCTTATTGTGTTTAACACCTACTTGCCAAAGCTTTTCTCTTTTTTTTTTTTTTTTTTTTATTTTCCTCACTTGAAGAGAACTTCAATTTGGAAATCAGAATTCTTACATTTAATAATGCCCTTCATCTCATTGTTAATTTCCTACTGCTTAAAACATGCCAGTCTGAGAGGTAAAGGATCTTGCCTTTCCAGAGTCTGTTGCGATACTCAGCATCTATTTGCTGAATCCATGACAGTATCTTTAAAATATCTCTGTGCCCTTCACAAGCATTTTAGCAGTGTTTTACCATTTCACTCCCTCTTAAATTTCTTTTTAATTAGCTTCATCATTTCTACATAATCCCTCTTTTTGAAAATAAACAGTACCAGAGTTCACGTCTCTACCCTCAGAGTTTCTCTGGTCCCCTTCACACTTAAGAGCAAATCCAGAACAGGCACTTGACAGTACAGTCTTAATGATATGCATTTTCTCTGTAGACCTAGGTATCCTGCATTAGATGGTGATAGTAGCTGGCTTATATATCTGATCTGACTCTAAGCTATCCTTTATGCACAGGACCGATGCTCCACCAGTACAATTGGTTTTCCTACATTTCTGTACCCTTGTATTGTAGAGTCCTTCTGTTTATAGTCCTTCTACCAAATTTTTTATATGCCTATTATGTTCAATCCTCAAGGTAAATTACTCAAAGTAGAACAAAGAACCGAGACTCAACATCTACAAGTAGCATTTTTCCCCAAGGTCTTGTATAGATGTCAAGATGCTTCTTGATTTTACACAGAATGTTGTTGTTTGAAACTCCGTTTGGCTCACAAGATGACATTAGAGAAGTTCTCCTTTGTTTTTGGAACAAAGATGCTGGGGAAAAATGTTAAGAAACAAGATTTGTTTTCATGCCCTGGACTCGAGTAGATACTGGGGTAATCATCAGCCTTTTAAAGCAATAGAACATTCCTGCTAAAGGCTGGGGGTACTGAGAATGTCAAAGAAAAGAATAAAAATTTTATGACCTGGTAGTTGGATAGAAGGCATTTTTCAGTATTATTATTATTGGATTAAATGTACAAGCAACTAACTGGAAATTTGGATTCTAAAATAAAGTCAGACATACAGAAAACAAAAAAGTCCCTAAATGTTTGTTGTAGACAACATCACAGCAAATTCCAAATGAGTGATGTTTCTATTGAAGTATGCATGTTTTGATCAGGGATCTCAGCATAACTTGACTCCAACTGTAGCTGTAGGCTTCTACACAGCAAAGAGGAGGATTTATGGACAGATAATGCATGCAAAGGAATTTTTTTCTGGAAACAAAAAAGCAGCTCAATATATTCTGAGTAAACAAACAAGAACAGGATACTAGACACTACAAGAAGGAAATGGGACACTGCATCCATATTTAAGTGGCTCTAGTCATACGATGGTAGTGGAATTCCGATGTCTGTTTGCAGTGGGACCCAGAAGAAATCCAGGCTTAATTAACTGCACCCAAATAAAGTCAAACTAAACACAGGTATGAGGGAGGGGGAGGATCTCTGAGAAGAGTAGAAAGAAGAACCACAGAAGAGAGAGAGGGAACCTAAGTGTTGGCAAAAGAGAGGAGACAGAAGGATCTGGGGACACATGAAAGACAGGGTCAGAAAGAAGGTATGAGCACTGCTGCTAAGGAAGGCTCCAGAGGTCTGTAAAGATATGTCATATAAGTACACACCTTTTCCCACAACATTTTGTTTCCATTTTAATTGTGGTCTGCAAAATAATTAGAAATTAGGAAAGCCTGAGAAGGCCAGACCTAGTTTACTAAGCAATGCTTCATTTGCAGCATTTCAGACTTTCTTTTTTGCAACAGCAGCACCACCTAATCTGTTTTCCTCACCATTTGAAATTAATAAACCAAATATGTCACATTCACGGGGAAAGACTTTTGTCACCTAACTGATTTTTAACAAGACTTTTTCATTAACAATGTGATTTAAGGTCTTCTGTACTTTCTAATGGACGACCATGCATGCATTCATCCATCTAAAAATTACACCATCTACTTTGCTTTCTATCTCAACCTTCTAATTGCTCATGATCTTCACTGATGTGAAGTATTTTACTGTTTGCTAAAAACCAAAGGTAAAGAGGAAAAATAGCAAGAGACTCCTTGAAAGTTGAGGAAAGGAGGGAAATTTAAATGAGGCAGAAATGGGAAGCAGAGAAGCATTTGCAGGCCAGCAGAAGATAGACAATGGGTCTTTAGAATAACAGTTCTCTATGCCCAAAGTAAATACCAAATACTTCTGACTTTTGGTAAATAAATCAATGCTGATATTCCACCCTGACAGACCTGAAACACAGAGTAAGTAATTAACCTTCAGCTTGTCAGAACTGATACTTAGTCATCATCATCAGAGTCACTAAAGGTATAAACCCCGAAGGAAAATATCATTCTGCTCCTGTCACCCTCATTTGTGGACCAAGTCACACAATGAAAGTTTTTCTAAACTCATTTCAGATGAAGAATGGTGCCTTTACAGTTGGTTTAATGGAATAATGAGCAAGTTGAAAGGTCTTGGTGTAATATTTGAGTTTCAGATTTAATTTCATTAGGATCATTCTTCCTCCTTGCAATTGGCTGAGAGCTTTCCAAGTTTTCCTGATTGTCATTTGAAATGAAAAGCCCTGTCAGGTTGTAATGAGTGCAGAAAAGGACATTCAGGTCCTGATACTGTGTACTTGAACTATGCCTTTTGAAGCAGCACATTGCTCTGTTGAACATGTTTTCTCCAAGCTGGAAATTTAAAATAATTTATTCCAGGACTAGAAGCCGCCCACTCACCGGATTCCACCTGATCCAGTGACATTGTCTATGTTCACAAGCTTCTGTCTGCTAGATCAATGGGGTGACTACCCTTAATTTCTTAAATCTCTATCACTGCTATGCATTTACATGAGTCCTATTTAATCTTGCAGCAGTACTCCTCAGGAAGGATAGGATTCACACTTGTGGTTTACATGACTAATTGATTCTTGTCAACAAAACCAGTGTTAAAACAAGTAAATACTGCAGATGCCTCCCTCCTTAAGGTAGAAGCCAAAGAGGCTCTGTATCACTCTCCAGCACTTTGAGCTATTAGCAATTAGTTCCATGAGACATTGCCAGAATGTGTCTGTTTATGGTGGGAAACACTGAAAACATTACACATTTGGGTTTCATTAAAATATATAGGCCCAGAATTAATTCGTACTCTCAGGTCAGATACAGCAACATCACTTGAGTTTTAAGGCACCGAAAGAAGAAATGAGGGCTCAGCAATAAATGCAATATGGATTTTTTAAAAGAAATTTTAGATAACAAGCAACATTTTCTTTAGCATTTCTCCTTCGGAAAATAACAAGCCACATATAGCTGAATAACAAGCCACATATAGCCTGATGCTTAAAATGATTGGGGGGAGACTTTTTTATCTTGCCCCCTATAATAGATTTTTTCTTTTGCTCAATTCTCTCTGTGAATAACAAGAGTGGCAGCCATTTTCTCCCAGCTCAACATCAAAACCTCTTTCATCTGCTGTCTAAATGCAAACAAAGCAAACCTTCCACCAGGCCTTTCTTTCCAGATAAATTAAAACTCTCATGTCCTGGGGCCTAAATCAAGCCTACAGGCCTTCCCTAGATAAATCCTTTCTCAACCTGAAATCTTCTTGCTACACATGCTCCTTGTAAGATAATTTTGCAGTAGCTAATCAATAATGCAACAGTAAATTGCATTTAAATAAACATTAGCAGCCCTCTTAATGAATAAAACCTCATTTGCAATTTGTCAAAGTCAGAAATGCTGGACTCTTTTGATATTCATTAGAATATTGGAAATTGGAGCTTTGACAGGTTTTATGTATGTTGCAATTATGATTTTTGTGAATAAAGGAAGTGCTTTATTTTCACAAGAATTCTTGAATAAAAACAGTGATATGTGCTATGGACTTGATAGATCTCAATTGCCACCTTATTAAAAATGCAGAAAAAGAAAAAAAGCCCATGTTACAGTCACAAATTTTAAAAGGTTGAAATGTACTATACATAAATTTTGTAAAAACTTATTATGAAATTACTCCTTTTGTAAGAAGAATTTTAATTAATTTGCTGTGATCCTAAGCTTTGGAAAAATACAATTCTTGGTAATTAATTTTTATGTGGCAATACAGAATTACAGTTGCATGTGTCGCTAATTTTGTAGTGAAATTGCAAAATAAAAGCATGTTTACACATCATATATTGTAAATTCACTTAATAAGGTTTTTTGGTTTTATCCCCATTTTTCAATGGAAGCTTTTCACATAAATGTCCCCATGTGAAACATCTGCACCATGCACATTACTGTATGAATTCAGCGCTTTATAAACAAAGTCTTACACCTGGGATGGAGGAAAAATTCTAATTTTGAGAGCCATTAGGTTGTGGAATAGTATCCCAAGGGAAGAAGGAGAAGCCATATCCACAAGCTATTTAAAAACAAATTGGAAAACGTGAGCAGTACAGTGCAAAGAACAGAATGGCACCAGGAGAGAAACACACCAAAAATGATATGCAAGTTTTTTTCTGTCTCTGAATTCTGTGACTGCATGGAAGGATGAGACCAAGCAGGACACAGAGCACAGCACTGGTTTACTACAGGAGTTTCTATGCAAAAATCCAGCTTTCCTTTAAAGCATGTGCACACACGCACAAGTGCATGTGCTCGGATTTGTGTCGTCTGCACTGATGTGAGAAATCCTCCAGCCTGAGGTTCTTTTCTGGAAAGAAATGGTAAATGAACACAACACATTCCTCTTGTTCTGAAGTAGTTTGAACTCACGCAGTGTGGACCGCATTTGTGAATAAAAACCCCAAAACATCTATCTCCTTTTCCCTTATGTAAACCCAGAAGAAATGCTAGCTCTTTGGAAACATCTCTTTAATGTTTTGTTTGAAGGACCAGGCCCCTCTCTGTGAGGGAGTCTGAAGAGTTGTATATATTTTCAAATTAAATATCACTATAGAAAACACTGTTTTCTAAAGATTACAAAGATGCATATACTGATATATTGTAGAAAATAGCTGGCTGCAGCGTGTACTATGAGCAATATCCATTTTTTTATGCATTCAAGCATTAAAGAGGCCCAAATCTGCTTAGCTTTGAAAATCATGAAATGCATGAAGACAAGAAAGACAGATGCAGCTGCTACCACACAAATTTGTGACTTTCTGTGATCTCCAGAATGTATTTATTCCAAGGCACATTTAGGAGGGCAGCAGAGCTGTGGCTTATAAAGTAGCTTGATTGGCTCACGAGAGGCCAGTAAAGACACAGGCTAAAATGAACATCAGCGTAGCATATGCCTCATCTGGGCATCACACCCTGCCATCGACATGCATCCACCTACAGCAGCCTCTTACTCCGAAACAGCTCATTCCCAGGAAAAGGTTGTATAAGCCTGATTTATGGTTTCCACCTTTAATCTCTAAGTCAGGGCTCCTTTCTTGTCACTGGCAAGGCAGTTCCACACAGGCAAAACAGTCTTGTAGCCAGGAAGAGAAACAGCCCCTTCCTCCCTCTCAACTTCCTCCTCCTTGCTCCCTGCCATTCCTCCACCTTGGCTTCCAGGAGTGGGAAGCTGGAGGGGCTCTGCCCACCTTGCCTCTCCAAACAAATCGGGACAAATGAGGAGGTGCTTTGCAAAGGCAGCACTTTGGAATAAGGGATCAGTCCTATTAGCGGCAGAGGAGACTTGAGAGTGCAAGAGCAAAGGCAGACGAAGACCTGCAGGTGTTGTGCACCTCCACTGTGCACCAGATCAGGCGTTACCAAGCTGAGCTACTTTGGGAGCCACTGCCCCATGGACATGGATATGGGAGCTGCTGTGCATGCTCGGGAGGACCAATTGACTCTACAGGCAGTACAGATGCATGGCTTAGAAGCAGCCTATGTGCCACTAATGGTATCCAAACACCTTAATTTATATATCACTGCTCTCAAACTCATTACCTCAGTGAGGAAGATTTGGGGCAGAGAACCAGGAGTGACCACAAGACGTCACAACACGGCAGGAGTCAGGGCTCTAATCCTACGCTGAAAACAACCTGGAAGGCCCAAGGCTGCTCTTCTCTCCACTGCCCTCCAACTGGCAGCAAGACAGCTGACAGTCAATAGAGCAGGCTTGCAAGCATTGGTGTTCCCAGGTGAAGATGAGAGGAGTGCACCCACCAAAGCATGTTCTCATGTCCCCCAGATCTGTTGCCTGATGCGCAGACACAGATCCCCTGAGTGCAAAGCTCTGGCATCTTTCAGGTGTTTCTTTATTGCTGGTCTGCTCTGGTGAGAGAGTCCTAACGTATTGCCTTGGCATCGCGAACTGCTTGTTAAGTATGTTGTTAGGAAATGACAGAAGTTAAATGATTTTTTTTTTTTCCATGTTATGTACTATCACATTAGGTAGAGGGAATGTCAGTTATTTTTGCATGGATCCTCAAGCATATGTGAAACAATTTTAATGGGGTGGGGGGAGTGAGAGATGAAAGATGTGGGAAGGCACTATTATTTATCTCCCTTTAAATACCCACCCGTAAAATACTGCAGACAAAAGTTTAATACATCTGGTATTTGTGACAGCCTCCTCCATGGATTTTTGCCTCTGACTTCGAGGGACAGTAGGCATAAGGAAGAGAACTGCTCATATTCAAGTTACAGGAAATTATTCTAGCTGCTCTCTGTGGAGGGAGAGATTAAGTTTCTGCACTTATTGATGCAGAAGCCACTTTGGGGTCTCTCACCATGTATAACAGGATCGTTTATTTAGGATGGAGGATTCTGGATGCCAGACTTTGGTAGGTCTGAACTGCATTATTCTCTGTGATTTTAAGCAAAGCATTGTGGATACTTTTCACATTTTATGAATAATAAATTTGACACATTTTAACATATTGGCAGAAACCAGGAAAATAATATTCCTGTTCTCCTATTCTAGCCACATCCTGAGTCTATTACTTGCCCCCTACTAAGAGAAAGAGAAAAAGAAATTTAATTGTAACAGGTGTCTTGATAAGACCATTAGACAAACAGTACTAAGGCTGACCCAGAACTCCACACAGGTATTCTTAGTGCAGTTGTTAACTGTTTATTTATACATGTATATATGCACACTTGCAAATATTGGTTCTTTAATCAGAATGAAAAAGAAGTATTTTCTTATTGGTGACACTAGGCTCAAATTATAATCATTACAAGTAGTAATATCTTTAAAAATACAGTCCCATACCTATGAGCAGATATAGATTTTGCATTTCCATTACAATACTTTAATCTATGACCTTTGTCCTTTTATTACGATACTATTGAAATTAGGTTGTTGGAACGAAGATGTGGCTACTAATTTATTCATTGCTTTTTTTTTTTTTTTTTTAACCTAAGGGTAGTAGAAAGGTCTGAAAATGATTTTAAATTAGATACTTTTTTTTTTTAATCTGTGATAATGTTTTACCCATGAATACAGGGCTTTGTTGAGTCTAGCAAAGGCTCTAACTTTTGTCCTCAGGTTAATATAAATACACACAAAAAAATCAGAAGTTGGACCTCATAAACATGATTAGCCAGTAACCAGAGGTATGCCTTATCAGTTCCTAAAAACAGTTTTAAAGCTAATATATTGAAAATTATATATATATATATGCAATACTATGTTGTTACTACTAACATTTCTATCCCCACAAGGCCTCCAGCGGTTTTTCAGTACAAGAAGAAACACAAATTATGACATTTTCACTTTGCATTTCGTATCAGCATGCTAAGCTAAATTAGCTAGTCCTGATTCTGGTTTCACACAGAAGTAAATCTAGAACTATTCCAGCGCAGTCAACAATGCTGCATACATCACCGGGGTAAATCTACCAGATCATGTCTCTGCTACTTACATTTGTAATGTGTGGCGACAGAGGGAATGAAACAGGCACAAAACAGAGCACCTCCTTGTCTCCTTGCACACGCAGTACAGCCACAGTCCCTCCCCAAAAGCTGCATTTCCATAACATACAGTATTTCCACACCTTTAGTACTTTGCATATCAAATACTAATGTTGAACAGCTAATGCCATGGCACAGACATAGTCTTCTTAATCATCTGTTTTCTTGTTAAAAATCTGAGTGGATAAATTTCCAGCATACCAGGATTACGCCATAACTCACACAACTTACAACACACGGGCACTTGAGAGAATTTTACTTTGTCCATTTTAACTTTATTTAACAACAGTCATACACCGTTCACATTAGCTCAGATTACGCATTTAATTTCCTTAAGTGCTACTCTTAAAACATCGCCATGCTTAATGTTGACATCTAAATGGTACCATTTACGCTTTGCTGTGAACACCTCATTAAAGCAAATGGAGCAGGTAAGGAGGTAGAGCATCTGCCTTTGTGGAGGCAAATGGGGAATTGCATGCCTTTGTCTGGGAACAGTTGAGCACGATTTTCAGCCTGTGTAAATTGATGTAGCTCCATAGATTTCATCAGAGCTTCTCTGATTTATATTAGTTACAGATAAGGCAGGGTTTCCTGTGAGCCCGGGATAACATAGTATTCCCTACCTCCATAAAGTCACTTAAGAGATGCCTCCAGAGCACTGGCTGTTTATAAATTGGACACGGGTGCATTTTAAAACAGGAGCTACTTAGATGTCACCTTTCCAGTAGCAAAGATCAACCTTGTTTTCCTTTCCTCACTTGAATATCAAATTTGTGATAATTAATTACAATGAGAAAAAAGTACTTTTTCCAAATTAAAAAAAAAAAAAAAAAAGGAGGGGAAGACATGTTTTCTCTGACTTGCCAAA
The DNA here is from genome assembly GCF_030463565.1 of Pelecanus crispus. NCBI lineage: Eukaryota > Metazoa > Chordata > Aves > Pelecaniformes > Pelecanidae > Pelecanus > Pelecanus crispus. Next base: position 135,490,267 of record NC_134644.1, read on the forward strand.
ATTTCTCTCTTTGAGTAAGCTCAAGCACAGAATATTTTGGAAGCCCTAAAAATGTAAAAAAACCCAGGACAATTATTCAAGTTATTCTGCAGTTGTGCTCTATTATTGCCTTCAGTGAACATAGGTACAAATACCAGAGCTGCTACAGATTTTTAAAATACATGTACTTCTAAGTACTGTGGAAGAACAAATAAACGCCCATCAACATCTGCTAAAGTAACTAGATCAAGAGATACCACTAAACCAGCCTAAACTTGGTTTCCTTCACTGTAACATCTGCAGCATAATCAATGGACTACAGAGGAGATTTCATCCCTTTCTACTGCAACAAACTGTGGCAGTAGAGATTAGACAGACTATTTTATCTTAAACATAATTTAGCCATAGAGCTGTTGTCAGTAGGTTGCATCACCTCCTAAAATCTGCATTAGTGTCCCACCACCCTATAAATTGCCTTATGTCTCCTCAGCTCTCACACCACCCTGTGACCACCTTGCCAACAGAGAATAAAGCGGTGCACCATTAATGTTTGAAAAATCCTTTGAAAACTTGGGATAAAAGCTGCCATATAAGTTCAAAGTATTATTATTATTATTTCCTTGATGTCAATGTAAGCTGTAATGTTTTTTGTTCAGTTTGTTACTTAAAAGAGAGAAAAATTAGCCACTGCACTATTCTTCCTCTGTTTCCAAAGCCAACAGAGGCCATTGAGAAATTTACAGCATTCTGTTTCAGATATCTCTTAACCCTTTTTGCCCCAAAATATGGAACCAAGTTTAAAAATGGTCGATGTAATTTCTACTTGGCGCGAGTCTTGGAAACAAGGAGTTAATGCATGCTGCAGCAGCTATTGCTTTTACTGACAGCATATGTTCATTATGAGATGAACAGTTTAAGCCAACAGAGTACACAGGAACATTAATAGCAAAAGAATGGCTATATTAACTTCAGAAAGCTTACATTAATGCAATGTGAAATTGTACATTTTGTGAGGCTTTCAAGTCCATTTTTTCCAAGTAATTTCTGCACAAAAAGTCTTAGAAACTTTTCCGAAGCAAATAAACAAACAAATGCCTCCTCCTACTCCAACTCATTCCTCTAATCTATTACCTAAATGGATTATCCTCTTTTTTTCCTTCCAAAAGTCAACAACAGAGGAGGCTTAAATAAGTGAAAGTAAAAGCTATTAACATCGTTTTGCAACTTTATTGATAGCTCCGGTGGCAAAGCCATCTCCTGTCACCTGCTAGCACAGATGGATGCGGAGAGTCCCCATCTCCTCACCCAGCGGCAGGGAAACCCGGTGGTCAGCGAAGCTGAGTTTCCACAGCAACACCCGTTTATGTTTCCCTGGCAACCAGGATCTTCAAAATTGGGTGGCAATTGGTGAGCAGACTAGTTTGAGGACAGTAAAATCTATTTTCCCACTTTGCCAAAGTAGGAGCTGTGCTTGTGGCAGGCACAGGTGATGGCATGTCGTGGTAGGACGTAAGGGAAGAGGGGGCTGAAGCCTGGCTGCAGGACACAGCTGCTTCTGACTCACAGCTACATGTGGCTTCTTCAACCTCCCCACTTTGCTTAGCAGAGTGCTCAAAAAAAATAACATTGTATGATTTTATTTACAGTTATTTTCTTCTTTTGCTAATTCCATAGTTAGCTACCACTCCTACCTTTCCGTCTATTTTTAATATTACCTTATACGTATTTCGTGCCGGCTTTTAGGAAACCTATGTTTTTTTAACTGCTGCATTAACAGCAGAGTACCAAAACTTGCTATCTGCATTCACTTCTCAATTCGAACAACAAGCCACTGCAGGCAAAGGGAGGTTTGTCCAAGTGACAAAAACCCAAAATTCAGATTCAAATTAACTTTATCACAAAAAACTTTGATTTAAGAGGATGGGCACAATAAGCTTATCCCTGGTATTTAGACAGATGTGGGGCCAGAATTTGATATGAACTCTTTAATACCGTGCCCTGTCGTTACTGGTGTTGACCCTGATTTTTTTATAAATACCTGGTTTGCTGTCATCTGAGGATATTAGAGAGGGGGAGGAAAGGGGGTCAAACAACATTTTCCAGGCAGAAATTCACTTCTCTGCCTGCCTTGACCACTATCTCCAGATTTGGGAAAATAATTATCTGAATATTGTCACTTTCTAGGCTTTCTTGGAACAGACTTATAAGGCTATGAAGAAGTTTTACTACTTCAAAGAGTATATTGGCAGCTGGTCTCATCCTTGCACTTGACAAGAATTCAAATAGACCAAGAATGACCTATCTGAGGATGAAAGTTGGTGTTTCCAGCAGTTCTCAGTAATGTGGTTTCATGGCATGGAGGAACAACTCCAGACAAGACATACAGACAAACACATGAGATGAACCAGTATCTCCAGCTGTTAATCAGTGCCATCAGGCAAGATTCAAAATACTGCAGAACGTTGTGTGATTCTTGACACAGTCACAAAAAAAAAAAATCCCAAAACTAGTATTAGGCAAACAGGCTAACCTCAGCTTCTTTGGATATGAAAAACCACCTTGGTTTTCCAAGGTAACTAGGCCCCAGTGTCACACTGTACCTTCTCATGCCAGCGTAGTCTGTGTCCCCTCTGCCCTTGGAGGCTGTGAGAGAAGCTGCAGTCACACCAGGTCCACTTCTCTTTGCCAGTTGAAGCTAGAGAAAGACAAGAATTGAGGTCATATCAGTGAAGATTTGCTTTTCCTTTCTATTCTACAGGCACAGAAGACAGAAAAATATAGATCATAGAATCATAGAACCATAGAATGCTTTGGGTTGGAAGGGACCTTTAGAGGTCATCTAGCCCAACCCCCCTGCAGTGAGCAGGGACAGCTTTAACTACATCAGGTTGCTCAGAGCCCCAGCCAACCTGACCTTGAATGTTGCCAGGGATGGGGCCTCTACCACCTCTCTGGGCAACCTGTTCCAGTGCTTCACCACCCTCATTGTAAAAAACTTCTTTCTAATGTCTAGTCTAAATCTATTCTTCTTCAGTTTAAATCCATTATTCCTTGTCCTGTCACAACAGGCCTTATTAAAAAGATTCTCCCCATCTTTACTCTAGGCCCCCTTTAAGTATTGGAAGGTCGCAAAAATTTTTTTTTGCCCAAAATAGATTTCGGGCTTACACTCACATGTGCTGTGTGCTTTGTGCTGCCGGAAATTAGTGACCTTCGTGACTCCTAAATAACATAGAATCATAGAATCATAGAATCATAGAATCGTTTAGGTTGGAAAAGACCTTTAAGATCATCCAGTCCAACCATTAACCTACACTACCAAGTCTACTCTAAGCCAATCAAGGGTAGACTGGACTAAACCATGTCCCAAAGTGCCACATCTACCCGTTTTTTGAACACTTCCAGGGTTGGGAACTCCACCACCTCTCTGAGCATCCATGTAGACCTGGGAGGAAATTATCCTAGGTCACAAGGAGTTTTAATCTTTTCCTCCATAAATAGCATTAGGAAGGTCAAAATTAGGCTTCTCCCGTGAGTGGAAACTAGGAGACCTATCTCCTCTGCCCCCTTTTTAAAGATATGTCATAATAGTTAAAGAAAAAGATAATCATCACCTATTTCAGCTATGTTTTAAAAGGCTGTCCTATAGTCCCTACTTAGAATTGAGCAAATGTTGTTCATCTGTGTTCAGTCTCCTCCACCAGCCACTGCTGCAGAATTTTATCCTGTGCAAAAGAAAAATCTCTAATGCTCATCTTAGTAGATGTAAAATGTAAGAGGAAAAAAAAATCCTCTTCTGTCAGAATATTGTCCTACACTACCCAAAACTTAATTATCTTAAGCAAACTTATGTAAGATGAAGAAAAAATTCAGTTAAAATTTGTGAAATGTGTGTCTGGAAATTAACTATAAAGACAGGTCACGTATATATTAAATAACTTCTCATCTCATGTGATCTTTTAAATAATCATAGAATTATAAAAATATCACTGACTACTCAGAAAAAGAGAATGACTATAGCCACTGTTCTACCTCTCACTCTGTCCTACCCATCTACTGTACTTCAAGAGCCCCTGCCACTGAAGTTATTGAGTAACTGCGAAAAGCTTTAGCAGGCATGGTGTACTCCTTCCTCCATGACGCACATGTATTTGCCCAAGTGTTGAAGGAGGCTCTAAGATATCAATCACACACAGGAAATCCAAATGGTTAAACAAGGACAGCTTGCTGATATTTGGAGTGCAAGGGTCTTCAGGTTCTGTCTGGAAGTTTTGTGAGCGTGAAGTGGGTCTGTATATTTGGGGTCAAAGGGTATAAATAGCTAAATCACCAAGAGGGACGGAAGGGCCAGAGAAATGAAAATCATGATCTGTCTTAACATGATAAACCATCACACTAGCTTCTCCAGCACTTTAAGGCTAGGAAAATTAAGGCTTCCATTTTTTTCTACTTGCAAAAAGAATAAAAAAGAAAAAAGAAAAAAAAACCCAAACAACTGTGACAAGGACAAGGTTTTTTCTGAAACAGCTGGCTGATTCTCTGTCCTTTCAATGATTCAGTGCATCTGGGCCAGAGAAAATATCTATCAGAATAATGTTGGTCTGTTCACATACAAAATGCACATTGTGTTTGCAGTAGCACTCTCCTGGACTTCTGAAAACCCTACCCAAAACCACCCTGTTAACATGGGCAGAGGCTACCTGTGGTCACTGAAATAGTCTGACCTCAGTCTGAGAATGATCTTTCTCAACTCCTTACGCCATTCAGCATGTATTAGTGCTGCAAGTAGGAACCTCAAAACAAGCAGCACTGTAGAGCAGAGCGCTACTGTTCCTACATTGTTTTATAACCCAACAGCCAGCAAGTGCTATTAAATTCCCAGAGTGGAAGTAACACACAAACAGAATTCATAAGGATGCCTTAAGTCTTGAGGATGAAGCTGCAGGAGACACACGTATTACAATGTATAGGCAGCACGGGAAGATATGATACCCTGACCTTTTTTGAACCTTGTCCACTAGCTTTAGATAGGTCCTCTGCACTGCACAATGCTGACATTATATGGTCCAGCAGTCTAAGCTGAAAATCTCCCATGAACTTGTACTGCCTCTGCCCAGCAGTCAGCCTGGCATCACAGCAGGATTTACATGGAGGAAAGTTCCACTTCTCATGAAAAGAATTATTTATTGCTTTGTAGACACTGGTTACAAAGTCTGACAATGCTTTGGGCAACAGCAGAACTGTGAGTTGAGCTGATACCTTAGGAACATTTCATCATAAAGCTCTACGAAGTCATATAGCCACCTTTAAAATTATTTTCTGGAGAATGAAAGGCTTAAAAGGCAGTGCCCATTGGCCCAGCACAAGTGATGCTGTGGGATGTTCCTAGATGGCAATGCTCTCACTATTTTCTGTGCGATCATGTTAGTTGGAAAGGCAAACAAAGCAGAGAAAAAGGAATCAAAGTTTTGTGAGAAGGGTTAAAGAGTTCTTTGCTCATTTACTAGTGCTGGTCCATCAAACATTTGAGAAACAAGCCCTGCATTGCTAGAATGACTCTTGAACCTTCCTGTTTATCCTTTCCTCCCTTCCCTCAAAATGTTTTGTCCAGCTTTAAAGGAAACCAGCAGTCATCTTCACTCCTATCTCAGCAAGGTCAAAATAATTGAATGTGCCTTGAAGACAGAAGGAAAGTCAGCCAAAGGAGCTAAAAGCAGCATACATGGCAGCAATGAGGATTTTCCCCTCTACTCTCAGGACTGAAGCAGTTTCCCAAATGCGTGTGCGAATCAGACTTTTACCATCATGATTGCAGTTGTTATCTTGGCATAGTCAAACATCCATGTTACTTTTCAGAGGAACTGTATAGGGTGCTTTGCAACATAATCTTGTTCAAGCTTGAAGTAGAGAGATTCATGTAACAGCAGCAAGAGAATGGAGAGAAAAATATGTAATCTTGGGTCTAATCTAGCTGTGCTTAATACCTGCCCTTATCCTGCTTGCCAAAAGTGATAATGCCTGTTATTCTGTTTGTTTTCTATTGCTGGGCTGAAGGTTGCACTGGTAGTATTTAATATAATGATTCCATTTTTGTTTTCTTAGAGCTTATCTTGCTTGCTTCCCCTGGCTTTTAAACTTTGTTGCAGGTCAGATGCCATGCAGTAGTTCCCAGAGCAACCCTCTGCTCCTGAAACAGCTTGGCTTCTTCCCTGTTGTCTTCTCCTAGTCTATCAGCAGTCAATCCAACTTCATCATACTCTTTTCCTTACTACTCTCAACATCAGCCCAAGTTGCCACACAGAAAGGAAGAAGCGCTACTTTCTGCTACAGTGTTCAGGTCAAAGGTACCATGGTGGCCCTGAGTCTCTTACATTTCCACTACTTTTGTTCTTTTCCTGCATTGTGCTTAAGGGCTGATTATGAGTGCTTGCAGATCTGGTGATTTTCATCTTAGCACACTGTCAGGTTAAATCACTGGCAATGTTCTCTCACCAGGAGTTTGCAGTTCAAGGACTGCCTTTGGATCAGGCGTTGCATGATTCAAATAAAAAATTCACATGCTTGGTACTGTAGTGACAAGGTGCTATTGGTGTCTGCATTTATGGCCTTTTTTATGAGTGTGAAGGACTTGCTACCAGAGATAGAACTGCACTGTGAAATACTGCAAACACGGCATCCTCCCAGAGCTATGGTTCTGTGGACTTACATAGCAGAGTAACCCTGTGGTGTCATTTTTCTTTGTTCCTGGTCAGTCCTGCACAACAGCCAATCCTTCACTGGGATCTTAGTTTGTGCCTGGCCAATCTCCTTCCCAGACCAGCCACAGAACCAAAGAATAATTTAGGCTGAAAAGGAGCTCTGAAGGACACCCAACTGGACCCTATGCTTGAAGCAGATTCAATCAGATCAGGTTGCTAATGGTCTTTTCTAGCTGAGTTTTTAATGTCTCCAAGGATAGCAATTCCACCTTTCTGAACAACCTGCTGAAATTTATAACCACCCCAAAAAGATGCAAAAACCACCCTCATATCTAACAGGACTGCCCCATGTTCCAGACTGCATCTGCCGCCTCCTGTGCTATCACTGTGCACCTCCACAGAGAGAGGCTGGCTACATCTTCTCTCCACTCTCCCACGAGGCAGTTGTGGACAGCAGTAAGATCCCTCCAAAGCCTTTTCCTCTTAAGACTGAGCAAATCCAGTTCGTGCAGCATCTACTCATGTTGTGCTCCAGCCCATTGACCATCTTGGCGGTCTTCACTGGACTCAGTCCAGCATGCACTTCTGAATATTAAGAGCACAAAATCTCCAAAAAGCATATAAGATCATTTCCTTGCTTCCCTTTCACAATTTCTGAAAGGGTTGGAAGGAAGCTGCACCTGATCTACTGCAGCAACCCACTGTAGATTTTTTGCACCAGTTAAACTGCATTTTGCTGACTGAAAGGATGGGAACCAACATATGAAAACAGAGACCAAAACATCTTTTAATTACAAATGTGAAGTATTGTCTAAGCATTGCAGACAAGACACAATTCAGACTAACTATTTTGTCATACAGTAGATAAAGGTAGGAAGAGGTAGCCTAATTATTTCCTTTGATATTTTTTCCACAATTTCACATACTAACAGTGGTGCTGTAACTACCACTTGGGGACTTTAAATTGACCCTATAATGGGATCTGATTGGTGGCACCACCTGGAAAATCATTAAAGAATTCTGCAATTTGTTAAAGAATTAAAACCAGTCTTATTTCTGAGAACAGAATACCTTTTAACTCTGTAACTAGTATGTAATTCTTCTAAAAAGGGTATTAATTAGTGCCTAATGGGATTTTTAATTTTATTTTGTGCCAGATAGATACATGAGTAATAGGACCTTGACTGAGCAATTGAGCAACCAAAAATCATTACTACCAGTGTGCACTGGATCCATGCTGATCACCTACCTGCCAAAGAATAAAAAATCATTGATGTTGTTTAGCTATTTTTCTAGTTCTGTTTACTGGGTGCTTATGGGGAAGCAATAGTCCTTTGCAGTTCCTGGGGATTAAACACAGGTATTTTAATTTGACTTTTTTAGGTGTTGGAAAAAAAACATTTTCACTAGTGTAGCTCCAGTGGATTAAATGGAATAACTATAACAAGGAATTTTCCCCTTTGTTTTGAGAGGGGAAATTCTTTGGGGATTTGCTTCTTCCCTCTTTTTCCTTTGATTAGCAAATCAGCAAAGGGCTGTGTTTCGAATGGAGACACAGTAGACACTTGTTCTGGAAGTACTACTTTATAATGCATTTTCCTGAGGGCACACAGCATTCATGGAAACCGCAGACAACCAAGTTAGGTAAGCAAGGTGGGCTGCATCTCCTACGGATACAGAGCCCTGTGTAAACAGGAACAAAGGTGACATAGAAAAGATATGTACCATTTTCATAAGTTCTAACTGAAGTTGTATAAACATAAGCATAATCATATTTTCCATTCCCCTTGGCATCACTTTGTGGTTTATTTGTTTTCTGATGTGCCCTACATCATTGCCTTTCGTCTTTCAGAGATGGGAATTGTCACTAGTTTCCTTAGCTGCAGTTGCGCTCCTAAGAAATATGGGAAAATCCTTTGTTGCATAGAAGGTCATTATGTAATAGATAACAAGGGCGGAGGGGGGGGTGTCTCTGCATCAACTGGTGGCATAATCCCCAAGGGAAAACAGACTTTAGTTGAACAATCAGAAAACTGGCTTGCTTTACGGTGTTTACACTGCTGCTTGCTAATGGATCACCATAAAGGAAGCAAAAGGACTCTTACACTATTGAGTATGCTATCATGGGAGTCTTCTGAGTGCGCCTTTTTTATTTGCTGCAGTCAGGTTAATGAGCTCACCAGCCCACTTGATGTCGAGGACTTTGTAACAAAGCAATCTCTCATTAAATGTTGCCTGGCACCACTCTCTTGAAGCAAAGGGACATTCAGATTATTGAATGCCTTTGTATTCCTCATTCCTACCAGGCTATGGCGTCCAGCAGTGGCATCAGTCCCGCACACTTACTGGCAGCCATCCAGTCATGCGCCTGCCCTCTTCAAACTGCATGGGCATTTGCCAATCTAAGCAGCACTAGTAGGCAAACAAGCATGGCACACGACTGCTTTGGCTGGTAGCCAGATGTGCAGCTGAACCATCTCACTTCCCTGCTACTGTACAGAGAAACACATTCTTTCCCCATTCTCTCCCATTCAGTTGATTTACATGGAGAAGTTTTGTTGCAATACAAAGGAATGTGCATTTATCTGCATTCTCTTTCTGCTTTAACACCTTTTTTTAGTCTCAGTAGTGCAGGTCATGAATTAATCTGTGGCTTTATTTAAATACCTCCTGGCTGACAGTTTCTTCAATGAAATGACCCCAGAGTGTTATCAGCTAGCTAGCAGGTGCGTCTCTTTATTTGGAATCTTGCAGGCAACGGTGCATCCTGGGTAAAGAGCAATCTATGCATGATCCAGCTCTTCCCTACATTACTCAGGAGATTTAATGGTTCACTGTCATGAAAGCACTTACAAAGATTTTTTTTTTTTTTTAAGTTGGTTTTCTGCTGGGCTTTGTGCCCTGAGATATTTTGACACAAACACAAAATGATAAAGAAGGAATTTTTATGAAAGGCTTCATTTCATTCAAAAAAAAAAAAAAATCAGCCTTAGACAGGCTATTGTTTTTAGTTGTAAGATGCTAAACCAATATTTAATAGTAATGTGGCTGCTCTGTCTATAGTTCCACTAGTAAACAGCCTTGTAATGCATCGTGTTTGCTGATGTCCCCGTGTGTGTCTGTGCACACACAGGCACACCCTGTTCCTATTCAGCCAGCCTCTAATGTTGATGAAATCCTCAACGTCTGGATACTAGAGTGGCAAGAGAAAACCACACTGAATAAAAATAAATAAATACCATAAAAAATAAAGTCAAGAAGATTATAGACAACAGAGGGAATCCCCTTGTCCTTCCAAATGTTATCATGCAGTGTTTTAAGACCCACTTTCTCGGACCTGTTCTTTACAGGGTTACGGCTGTGCCTGCCCTGTCAGGCAGGGAGAGGGAAAACATGGAGCCCAGCAGTTTTTCCAAGGATCTTGCACATGAGTTCAGGGTAGTCTGGGGAATTGTTCCCTGGGGCACTTCGCCTGTCTTCCCTAGACAAATACCTGGTTTGATCATACCAGCAAACATTTGACCAGTGTTCACCCCCACTATAAGCAATTTTTTCCTCCTTCCAGCAGTGGACTGAGAAGAAGTCCTACACAGGTGAAGTTTGCGTGCTCACAAATAAAAGTGATAGACTCACCTTTCCTTTTTTGGGAAAGTATTCAGAAAAAGTACAGTTCCTTGTCCATCAGTTGGTAAAAAGACATAAAATGACAATAAAGATTACAGGAATGAATTTCATCCTCACCTGAAGTCAGAGTTTACCTGGAGCACAATCCGAATTCAGATTTGCTCCTGCTTCCATTGAAATTAGCAAGCGAGCTCTTGTTGACTTAGTGAGCAGGCCTGTGATTCACAAATTTGGCTAATCCACTCATATTTTCAATATGAGATTTTGAAAAGGTCACGGAATGCAGAGTCAAGACTGCTGTCCCCAGAAGGGGTTTGGCTTGAGATCAGGCAAAGATAATAAAAACAGTTGTCCAGCTTTTCAGTATTCAATACATACCAGCTGTATTGACGAATAAGACAAGATGATGCTGGGCTCAGGAATGTAGGAAGGTCTTACTCATTTTCAGCCCTCTCTATTCTGCCTTTACCAAACAGGTGATTCTTTTAATAGGAAGACCACTAACTTGATTCAGCACCAAAAGCCCCAAATATGTGTGCTTTATTTCACAGTGGAAGATATACATTTGAAAAACAGCAATATTTAAAATGTGTTATGGAATTTAATGACAATGGAAAGTGAACATGATTGAGAAATAAATATATTACTGAAAAATTCAGCAAGTTATAAGGGTCCGGTATCCACTTATATGCAAAAATTAATAAATTGTTTTAAAACAAAACACAATTCCAGTAAATAATTTTAACTCTGTTGCTGTTGGGGGTTTTTCCTATGGCAATACTTCTCCAGTAGTTCTGGAAGTTGGATACATTTTTAACAAGTTTCTAGGCAAAATTAAACTCCATCTTTCAACTGCTATTTTTTTCTGCAACAAATGAAATTCAGCAGGTTATAAAGTTTCATTTATTTTGTCTCTTTTAGCCTGTTTTTTTTTTTTCATTTCACTCAACCTGGATCAAATACTGCTTGGCCCACTCTGCAGAGAATATAGATTGGATTTATCTCATTCTGCCATTTTCCTTCCTCCTCAAGTCAGAGCATCAGTACTCACCATTCAAAAAGACTAAATATTAACCATGGCAGAAATATTTCAATAAACTGCTGCAGCCTGGGTTTGGATCACGTGCACACAGATACTCAAAAGATATTTAAGAATACAACCCTCACTGATCTCCATCCCTAGACCCAACTCTGAATTTTACATTCGGGATCATTTATAGATGAGTTTCTGTAGAGAACAAAAGTATTTTCAAATCCTATATATCAATAATTCTACATACATTTTGCAATGCATTCACACTTCCATTGCTAAGGGAAAGATACATATTTTGAGGACAGCATGAGTTGTTATAGTCCCCTGCTCTAACCCCTCATACTGCGCGGGCCGTAGTATTTCACTTTGCAATACCCACTGCACCGCAATCGGTATTGCAGTCGGGAGAGAAAACCTGCTGGTCCCCTCTTCCCCACCTTCAAGGAACTGTCTGGTTTCTATTTCCAGTGCCATTAAGTTTTCTGAAAAACAAGTACTTTCGTCTTTTCTGTTGCCAAGCAGTTTCAACTCCCTGTCCAAATCAACAAGGATGGGGACTGTTGCGACTTGATCCTGTGTGATGCTGAGCTCAGGCTCGTGCTTGGAAGGGGAGTGCTGAAGAGCTGAGTGAGGCTCATGGGCTGTGTGAGACTCTCCTCTTCCCTGACACCCTCTCATTTCCCACCGGCAACGCAACCCGGGGACGGCAAAGGCACAGTAAACAACAGGAACTTGCCATGATGGCTACCTGCGGATGGAGTCTGCAGAGGACATGCTTTTCTCCACCTGGACCGGCTGTTATTTCTTACATTTACAAGTTTATTTTTCTCTCCTTTTTCCAAAAGAACTGCCATGGTCCCCAAAACTTCATAAAACTTGCAGAATGCACATTTTTATCTGGACAGTTTCAATACTTTTATTTTGTGTTTTGCAGCTTTTTAAGGCTCTGGTTTCCAGAAACAAATACTATCGAGCAAGAGGTTATTTACAGACCAGGCAGATTATGGTTTTTTTCATCAACTGTCTTAAAGGGTTAATTAAGAAATAGAGTGGCAAAATCAGAATCAAGGAAAAATAGGAAGTGTGCTTATTAGGAAGTTTGCTTTTCTAATTGCTTCCTTCAAATACTTGGTCCCTGTTATTACAACCAACAAGAGCCCTGGTGTAACTCTGACTCCGGTGCATGGCGTGTTTAATTCAGGGGAGCACCCAGGAGCCTGGCACGTGGGGGTTTCTGCAGGTAGGGGTGATACTGAGCTCAGCAAACATGCCGCATCAGCATAACGCCAGGCCTGCACCTCTCCTACGGCAACACCGACCCTTTCTCCTCCCTCCATCCCTTACTCTTATCTGATCACATTTTAACACCCAGAGAAGTGATGAATGGTGAATTAAATAGCCGTCCCAGGACCATCCTGAATGCAGCCGTGTATACCATTCACAATTTTTGGTTATTCGGGGTCAAGTTCCAAATACTAGGAGGAAGAATTTGCAGTGCAATATTAGTAGTGAAAAAAAAAAAAAAAAACCCCAGCCTGTCTCGTCTGCTGACGATCAGAAGATTGGCTGGCTAAATTCTCCAAAAGCAGCCTTCAATTTTTTATCTAGCTATTTATAGAAAACTGCAGAAACAGCTGAGCTGAGTGAAGTGATGTCACTTTTGCTGGGAGGACGGCTTGCTCCACGGCGTGCGCCGGGGCGGCGGAGCCCGCTGGAGGCTGGGGCCGCAGCCCCACGGTGCGAGGACCTGTAAACACGGGCATTTTTCAGCTCCGCTGATCAATACGGCATTGATGGCTCTCGGCTGACCTTCCACCCCTCCGGAATAGCAATGGGCCAGCTCTGCATCTTGCAGTCTGCGAGGGCTGCCGCATGTTAGCTACCAATTTTACAATCGATCAGAAGTCATCTTTGTCAATAAAGCTCGAGATTTCAAGCAACGGCAAGCAATTTTTGAAAGGTCAGGGCTGGGTTTTTATTTGCGCGACCTCTGCTTTCAAGCAGCAGCACGGTCCCTTATACCCATTAACAGTAGTAAGAAAATTTAAGATTTTTCCGCCCCCCCCCCCTCTTCCATGTATTTTTAGTAAGCCTTTGGGCATTTTCCCTGTCCCTAAAAGAATACGGTTGCGTGGCAACGTCCCCGGTTGCCATGGAGACTCGGTGTGTAAGCAGCTGCCGCAATCAGCATTAACTCCGGGCTCGCAGGTTTGTCATTCCAATGCATAGGGAGGGGGAGACAAATAGGACAGCAGCGCATTGCCGTAAAAGGGAAGTCACCTAGATAATGTCACTCACAAACATATGTTCCACAATTATTCTTTCCACTGTTTTATTGCCGCAATTATAGCTAAACTAAGATTACAAAATTATATGGTTTTAATTTGCCTCCATCGACTATGTTTCACTTCCATTAAAATTAAGTCTAAACCCATTTAAGTAGCAAACTGTTGGCTTTGCAGGGGATGGGGGATTTTGGTTTACCGGTGGGTATTTCGAGGACTAGGTAAAAATAATACCTCTAGGAATCTTAATGTGAAGCCAAAATGAGGCACAGTCCCAGGCACTGGAGTTTTATCCGCCTTTCTCTTTTGTGCTGCATTGAACCCCACGGCATGGCCGCAGCCAGCGATGCTGGCCAGGACGGTCCTCCTCCTCTTCCTCTCTCTGGTTCTCCTCCCCTCCAAAAAATATTTGGAAATTTTATATTCAGCCATCTGAAAGTTTCGCGCTGGGCTCAGCCCACCAGGTGCTGCAGCAGCCTCCGACACATCGTTGTGCGATCGCTCAGTTTGAAGACCCCTGCAATAAACAGGCGCAATGGGGTTGACTTCAAAATGAAGTAACGCAGCATTAACCCTGAATTTCCTTACATCGGCAGTCTTCAGACAATCCTTTAATGTTACTCGAACATATTTTATTATCTTTGTTTTAGAAGAAGTTTCATTCTGCTCTGTTGCTGCCTGGCTGCTCCTGATCATATTAAAAACAAAAAGTAAAACACATTAGGATGTGTATGGCAGGTGATGAAATGCACCTCCACAGCTATTCTACAAAAACCTACAGTTAGTGCTAGTAAGGGACTTTGGTTTGGGTTTTTTAATGTATAGGTGGAAGCATTTAATCAGTGTTAAATACACACATTTGCACAGCTGTGCTGATTCAGTTGTGTAAGCGAGAATCTATTCACGATCTAAAATATTAGGCCACAGAGTGATGCTTACTCCCTCGGAAACAATTCCACCTTACGGAAAAAAGCGGTGTAAACGAGTATATAAACATAAACTTGACGTTCAGATCCATATGATTTATTTACTAACCTTTCCAAACAACCAGGTTTTGACCCTGTTAAATCTTTCCGTTATATAAGGGCATTTATTACTGTGGATTTGCATAATTAAAATATACATGCCCAGTCACCAATGTTTATAAGCTATACTTACTCAGATTCTTATTAAGACTTGCATGAGAAATACAGCTCTTTTAGATATCATTTTAATTAAAAGATAATCATAGCACAGTATCTTTTTCTTAAGGAATCTACTATCAATACCAAATTGCAGCTGAAAATATGTTTTAATTTTTCACTCCTGCAGAAATGGCTGAACGCTTATCTGCTGAGATTTGCAGGGTAAAAAACATGCTCCTTAGCAGAGACCTTGCATGCCACCATTTAGATACAAGCTTCTTTCTATGGTCAAGTTACAGTCTATAAACCCCTGAAAATAGGGGTTTATAATGAAAATATGGCTAGAACCTTCACTACAAAAATGCTAGCAGGTGCTGTTATAATATACAAATCCAGATAGCATACAGTGACCTATTTTCAAAACCAGGCCAGGCAAAATGACATCGAGAAATTGAATTCCTTGCCCTTACTTTAATAGTGTCTTGTCATGCAATCTTCAAATCAGGACGGGTGATCATTGCAAAACAATCCCTAACCCGAGGGACAACAGGAATGTTCTCAGCGCTAATACCTCAGGCCCATCACACTGCTTACAATAATTGGCTGATTGCAGAGGACAGGTATAGACCATTCGAATCAAAAATATCCTTGGACAAGGGTGGGGGTTTGCCCTTTTTAAAGTTAGAGGCCAAAATAAACCTTAAAACTGTATTCTGCCTTATTTTGTTGTGTCATCAAAAATAGCTGGCAACTGGAACAACAAACTGCGCTGCTAAAAATACGCTGGTAGTTATGCAGGGATATTTAAAATAGATTAGCATATGGATTAACTCAAATTCAAAACTGCCTTTAACCCTTTGATGACCGCAGTTCTGTCT
The DNA here is from genome assembly GCF_030463565.1 of Pelecanus crispus. Taxonomy (NCBI): domain Eukaryota; kingdom Metazoa; phylum Chordata; class Aves; order Pelecaniformes; family Pelecanidae; genus Pelecanus; species Pelecanus crispus. The sequence continues at coordinate 135,505,888 of NC_134644.1, forward strand.
TCAAATAGCACAGCTCTGCAGCAGTAAAGACAAACTTAGCTCCTGAGCATCAGAAAAGGTTTGTCTGGTAAAGCAAGCATGGCCACTGCTGTTTCTATTTATAGTGGGGACTCAATGGTACCTAAACAAATTTAGGCAGACCGAGTAGTTTATAAGTTCTCTTACCATATTGTCAGGTTATTGCTTTGACGAGGTCCATTTCTGAAGGCCTTACTCAGGTGGGAAATTTAATTTGTTGCTGCTAGTATATTCAGAAGCTATAGAATAAGGCCCTGGATATGACTGCAAGGGAAATATATAAGACTGCAACTCTGTATGACTGTGCTAAATCTAACAGTTAGAAGCGAGCAAAATATTTGCAAGGCAACGTAGAAAGTCTCAAAATTGAAGGAATTACATTATGTAACAGAAAATAAGTTTTGTTAAAGTAAATACAGTTTTTGAGCAACAACCAACAACTATTTTCCTGCTGAAATGGTTTTGATAAAAATATCAAAATAATCCAATTCTCTAAAATAAATTACATTTGCAGCAGGCATTCAGAATTCATATTATATTGCGTGTCATCTGCAAAATCCGTTATTTTGTGGAATTTGTTGAGAATTCAGTATTTAAGCCAGGACAGAAATCATGTGAGATGAATAGCGTATCTCCCAAGAAAAGAAGTCCCAAATTTAAAATGTCAGGTTTGCTAAATTCTTCTTCCAATCTCATTTTTTGCCAATTACAAGATCGCTATTTGTGATTTAAATAACCGTAATGTTTAAAATAAAGCCTTTTTCAAAGTTTTCTCTTCTAGCAACACACAACCATTTCCACTACATTGATAAATACATTTTCCCCACAGTGGCCTTATTTTTATTCACCGCAGACTGAAATCAAAGTTTTGGTGTTTGGTTTTTTGTGTTTGTTTTTAAATATGGATTCCCCTAATTTATTGACTTAATTTTTTTTAAAATGCTGGGCTTTTATATCTCATTTTATGGGAGAAGTCTGTTGTTTATTGAAGTGTGGAATGTTAGGTGTTTGAACACTTTAACCAAAATGCTTGTATTAAAACTTCTGCAGTGATAATAAAGCTTTTGGGCTTTGTTTTTAAGCAAAATACCCTTTCATATATAGAACACAATCACTTATCCTCGTCTTTTTAAATAAAATCTTTTGAAATAAATATTTAATTAAGTACCTATGCTAAAAATATTTGGGAAAAAAAATAATTTTCTAACATGAGAGCCACAAGCAACATTGCTTGGAAAATATGCTGTGCGCAACAGCAAATAGCTCGGAGTGAAGTAGCCCTGAGAAAAGCCCTCCTGAATACCCCAGATTCCTCCTCAGACTGGGCACAGGGAAGTCTTGTAAAGGTCCTCAATGGGAAGCTGGATTCCCTTCTGGGACGTGGAAAGGGGAATGTGCCAGAGCCAAAGGAAGAAAGGCTGAGGGACGTTCCCCAGAATTCACCTTCTTTCTGCAAACATCTGCCTTACAAAACCAGGAAGAGTCCATCTGAGCCAAAATGCTCCTACAAAAAATAACTGTTAGGCAAGCAGAGGACTACATACAACTCTGTACCAACAACTCCTGCTGACGTGTCATCCTGCAGATAGTCAAAGAGGGAGAAAAGTTACTGCCGGGGCTAGTGGGCAACTGCCTTTGCAAACACAGGGTTGAAAAACCTTGTTTCTACAGGAATATAGCTAACACCACTCATATTTTTGTTCCTGTACAGAAACATGCCGCGCAAAATCCCTTCTGGAACAAGTATTTTCCTGAGGTGAAATGCGCATCAAAAGCACCAGGAAGAGTAGCGTTTCAAAAGCCTAACGTGGATGGCAGAACCTAGGTACTACTGACCTATATAAAGACACAAGAAGAAAAGATACCTTATAAATATGGTATCCAGTAGCACTGAACCTGGCTTTTAGGATGCTCTGTGAACTGAGGTTACCTCTCAAACTACTTAAAACAGGGGAATGAATTGCCTGAAGTCTTAGCATGCAGACGCTGCATCAAGATGCTAACAGGTTGGGGCGGGGGGGAGTGGGGCAGAGGGAGGGAAGGGGGGGCAGAAAGTAAAATTAAAGAATATCTTTCTAGCAAAGAAATTTAATAGTTATCACTTGTTCCCTAAGCTTCAATTTAAATGTATTTTATATTCTAGTATCTATCCTTTAAAAAAAAGGTTTCTCTTCTCTAATGAACCTTTTGGTCCATTTGGAAGGGAGAAAACTCATAGATGTTATGGATTTCATTCTAAGTCAGTTAATAAAATCTCCTTTCTCCAATATCATTTTGGCATAATCAGACAACCTTGTATTGCTATTATCAGATGAACCTGCTCCCATACAAGGTTTTTATTACCTGTACATAAGGTTTCAGGGAAAACATTTTGAGAGAGACAATGATTGTTTAAATAAATGTGAAACATAAAACATCCGAATGTTGCTTCATGTAAAAGTCACTGGTATAAAAGATTATAATTAAAAAAATATATCTTCCACTTACATAGCAAAAGAGTTGTAACATTCTGACATTGAGGGCAAAATTCATATTTTCTGCTTTTAAAAATCAAATTAAAACCACAGGACTTTGTTCTCCAGTTATAAACCTGTGAAGCTCTTTGCCTTGTGCACATGCATATCTATATATGTATAGACAGACATGCACGCATGCATGCGTGCACACACTCACACACACTGGAAAGATGCTTTTGTCTTGAGGGCCATTTCTGCTCTTCAGAGATCATAAGATGCTTACTTAATAAGTTGAATATACAGAACAGTTATAATATTTAAAACAAGCATTTTCCATTTAAATATGTTGGATGGCAACTGTTGACCATTAGGAAAAAAGGAAATATGGGTTTTTATAATTCAACTCATAACTTCAGTAAAAAATATAACATTTTTGGTTAATTCTCTTTTTCTCCTCAGAAAAAAGAGACTGTGCAGCTGGCACTGAAATATCCACCAAATCTTATGCTGTACTTAACATGGCTGTTAGCAGATTAAATCATAGATACACACACAAAGTGATTAAAAACTAACATTTAGTGTCTTTTCTTCTTTTTCCTTTCCGTGCAGTCTGCCTCTCTTTTACTTGCTCATTTTTTTCTAGTTTTTGAAAGCAGTTATGATAATATTCTCTTTTATGCTTTTATTGTGTTTTTAGAATCTAGTCTCCATTATCAAAGATGCTACCGAGGGAAGACACTTTACGGAGATTATTAGATTTCAAGAGTAGTCCAACAATGTTCAGAGCTAATAAAACAACAGGACAACTGCAACAGCGAGAATACTTGGGCTTCACGTGAAAACGGTTTTTAGTTTGTGCCCTAAGCAACACCAGTCATTCATTCATTTAGTAATAAAGATTACATTTCAACATTGCCGTGTACTGAAGAAAATTATTAAGAAAGGTTACAAACCTCTTGCAAGGGCAGAAGGAAATCACAGTTCCAGTTCAAGCTTATTTTTCAGCTCTACCCTGTTAAAGTGCCTACATGGGTTATCGCAGCACCTTTGTAGACTGCTGCACAAATATCTCACGCAGATACTAATCTGCTAGAGACAAATACTATATGCATTTCTATAAATGGGCAAGTGAGAGATATGGGTGCTGATGTTGAGAAAAGTCAACACCAGAGAAGGTTTTCACATACTGAACCTCCCTCACAAAGCCCTTCAGAAACCAATTATTCTGTACCCATTTTACAGGTAGGTAGAGTAAGGTGGGGCATGGTTTACCTTAACTGAGGGTGAATCAGTGAGTGAGCTCTGGAAGTGGAGCCATGGAGCGGTGCTTCACCACTGGGAGGGTGAGACACTGCCCCTCTGCACGGGGGGGAACACCCAGAGATGGACATCACCCGTGATGCGGATGTCAGGAGACAACCGTTCCCTCCACCTCTGTCAAGCCACAGCTCATTCCACGTAAGACCGGAAAACCAGTGCCTGCCAGCGGTAAGCCCATAGCTACACCAAGCTGCTCGGGCCTTTCTGACAATTTGGGTTTGGGTTACAGTCATTGTTGCCCCTTGGAATTTCATCAATGAAATTTTGGCTAGCCCCTAATGACCGCAGGAGCCTTCCATGTTCATGTGTGGTGTCCTTAGTAAGTAGCCTAGGCAAATTAAGGCAGCTGAATAGAGGGGTGATACTGACCCAAATGTATCCCTATTTTTGTACATTTTTTCAGGACAAGCCTAATCAGATTGAAAGCTGCTTTTGTAGGCTTTCATAGGAAATGCCTTTTAACAAAAAGGGGAGGGGGATATTCACAGAGCGATGGCAAGAACAGAAACTGGAGGTTTGAAAGACCCACCAGGAGAGGGAATTCAGCCCACTTATATTAAATCAGCTGTTATTTTTTCTCTCCTCCCCCTCCCCCCAAGTATTGGGTACCCAAAAAGAAAATGATGTGAATCCATTTTCAGTACTGATTCCTTTTAATCCCGCAGATCAAAACCATCCTACAGTTTCCAAATGCTTTTTCATTCTAAAGGTAAAACATTTCACAGGAAGATGTGAGGCGTAAGTCTTTCCAATCACAGATTTTAAACTCAGTTGCTTGCAAAATATAATGAACTTTAAAAAAATCATAAAGGGCCCACATCCTGAAGACAATGGGGGTTTTGCCATTAATACCTAAAGCAGCAGGACTGTGCACAGAGTAATCAATTGCCCAACAAGGCCCTAGGAACACAGTCAAGGAAGGAGGCTACAGGAACATACAATATTTCACATTTAATAAACGGTCTTTTGAGATTACAGCTGTATAGAGTAGCAATAGAGAGAAAGACTATAATGCTAAAGTAGGGCTTATATATATATATGTCTGTCTGTCTGTCTGTCTACAGAGTAAAATTTTAAGCAATCTTTTTCATATAACCTGTCAATAATAAACATGCTTTGGCAGTTTCACAGTTTGCTTCAATTTAAATCCTTATTCCTTAAAAGCATAGTAAAGATTATTCTATCTTCAAGGGGGTGGAGGGTGGGGAAGAAGGAGGCAGCGATGTGTCTTTGATAGACTAATCAGACTGGCTTCTAACAATACCTGTCTTGTGAAAGCTAAGGAATTACGATAAAATATTTTAAGTACATCTTCACTGTCAAATACCATATTCTTTCAGTATTTATTTCACTAACAGTGTTATTTACAGCAATTTTAGTAAAATAAAATTAGACCAGTTTCATTGCTGCATGTTAATCATGTTTTAGCCTTAAAATAATGCTGAAACGTGTTGTTTCTTAATAAGCAGAAAAACTTCCAAATGGTAAAATATCTACAGCATACTCCCTTTCTCTTCCAGATTCAGTATACAACTATAATCATTTTATAATTACAATAGTCAAAGGATTGTGTGCTCAGACAAATCATACTGGAAGTGATGATTGAAAGAGAAAGAGCTGATTCTGGTTGGGTTCTTCCCACCACCTCCACTGATTTTTTGGTCAGATTCTTCCTTCTCCTTCCCTCTTTCCCTTTCCTTCCTGCCTAAAAATCTCCAAACCCTCTACCTCTCTACCACCACCCATTCTGTCTTTAACTCAAAACCAGATTCAGACCACTCCCTCAACCTGGCCTCCGGGTGGATGTACACAAGACACTAGGCACAATATGTTCACGTAAAAATTAGGGAGACTGTTCGTACTTTTTATACCAGTCTTAGCACAATGTCTTAGGCTCTTAATCACAACCTGTATCCCCTTTTCATTTTTAACCCAGCGGCCCACTCATATTTCAGTTCAGTTCAAGAAAGAAAATGATTGTTTCACCATTCTCAATCACAACAAATTATAATCATTAATGCTCAGCTTTGATTTTATTCTCATAAAGTACCTTATCAGTGGGCTGCAGCTGCTTTCCTGAATTCAGAGAAAATACCAGTTATTAATTACAGTATCATATATCACCCATATATATGATCATATGTGTATATATCAGTCTGCCTAGATTACAGTAACATGCTTGTTCTCTGAGCCTATGGGGAGGGAGAAAATGTGCATGGGAAGGGGAAAAAGTATGTGTCTTATTTGATTACAGTTCTGATTAGCATAGAAACTGTGTTAAGCTCCTTCTACTACCTTTATAAAATTAAGATCTTATGTTTTGGTTGCTTTGTCTACTTATGCCTTTTCCTGCCAAATAACAGATAACTTGAATGAGGAATGATTTGCAAATAACTTTTTTCAAAACAGAAAGGTTGCGGTTATGCTTTCCGGTATCCCACACATACACATTAGGTAGCTTTCTCCCCTGGAGTGCCAGAAAAAAAACATGCATTCCTTCTTGCTACAAATCTGTAAATCTGAAAAGAAGAGGCCACATGAATAGGAAAGCTCTTTATAGAATAAAAAGCATGGGGTGTTATTAAGTAGGACTGTAAGCCCTATTCTATTCATAGTAATTAAAGGATCAGATCAGGTTAATGTGAGGACCTAGCTCAATAAAGTACTGTAGGTTCACCCTTTTTAATCCTTCTCAATCCAATAGGCTGGGTTTCTGACTGCTCTGTTTGACTCACAGAACTGTTATAGGTGACAAAGACGTGCAGAGAATTATTGAGAAAAGTTGAGATTTATATCAATCCCACCATGCATTTTTGAGCGGAAGTGTCAGGAGGTGCTTGAGGTGAGGTAGATGGCAAACTTTAGGATTGGCTGCTTCAGTGCTATACCTTTTTCACTCTGCCAGCTGGTAAAATAACTATGTGAAAAACTTCAGAGAATATTTTGTGTTTGGAGAGTAAATCCATAGTGTTCTAGATATTTTTAAAATAATTTTCTATCAACTTTTTCATTGTTTTATACATGCATTTCCACACTTCAAAAACCCCTCCCTATTTGTCACCCTTCTGAGTGGGTACATACAGCAGGGTATGCCTGTGCCCAAGCTCTAGGGCCACCAAGAGCCAGTATTTCAAAGCAGAGGTGTGCAACCAGGACAAGCAGTGCTCCTGCCTCCACATAGCCCCGCGCAGCAGAGGAACCCACATGGTTTTGCAGGGCAAAGGAAGCAAATTTTGGTGGGGATTATCCAACCAAGCTGCAATGAAGTTGAGCTGAAGACATGAGGGTAGCCCTGCCCTCCCTAGGTGTAGCTCTTGAAGAAATCATCTGGCCTATGGCAGCCAGCAAGCAGAAATATCTGAAGTAATCTGGAGGATTCCCAGCCCCACACCAGCACGTGTCAATCAGGCAGGTCAGCTGCTTTGGCCAGTGGAATATTTGCCCCATAAAGCACCAGGTGGACTTTGCAACATACTAGAGATTAAGCTGATGGCTCTATCTGTAGGTTCAATCCTGCATAACAAGCATGCCCCAAACTCCTCTCTGGAAAATCCCAGTACCTTTCAGGTCCACAGTGAAATCCCTACTGGCATCTGTCAAGGTAGGGCTATCCGATCTCTTGCTGTTTTTCTGACCAATGTTTTGATCCAAATTCTTCCTATTAATCACTGGGTAGTACTGTCCATAAGGCATAAATCTCATCACTTTTTTCCTTCTCCTCTGACACTCCAAAGCCCTCGTTACCTAAGGTATGATATCAGTGAGGAATTGTGCTTTGCAAATCATCTGGCCTAACAAAGAGGTGGCTCCTGACATTACACTTAGGGTTATGGCCAGTTACCAAGGCGAAAGAAAGACTCCTTTCACAAACATGGATGTTCTTTTGCCAAAGGACTACTCTGCTTATATTTATCTCCTAGTATATATTTAGATTTTTTTTTTCCTTCTACAAAATGATTAAACTATTGTACTTTACAGCAAAATTTAAAGTTCATTTGAGAAGATCTTACTTTCTTTTATATTCCAACAGGCTTTGCATATGTATAGAAATTAATCAAAATATGTATACCGCCACTTTCATAGAAAGGCACTCTCGTAATGTTTTACTGAAATCTCTCCAAAACCCACAGAACTTAACAAGAAAACCCATGTTCATTAGGTCTTTTTTAATCTTCCCCTAAAATATACCTATTCTGAATTATAAGATGCATCTGTGCACAATGGCACACGGTATCCTACTCCCTATGTATTGTTTATTATAAATATCTATAAAATGGCTCAAAACAAATGGAAAGATTTTTTTTCTATTAATTTCCATGAGTTTCTGGAGTAATTTCTGTGTCTCCATTTACTTTTAATGGAACATCTCCATGAAAGTTAGAACACTGGGAATTTAAATTACTTACTCTGTGATCCCAAAACTAATAGGTAAATTGAAACCACAGAATTTGAAGAATTCCATTTTAATACAAGATGTTGTATTTTCTGTTCATGTGTGATAAATTAGTGCAAGAGAAAGCTAAACCTCTGGAGTAAAAAGAATACCATAGTGTAGGTTTGCCCTCTGCATTTTCTCCTTTCCCTGTCTCTGTGAGCAGTTTATTAAATCTTTTTAAAGACAAAAAAAAAAAAAAAAACAAAAAAAACAAACACCACCAAACCAAAAAAACCACAACCAACCCTTTGGTAGGGAAAAGACTGTTTCCTTTAAAGACTGAGACAGAAAAGAGAGAATCCATTATGAAAGCAGAGGTCATCCCAAAAACCTGAGAAAAATAAAAAAATAAGTAAAAAGAGAAAGCACCAAAAATGTTAGTATTTGAATGATGTGAACTCTGGTAAGCGCCAGCATGCAATATGGCAAAAACGAATCAATCAGTTCAGCTTAGTTCAGCCTCTGCAACTGGCCATCTGGCGCGAAATCAACCAAATGTAGCCCTGCATATTCATCTTCATTTTCACAAATACTCAGGAGAATGTCATTCTAGGGCAAAATAAAATTAAATCACCATAATTTTTAAGACATCTTTTCCTCTCATGCTCTCTGGAGATTAGCATGTTTATGTGAGACTACGCACTGCTATAGGGTTAGCAGGTAATTTCTAAGGGGGTGCTCTCTCCCTTTTATATTTAAAATCACAGTTCACGCGTTCGGGACACTTAAGCATAGATTTTGCCATAAACACTCCTAAGCAAAGATTGCACGGGAAGTTATTGAGACTATATGGACGGATTTTTTCCCAGGGGTCACTAGAGAGGCATTCTGCGTCTATCTTCCACAGCCGTCCCTGTGACACACCTGTGTGACCTACTGACATTGTGGGACTGTGCTAGATAGATCTAAGGGGAAGTCTGGACACTTAATCCTTAAAGTAACTAAAAAAAAGGGACAGAAGATGCCTGAAGAGTGAGGCCAAAACCAAATATCAGTTGTGATTAAGACTGTTACTGATTTGGTACACTCTTTATCTATACAAATCACAGTGATGAGCGCAGGGTAGAATAGAAATCAATATGAAAAAGAACAGGAGAGAGAAAATGAGAATGGGCAATGGACAGAGCATGCATGTGTCGCCATCATGGTAAAGTTACAAGCTACACTACGCACAATTCTTTATTCAAGGTAATCCAAACAATTGCCAGTCAGGATAGATTCTTTTAAGTGCTTGAAATAAACTCTAATCATACTCCATCTAGAAGCCTTATCCTTAAGTTTATTTATTTATTTGATTGGGTTAGGTGTTCCCAGAGTTGGGTTAGTTAACCGACTAACTTAGGTTTGGGAGTGGGAGGGAGGAGTTTAAGATTTGGGTTTAAGGTTAGTTGTTGCATTTTTGCCTTCTTGCAGCCTTTAAAGTTTATTACATTTTAAGAGATCAAGCAAGTTACCCAAAGTTTGGCTAACAAATGATTTCACGAGCATATCTTCTGATGTTATTTTCTTTGCTAAGTATTATCTTATCACAAAAAAAAAGAAGTCTTAAGGTGCTTCTGCTGATACTGTCTATTTGCTCTTGTCCTAGAGCTGTCCCACTTCATTTGATAAGGGATAAACAAATGCCCAGCCTCATTTGAATAAATATGTTAAGCAAATGTTAAACAAGATGCATCAAAAGACAGTAAATACATTACAACTTCAGGCTGCTAGGACACTCTAGCTCAACATGGAAACATGTTTCCACTCAGACAGGGAACATGAAATAACTACAGCTAGTTAATCTACTTCTGTCTGTCTTAAGGATTTAAGCTAAAGCCCGTCACCATAGTATCTGACAGAAATCCTTCCTCATCTATTTACTTGTGGTATATACAAAACTGTTAACTCTAAAAATGCCTCCTGTAAAACCTCAATATAGTATACACAATGAAATATAGTTTTACTAACTGAATTTTTCTTCTGAATGTTTAAAAAAAAAAAAAAGCTTTTATTTTGTTCTGTGGTTTTCAAATTGGTTTTGTTACTTAACTAGAAAAGGCCAGAATTACATTTCTTCTTTTTTCTTTTGAAACCTTGATTATATTTAATCAATTAAAACTGGTTTTAGGCACCATGCAACAAAAATTTTATTTCATTTTCACATCTGTCTGAACTGTTATAACCACAAAACAATCATGGGCGGAACAGAGTATACAGCACACAAAAAAAACCCAAAACCAAACAAAAACAAACACAAAAAACCAACCAAACCCACACACACCCCCCTCAAGGACAAATTCTTGGCAAACATTAGACTTAAGAATCTCTTCCAGTCCTCATTTCTATTCAGATATCACTGTGCTCACGAAAATTGTTACAGTTCTACTTACAATTGTTTATTTTAGTATGTCACCAAAAAAGCAGTATTTACAAGAAATAAAGTAAGCTGTTACAAAATGGTTTATATTCGTTATTCCATTTTTGCACATCATCATTTTGCTGTTTACATATTGGTATATTAGCAAGATGACAACTAAGTTTTTAGACTAAAAACAGACATTTATAAAGCATGCCACGTAGGATTCAGAATGCCTAATTCTGAAACTGCCTTTGCCAACTATGTGACACCAAATCTATGTTTTATCTTCAGGCACAGGGAGGTTTGAAATAAATATTTTGTGCTGTTCAGAGGGAAAGCTGATGCATCACTTCATAACTTCACGGACAGCCCTTACGCAAACGGTCCTAACTTATCTAACTGGCTACAGAAATGGATTCAGCATCTGTAAACTGCAAGACCAATCTCATCTTAAGTATCTCAGATCTGACCTTCTACAAGAGAAGCAACCTTCTGCTAAGGATAACTTCCCCTACTAGCTTTTACTTGCTCAATACTTCATGAGAATAAGAAAACCAGCTTGTGATTCAGTACTAAAGCTTAATGTTATATGTTAAGCATGCATCTTCTGCTAACATGCAGCAAGTTTTTGCTTCTTTCAATTTTTTCTAGAAAGAAGAAAGATTCTAGAAGAGTGTGTTCTTCCTCCGAGTTCATTTCAGCATAGTCAAAGCATCTATTTGCAGTTACATTTTTCGAGCTTGTTTCTATTGCCTGTAAGCCAGTACAATCATGTATAATATACAGCATACAATATTCTACAAGGCTGAATGCTAATGCTCTAAGAATACTAGAAACTCACTTAGTCATATATTATAAAGCATAATAAAAAAGCTGTAGAATAATTTTTACTGTAATTGTACCAGTATTTCAATATCTAGTAGCCTTTTCTCCTTTACTAAACATGTGTTTGAACTTTCCCAACTTGAGAGAAATAGTAAAATTGTTATTCACTCAACATGGTGACACTAGCTTTCATTCTTCATAAATATAACTATTTTAGCTTTATAATTTGTCATTGATATAATATTGGTTAGGATTTCTAATTAATTACTGCATATACTTTTCAAGAAACTCTTTGAACAGGCTTAACTAAAGGAGCTCATTAAGAGGAAGAGTTTGCAAACCTAACAGAGGAAATTCTATTCCACTTTTTATTAATATTTGGCCTTCAAGTACAACTCTTACCTGTAAGATTCAGCTTTTTAAAATCTGAATATCGAACATGATGAATCGAGCATGAAGCTGGATCATGTAGTTTTTAACTCACACTAGACCCTCATCAACTTTACTGAGAGTGCGTGATGAGAAAGCCAGACACTATAATGCAGCAAGTGATGAACAGACACTGAACGGTACCCAACAGGACCGGGCCCAGTGTCTTTAATGTATTTTTGAGATTGTGATACCAGATAAACCTATTGAATTTTTTGGCATTTACATCAAAAATAGCATCACTGACACTGGTAGCATGCACATTACTACCTAGGTGGTTTCCTAAAAGACTTTTTCTAAAAGTCTTTCCTAAAAAACCCTTCAAGCAAAGATCTATTTCTAGTGGTTACGGTAGGTAAGATAACCCTCACCTGACCAAGTATTAGCACTCATAAAGTGTCGAAACGAAAGATATAGTCAGTACAGTGAGTTTACTATTAGGTCTTTGCTACAACAGCCTGTTAATACTATCACAGATTAGCAAGAGACATTCAAAAACAATGAGAAATTTAACATCGATGATACTTTACTTCAGATCTACCATTTCTGAAATTTAAATTGTTACCTATTTCCTATGAGACATAACATTTAGAAATAAAATGTTAGTTAAAATAAATATAAAATCCTTACTGATTACACCAAAAGGTGACAAGTATTTTAGCGTCCAACACAGCTTTTATTCACCAAGCAGCAGGTGCAAGAAGAAAAAAGACATTTAAAGGAATCAAATAGTCTGAAGTTGGACAAATCAGGCAAATGGGTTTGAGCACACCACTACAGAAACATTTGAGACATTTTCCCTTAGAGCAATGAAATTTGAAAATTAGACAGAACACTATCACTCCATGCTGCCCACTACAAAAGCCTCAAGGATTCATTCCCATATCACTTACACCAGTGTTATTGCGAAGTAACTCTGCTCAGATGAACAGAAACACTTCAGATTTACATTAGTGTGTTAATGAAGTTAGACTTTGGCCCTGAGATTTAGCTCTTTCATTAGTAATTTATACTCTCATTAGGGATTTATAGAAATGGGAATCTGGGCTCAAATGCTAATTGAGAATTGTCAGTTGTAAATAAGTGCTAACAAGATAAAATTGCTCCTGGTCACATTGAACAGAGACCTGCATTTTACAAACCGAAACTCTTCCTTTAATACAAAAAAAATCTCAGGTTAGTAGGATGCAAGTAACTCTGCTGTTCTGACTCACAGCCCCTCATGAGTAGACCCGTGGCTCCTCTCCTCCCCTGCCAGCTCTCACAACTGGTACAGCATCCTCCAACCTCCACACGCTGTCCTCCATCCTCTGCAGGGGGTGGGCGTGGTGGGACTGGGTATGTGAGATGTGAGCACTATCTTTAGTCCCAGTGCAGCCTCTTTGTTCTCTTGCACTGGGGCAAGCAGAGACAGACCCAGTCCTGGAAGAGCCCCCTCTGAGCACATGGGACATTGTGTGTGGTCACAAGGATGCTGAGAGTTGCTGCTAGGGATGTTGTGCATGGCTGTGCAGGAGGAGGGCTCACAGCCTGGCCAACCTGCTGGTGATACCAGCCTGAACCCACAGAGAGGTCTTCTCCCTGAGACAAGCTTAACCCATGCCAGCCCCTCACACACCGAACCCCATCAGAAAGAAGCCCAAAGAGCGTCAGAGAGGAACTAGAACATACCTGGGCAGGTTTCTCATTTGTATTGCCAGGAAGCCAGACACAGGTCACCTCAAAACATGTAGCCACTAGTCAGTCTAGATTTAGGTTAAGCCACATTACTGAGGTAAGATTTCAATCTCTCTATACCCAGCAGAGATGGGTTCCCAAGACTAACTTGAACTCTGCTCACTTGGTTTAGTTAAACTCAGGCAGCATGGCTTAAGTGACATTTTCAACTGAATCATATTTTAATTTTAACCCAAGACAATATATAAATGACAAGAAATACATGCTAACTCCTCAATGAGGCATCTGACTTGTGTAAACCTGCAACAGTAAAACTGAAAATTGTCCTCAGCGTCAGAAAGCAAAACTCAATTTAAATCCTCCTCTTGCTCCACCTTCACTTGCCCTCCCAAAGAGAAATAAATCCTTCCTCACTCTGGATATCTTTCACACTGAGACATGATTCCTCATGCAGACAGAACAAAGTGAATTCCACACAAGAGTCTAGTCATCACTGGGAACCGTAACCAACACACAAATTTGCAATGGTTGCATATTATTTTCTTTGAAAAGGAGTTCAACTTAATCTAGTGAATAGCTGTAGGCAGCTATTAAGAAACAAAACAAAACATTTTATGTATTTAAGGGGGAAAAAACAACAAGAAATTGCCAATTTTACTTGTTGTTTTTTTTTTTAAGAGAGACATCGTTCAGTGCTTTCAAAACCAACTAACCAAAAGATAACAAGAGACAGGATGTTCTCTGAAGTTACAAAAAAAGTCTTCAGGAATCTCCTTTCAAAACAGAGACTTGCTAACATGGCTGTCAGATTTTCAGAAAAATAAATAAGATTTTCAAAGGGACATGATGAAGTTTGGTACCAAGAGTCCCTAGTGATGGATGGGCTGTCCACTCGGCATTAACTACCTGTCTTCTGAGCTTTCAGATGATCTTCCCTTATAGCTCCTGTCTTGGAGCAAGGACCCTCAGGCTCTCTTAGTGTACCCAACCATGAGCTAAGGACAATTTCTGGTTTACATTTTACTGGGAGATCACTTGCTAGAAGATACACCGAAACACTGCATGGTATAAACTTTCATAAGATAAACCTTTTGGTTTTTTTCCAGGATAACAGTCTCTTACCATCATCTTTTATGCCTTTGCAATATCTTAATGCATCTTTTCTTCAGTGCCCACGATTTCCCTCAGAATAGTTTTCTATTATACTAGTGTGCTCCAGGGTCATAGCCTCAAGTACAAAGGAAAAGGAGAAAAGAAGCCGAAAGCTGCAATATGCCCCTTCATTGAACACACTCCTCCAGGTGAAGTGTTGCTCTGCCTTGGCACAGACACAGATACACCAAGGTTTTTCTCAACCTGCCCTGACAAGACAGTAAAGTATTAAGCTTGGGATGTCTTATTTCAGCCAAAGCCTAAAAGAAAGGGGTAAGAAGGAGGAAAAGAGGAAAAGAGGGGGAGACACCCACTTTCCTTTAGCTTAAATCTGATAAGTATTTATATAACCCTTCTAGGTCAACTGGGTATGCTGCTTCCCAGCTTCTCCTTGCTTCCTGAACTAGGGAGCCCTTAGGTTAACAGCCTCTAGACTTTACTATGTCCCAGAGAGGAAAAGGTCTGGGAGACAAAAGCAATAGCCAGAGGCACTGAATTTAAATCTCACCTCCCCACCACACTTCTCGTATGACCCTGAGCAAGTTACTTGGGATGAGGATCTCAAAGGAAGTCAGACGCCCAAACTTCACTGATTTCAAGGGGAATCAGATACATACTTTAATGTCGGCAATTTCATGAGTTTCTTAGGCTTAATAGAATACTATTCCCATTTTACTCCCTAAGAACAGGAGACTGAAGCTCAGGGACAAAAATTTGGGTGTTTTCTTTTACTTCATTGGGGATGTATTAAAAAAAGACTAATTAAGCACTAATTAAGCACTCCATGGAAATCAAATCAATAAGAATGAGGCAAGGTGAACAAGTCTAGGCCTCTGCAAAGGTGATGAACCCCTGCCTACTGCTTGTAACCAACTTAGTACCAAAGTGTACACACCACCTCACTTAGTTTACTCTCCTTTAAATGCTAGTTTCCTATCTTTAATTTTTTTTTTATTTTTACATCTCTAAATATTTATCCTATTTCATTCTCTTTCTTAGTCTTTTTAATGTCCTTTTCTTTACACCCCAATTCTCTCTTTCCACTTACCCCACAGCAGGACACACCCTCCTTTTCCTCACAGTGGCTAGCCTCTATGGTCCCCTCTCCAGCTCTCCTGTCTCTCAGCCCCACGCTTTGCATAGCTACAATTCTCTCCTTTCTCACCTTATCTCTGCCAACTGAAAAATAATAGTCCTGGAAAACAGAAGGACAATTTTTTAAAATCAATTATTTTAAAACAGATTTGTCTCATTTCTTTGTGCAGTTCCATATATAACTGTGTTCAGATATCACCCAACTTTTAAAAACCACCACTATCAAAAAAAAAAAAAAAAAAAAAAATCACTGCTACTGTGTGTAGTTCTGGGTCCCACAATTTAAGAAGGTTGTGAAGATCTTTGAATACGTCCAGATGAGGGCAACAAAGCTGGGGAAAGGGCTGGAAGGTATGTTCTATGAGGAGCAGCCAAGGACTTTGGGCTTGTCTAATTTGGAGAAAAGGAAGCTGAGGGTCAACTTCATTGCTTTCTTCCTGACGAGGTGGAGAGGGAGGTGCTGATCTCTTCTCCCTGGTATCCAGTGATAGGGTGCATGGGAATGGTTCAAAGCTGTGCCAGAGGAGGTTCAGACTGGACTTTAGGAAGCATTTCTTTACCAAGAGGGTGGTCAAACACTGGAACGGGCTTCCTAGAGAGGTGGTCAATGTCCCAAGCCTGTCAGTGTTTAAGAGGCATTTGGACAATGCCCTTAACAACATGCTTTAACTTTTGGTCAACCCTGAATTGGTCGGGCAGTTGGACTAGATGATTGTAGTAGGTTCCTTCCAACTGAAATAGTCTATTCCATGCCCTTAAAATCATTTAAGTACATTTCCAGGTAAGGTCACATTCTGGAAAAGTAAACAATGGTCAGGAATAAAGTAACCATTTTATTATAATGCTAGGGGGGGTTTTTGTTGTTTTTTTTTTTTAAATTTTGGGTGCCAGAAAAAAAGTTTCTACAAGATAAATAGTTTTTATTACCATCTTCAGGTCAAATTGGTCAATCACGGAAAAAGATGTACCTGATAGTACTCTTATATTACATACATTTCTAATAATGTAAACATAATCCTCTATTTAGGATGGCTATTATTGACTTCAGTCTAACCAGAGAGTGGTAAAGTGTTCACAGACCTAGTCTATATGTCAAGTGTGAAAGAAATCAAAGTCTCATCCTCTAAGTATGTCAAAGTATTACAGGACGTATTGTTTGGAAATTATGTAAATGAACTGTGTATGGTTTAGTTTTGTGCAACTGAAATGATGCAAAACCAGAGGAGATGAAACAAGCTTGGGGTGGACCACTCTAAGGAGTCTTTCTCCCTTCAAGACAGCTTATTTTTCATTGAAGGGTGTATCTAGTTAATAATGAAAATGCTTTCTACAGGTTTTCCATCAATTTGCTTTAAAGGGAATAGGAAAAAAAAAAAAAAAAGTAGTCTGCTTACATCCATTTTTATATCCATGAACTATGTAAATAATGTATCCAGAACATCAAGATCTCAAAGATGTATTGGTCCCCATCTCTGAGGTAGACCATGGATCTCTCAGAAATAAAAACCTCTGCCATATTCCACTGTGAAAAGAGATCAATCTAATAGCTGAAAGTCCAAGAGCTTCAGCCTCTGAGCAATCTCTTTATCATACCATCCCTTTCCCACTCCTTCCAGCAATAGTGGCTTACACTGTAATGTTACTGTGCTGCTGTTGATTAGTTCTCCATGGAGCAGGATATGCCAATTATTCATGTGCAGAGCTGGGGGAATTTTCTTCAGTGCACAATCCATATGCCAAATGTGTTGTTTCATCTATGCTGGATTCAGTAAAACTCCCCAAATTATTTTAGTTAGGGGACGAATTTGAGGAACTGAGAAATTTCAGGAAGAGAGCTACAAGAATGATAATCTCTTTTTAATTCCAGTAACAATTCCAGTGGTACAGGCACCGCCCTGTGAGACAGGAAACTCGTGTACACGCTTTCGTCTCCTACCTACCAGCACAGTACCCTAACCATGATGCTATCAAAATTTGGCAAGGAGTCAAAGAAAGACCTATTCCTCAGTGATGTTGTTCAACTTGGCATAAATAACCAAACATTCAGGGTGACAGAGTCTCATTTCTGAGGTGAGCAACCTCAGCTCCAGACTAGAGCTATCCTCACCTGCTGGTCACAAATTCTCAACTGGGATTTCAGTATTAGATGCAAAACAGAGCCAGGCTCCAGCTTTTGTTTCAAAGCCCTGCCCCAACTCACCAGAAAGTGAGTCTGAGCCTGTGCCTTGTGTTTTCAGGAATCACACAATCATGTTATGCTTTTGCACTGAAGCTGGACCCAAATTTTGCATGTCATCCCCTGAATTTACTGCATATGTCAGAAGCTCTGCAATACCTTTGAATGAATACATACATGGAGAACTTGTGCACTCAGGAAGTCATGGACCACAGTTTAAGAGTCTAGGATAATTGCAATAGCTGGGTAACAGCTTAAAAATAAAAAAAAAAAAACAAATAGAAAAACTACATTGGCAACTGAATTTTCATCCTTAGGACTGTGTTAAATCCCACTTAAAAGGGGAAAAAATTATATCTCTCACAACTATTGCTTTAGAGGATTCTCAGAAAAGGCTACAATGTTGCACCACTTACTCTCAAGTTATGCTTTAAAAATCTCCCTACTGCCATAAGAGGACCTCCTGGTGGAGCTCAATTTGAGCTCTCAGTGTGACACAGTGACTGAAAGGATCCCTGGGTCTCTAAGGAGGGGGAACAGCAGTAGAAGTAGACAAAGCATTAGTACAAGGCCTCTGGTGCATGCTGTTAACTAGATTGTTACTGGAACCCATCTTGGGCTGTGGGATCCATGTTCGAAAGGGAACAAGCCTACTGCACAGAAGAAGGTTCACTCTACTGAGATTATCTAGTGACATGACAGAGATAATTTAACTTACAAAGTCCATATACAGACTTATAGAGCTGATCAACTCCATATATGCCCACATATGGATACTCAACTCCTCCTGAAGCTCTCACTGTCTGAAAGATGGGTTCCACCCTGTAGGATGCATACAGGGATTTAGTGTGAGATTCTGCACTGTGTCATGTGAGGTTCCAAAGCATGATCATAATGATGCCTTCTGCATGAAAGAGTACGATTTTAATGCAAGCACCCAAGCACAAATTCAGGAATATAGGTGACTGTCATACTATGTCAACCTGCATAGCAGAGGAGACCTGCAGTGAATGCTGTTCAGTCCCTGGCACCTCCTCTCCTGCAGAAGCCATTTGCCGGCATGCTGAGCTCAGTTCACATTTTCTGGCCTTGACTGGGAGAAGGAAGGGATGCTGCTTCCTAAGAGATTTTCATTCCTGCATTGCTTGGCAGATTTTAGGCTAGAACAACTGCCCTGGGCCTGTGCTCAAAACCTGCAATCTCATACTGTAGCCGTTTCCACAAACGCCTCTCATTCAGTATCTCATTTTTCTCCACCTTCAAACACTGCTCACCTTCCCATGGTACTTCCCAGGTTCTGACAGAAGGTAAATTCCCTTCTTCAACCTTAGACCCTGTGTTTAACCATCCCTACAAGACCCCAGGTGGCCACACCTGCCAACCATCACCATTTCCATAGCAATACAGGTGCAGGGAGATTTAATTTGGTCAGTCAGTAATAACCTCGTACAGCAACAACCAGCTACATGAAAGGTCATTACAATAACCATCTGGCACCACTGTCCCACACACGATGCTCATTGGGGATGTATCAGCTGATCACAGTGAATACAGGCCTTTTGCTCAGAAGCTGGGATTAATCTCAATTAGTCAACAACACTGTATTTATCAGTTCAGTGTTTGTCACTTTAAACCTCAACTTTTACCCACAGTTAACACCAGGCAGTCCTTGAGGTGGGACAGTTGTCCCTGCTTAGTTTCGTTCTGTTACCTACCGCTGGACACAATGGAGCTTTGACCCTTTTTACATTGTCATATTAACTATCTTAAATCATACCAAGTTACCATAGCTGGGTTATCAATGTCCTCTTTTTGATTTAGTATGATTTCAATGAAGTTAAAAATATTGTTACTGTGCTCACCTAGACTATGCAACAAGAAAGTACTTGGTATATAGATCTAAATAGTGTAACACAAATTATAACCAAAGCTTGCCTTAAAATAAGCTAGGTGTTTAAAAATACTGTAGGGACTATTCACATGATTAGCTCCCATTTAAAGTCAGTATGACTTCTTGTATGAAATAAAGCAAGTGCATTTACCCAAGGTATCATATGGGGATACATAACTGCAGGACATTCAAAAATCAACCTTGTTAGTATCAAGGTGGAGCCTTCATTTCCTTTTCTGATCTTGTCTCTTTTAGTTTCTCCTTTTGAGAAACCATTTCCCATTTAAATGAATAAAATTATTAATACAATTTATTCCATCATGAAGTATAATAGGTACCTCAGGGAAAAGATAATTAGAGAAGAAACCTACCTCACAGAGTTTGTGGTCTACAATGGTTTCCTCTCATAAAAATATTAACATCCTGTACACATTTGCAGCCTGCTTCTGAGAGGTGCTGAATGGACCCGTTAATGCAATAACAAAGAGGTTTTAACTAAGGCAGAATCAGGTTTAGAAATCTCCCACCCTAGTTAGGCCAGACCTATCCCTTTAACTGACGTGGTTGTCTTGAGGAAATGTAGGGTCTCACATAAGTACACATTGTCCTTTTTTGCCTGTATTTGAATATCTATCTATATAATGGTCTATCTATAGCTCATTACTTAGGATTACTCCTAACAGCATGACAGCACAAGCAAAACTATCAGGAAGGTTCCTTCATTGCTGGCCCGTAACTTGTCCACTTCTTTCATGCAGAAGAGATACAACTTATCCAACCTATTTAGCTTAAACTTTAGTGAGTTTAAGCTAAAAAACTTGTCTGAATAACAAAAAATTACCAAAATTTTGAACAAAATTGGAGGTTTGCGGAAAAAGGACTGTATTTTTGATCATAGGCCATTTACACAGCACATAATGTATCTTTGACTAAGTGACTAGGTAAATATTATCACTTGAAGTAAGGTTTTTAAGCTTGTTTCTAATGTTGTTTATTGAAATTGTTAGAGAATATATTATCCAAAAAGAGAAGCAAAGCTTTATTCTGGCAAATCTACCGCTTAAACCGGATATAACACCTCTACTGGATATAGCTCTTGTACATGATGGTTGTAGACCCTTCCCTTTTTGCGTCGTAGGAGCAAACACCAGGCTGACCAATGATAATTCCAGCTAACTGTCCCCTAGAAGGGCAAGTGGAGTGCAGACAATAACACTGAGATGAGAGCCAGTTCTCTAGCTTTCAACCATCAGCACACAACTGCTGTGCAAGTCATATTAGCAAGAGCCCCTAAACCTTCAAAACAATGTGAGAGACAGTTGCCCTGCCCACATTGCTAATAGGATGCTTGCACAGACCTCACACACATGACACCAGCAACAGGCTCTTCTCTCATGCTGTAGCTGGGCTTGGGCTTCCCTTTATCAAACCCTTTCAGCCCTCCTGATGGTGTCTGTCAGGTCGCAGAATTGGGGGAAACGGTACAGCTCATACCACAGTTGATGTCAAAGGTGAAACCCTTCAGGTAGCCATGCTCCTCTGTGATAACTCACACAGAGGGTCCTGCTCCTGCCCTGTGACCTGATCTTCCCTGGCACCCCATGCTACCCTGGATGCTAAAGTTTGGGGAAATTGTGGCTTGTAGCATGCTCTATTTCTTCAAACTACAGAGAGGGTAGACCATGCAGCCCCTCTTCCTATCAAGCTTTCCCCTTGTTAGGCTACATACGTGGGTCAAGGAGGGGAAAAAAAAATGAACCTCAGAACCAGACATCTGAACCAAATTCTTCTCCTGCCAGCCAGGTCTTTCAACCTTTCTCCTGCATTCTCCGTTAGGCTAAAGCAGAGAGAACACTCACTTACCCATGTCAAACCAGCATCTATTAGTTAATTAACCTTTGTATTTGTAAGTAATACTCTGAAAATAGTATTTTTAGAGATGAGTAGGTCTCTGGGGTTGATGAAATAAACCTGAGTGTCCTTGCAAAGACAAGGGAACCGATACCATCATACTTACAAACTATTTTAAATCATAGCAGAGTATTAATTTTCTAACCTTGCATCTTCTGCTCTTGTTGGCTTGGCTGCTTCTCTGAATTGTCTCTGGGAATTAAGACCACTATCCTGAGAAGTGGTCCCAGGCCTGCTTACAGAAACCTGCTCTGCTGTAAAGTATATACATCGAGTTGTTTACTCAGAGATCAAAAAAGTTTTGGGTAACTATTATGTGGCACAAAGAGCTGACTGGCTGCCTTTAAAAGGGAAGAGAGGGGAGGAAAAGTCCATAAAATTTGGATGGTGTTGACTAGGCTGGATATTAATAAAAAGCGGTTCATTTCAAATTTCTGCTAACCAGACTTCATTAAATTAGATGTTTGTCAACAGCACTGTTTGTCTTCCTTCATATATACCGTTATCACTGTTAGCTGGTGTTTCTCAAATAAGTGTCTCCAGCCTCCCAGTAAAGCCATTAACGGACAAGCAATAGATCACATTGTCTCTCTCAATGGAAACACAAAAAATAATTCTTAGTGCATATTATAAATACTGATCCTTGATAAGCATAAAACCAATACAATGTTCATTGTACAAAGCAATAATTCCTAAGAGACAGTTTATTCATTCCTGCGAGTGATGGGGTTCATCAATCCACAGAATTATGTCCCAGTAAAAAACACTAAATCTAGATTCAAATAAACTGAAGTAATTAAAATCAGCTTTTGTGTCCCACAAAAAGTTCATGTTTTAACAGAAAAAGCATTTACCTTTCAGAAATGTTTGAATTTAAAAAAAAAAAAAATCCCAGTAAAAATTGCAGATTAGGAGAGAAGCACCAGACTGAAGCTCTGCACTGGAAACTTCAGATCATATACTCCTACTAAATTCCACTTCTGAAAGGGCAAGTGAGTAATAAAAAATTAAAATCTTGTCATTTAACATTTCATCTAGTATGGATACTTACAAGCTTTGTTTTAGATGGGGGAAAGTATACAAGAGAACAGAATTCAGCATCTTCCATTTCCATTTCACCATAGTCTACTGATACTTTACTTTGCCAGTAGACATAGAATACTCAGTTGTCAAGAAAATAAAATAGATGTGACCATTTAAATGTAGTGAAATACAATATAAATTAATTAAGTGAATTATGTGTATGCTTCATCTTCAAACTGTAATCTCATCTAAGAATTGCCACCACACACATAAAAGCAAGAAATCAAGAAGGAATGGCATAATGAAATGGTTTTATTGGTTTTGGTTTAAATGGTAGTATTGTCATAAGAAACAGGCAACTTAACACAGACTGCTGCAAATGAGCTCTAATTAAGACAGAACACTGTAGAAATACAAGCAAGACATAGAATATATAAACCTAATAGGAAAAAAAAGCCATCACAGGATATTTCATTTTATATTTAGAAGGCCTGTTTTTATGTCGTTCCACTTATAAAGATAGCTGTGCAAATAACAAGCAGAACAGACATAGAGAAACCATGAGTTATAAATATTAGCAAAACTTTCCAAAATATCTCTGTTAATTGACAAATCTGTTATAACTGCAAAGCTCCTACAGGAGAAAATTCTGCCTGTCTTGCTCTCCTGGAACTGAAGAACTCCAGTGCATGTAGACTCCCACTTCCACTTCTGCAAAACACCAGGTTAGAACCTAGCAACGATTTAGATTTTCATATTTTCTAGCCTGAACCTCCAGGAAAAGCAGTTTGTGTTAGAGCTAGAAAGCCTACAAGCACCACAGCATATTCCTGAGCTTTGTCCGCTGGTCCTTTCCCTCCTGGTCCTTTGCATGGACACAGTTATGTCATGTCCTTGTAACAGAAGTCTCATCTCTGCAAATTCTGATATGCCTTCACAGTATTTCAGTTAACCATGGTAAACAGGGAAGAGCAGAGAGAGAAGACAATGTTTCTCAGAGTTTTTTAAGTCCACATCTTCAAAGGTATTTGGTCACTGTAAATGCTTGAGCAAAGCTGGTTGGTAGGGGGTGTAAGTAGTGACTCCCAATTTTTGGTTTTTGAATGTATATCAGACTACTAACAAACCTCAGTTTTTCTTGTAGGTCATCTGACACCCATATCACACTCTGTTTGATAACACTATATAATTTCTTTCTCTGGAGCAGGTGGGGAACACCTCCAACTTGAAAACCATTCTTGGAGAACTACTAAGCAGGAGGCAGAGCATAACTAATATGATCAAAGATACCTATCAAACACAAGATTTTCCTGTACACACAACCATGACCATGATCATCTACAATTAGAAACAGTTTCAGCACCTTTTTTTATCGGAGTAAGAGATACTGGCAGTAAATTTACAAAACATTACTTTTACCTCTGCAGGTGAGCAGTACCAACTGGCAGCTATCAAAAGCCACCATCATAAATGAAATTAATTCTTGTTGATATTTTATATAAGCTAAAAAACCCCAAACAACTGCTTTAGAGTCATTATTTCCAGGTCTGCAAGAAGATTACACAAGATTAAACAGATCAACATGCAAATATAACACCAACTAAAATTAAGAATGTCAAAGAGAACCTATTTCATGAACCCATAACTTTCCAAAGCATTGATATTTTCATGAGGTAATCAATGCTTGATCATTCCTGCAGATTATTTTTATTTGCAAGCTTGAACAAAATGCAAGGAAACAAGCTCCTCTCTTTCTCTATGTTTTCCTCCCCAAGATAAAGTCTAACCATGTGTTTCGAGCAGCGTTACAAAAGAGGAGACTGTAGTGTGAAGCCCGGGGAGGAAATGACCCTTGCTGAAGTGTGCATGCTTTGACTAGTTAAAAAAGAAGCAGCAGCAGTTGAAAAGCTGTTTGTGAAAACAGATGAAGAATGGATTAAATTAATCTCACTCTTTTTTTTCCCTTTACATGCACATCCTGCCTGCTTACCAGGAACCTCCTCATTAAACTCACTACTTACATGTCTTCGTACCTGAAGCCAGTTGCAATAACAAGAACTTGCATTTGTCCAATAAGACCTACGAACAGTGCTGAATATTTTTGCACGCCATCTACCGGTACTTTTTTTCCCCAAACCATGACATCTATCACTAAAAAAACATTTTTGTCATGAAAGACGTAGTTGAGCAATTTCAACCTTGCATGGAGTTCAAGCTTTTGCAGCCAAGCTGGAGCAGTCCTTGCCTGCAGCAAGCTGAATTTGGCTGCATAGATTATAAATTTTGATGTGTTTAAGCAACGATCGGGTGCATGACCAGCAGCTTCCCTCCCAACCCCCTGCTCCTGCCTCTTCAAGGAGTTACTGCCTCCATCCCTGCACTCCTCTGTGATGCTCATCCATCAATACACAGCCTCGCTCCCAACATGCCAGCCACAAACTTTATTCTCACTGGCATCCTCTCCCCACATTTCCACAGTCCTTTAGTGAGGATCTGTGAACAAACTCACCCCCCTACACAAACAACCCACACACACAGAGAATTACAGAGGCTTTTTAAAGCCTTTTGAATAGTTATTTGATCTCTCTGAGCTATAAGACTTCATAATAATTCCAGGCCCTTCCCTTAGCTTCTTAATGCTGCCAGCTCTCCCACTTCCATGAGCCAGTGTTTCATAAAGCCCCAGCTGCTGCAATCAAGATATCTGCAAGGGAAGCTCAAATCTTGTTTTTAAAGTAAACTTCCAGCCTTTGCAGATGAAAAGTCTGAAAGCACTAGGGCCCCAGGCTCAAAAACAAGCCCGAAATGTATTATTAAAAAAATAATCAAAGCTTTGGAAAGAATGACTCATTATTTTTGAATTCTTTAGATACATAATACTAATTCTTGGTGAACACTTCACCATTCAGATTCCGCCTTAAAAAAAAAAAAAAAAAAGTTACAAAAACTGTTTTCAAACTGACCAACAGATTCAGCCCTTTATTCCCTGCCTCTCCTCCCAGCAGGCCTTCAGCTCATCAGCCGCTGAGATTGCAGGTCCCAAACTCCTAGTCTACAAGGAGCTGAGACCTTCTAGCAGGTGGGCTGGCTTCAGCAAACCTTCAGCTGCTCTTAAATGGAACCGCATGTCGCAAGCCTTTGAGATAAATGCTTTTATTAAAACATAGGAGAAAATCTCCCCAAAGGTCCAGTGCTACTGTGCAGAACAGGAGGGAAAACTTGCAGGGTGAGTAAGAGTGAAGGTGCATTGAGCCTTTGTGCATCAGGTTTTGTCCCACTTCACACAGCTCCGCATATTCTGTGCTCTCACTTAATTGAAAGTGCGTTTACACCCAACAAAGTGTGATATAACTCTGCCACAGTTTTAACTGTTTATTTTATACCTGTCTTTGCCAAAACCACCTTCAGTCATAGTAACACTACAATTTCTGGAGTGGACAAATAAGTAAGTCCCTTAGGAGGTAAACTCACATGTCCTTTCTCCCTATAGTTAAATATAGTACACTTTCTACTGAATTAATATAACCTTTGTATTCAGTATCAAGGACCAGGCTTACTAAAATAAACACACAGATGTTTATACACATCCACGTTGCAGACCAAAAACCAACATATGTGTATGCAAAATCTTTTTTTCATCAGTCTATAGTGATACATATGTGCAAACAGATGTAAAAGGTGTAGATCTTCAGGGGTATGTCAGACTGATTTGTACATGTGTACCAGGCTAAAATTTGGCTTTTCCCTACTAGATTTTCAGGAACTCCTTTTCTAAAACTGTGATCTATATATTCTGAACTGTAACCAAGCCTTCCCTGAAAAAAGCTGGCTAGAAAACCTTTAGCAAGTAGAGTGGTTACAACTCACATATAAGTAAAGCAGTCTTCACTGGAACAGAGATAATTTATGAGAAGAGCATCCAAATTCCCACAGATATCTAGAACAGTTACTGTAAAATAAGTCATTTTTAACCCAGGATGTACTGTAAAGACACGGCAATATTTTAAAAATCTTTCTGCCTTAAAATATCAATGTAAATAAATATGAAACTATTTTAAAACCACAAATGTTGGGTAAATGCACAGGAAGAACATCTTCTGTTTTCTGTGTACTTTACAGTAGCTACCTCAAGCTTCTTTTATCTCCTAAACTCATCTCCAGCTCTATACTGGCCCTTCAGCCTGGCACATATTCCATGGACAAAGTGCTGGTGTCCCCTCCTTTCTGGTCTTCACCACCTTAACCCACACTTCTGCCTGCAATCGATACTCTCCGCTTTCCATCCTTGCCAGCCTCACATGCCTTACTTATCCCCAGTGGCTTGTGTGTGCCTCTCTTGGCTGAAGCTACAAACTCGTACGTGCAGAAATGTCATTGTTTTTAAAGCACTATGTAAAGATGGTGCATTATACTCAAGATAGATTTGAGTATCCTTCCTCACTCCGAGCGCTATCTCGTTCTTCCAATAGTCCCATGCAATTCTGTGGGCCAAATTTTGTCATTCCCTTTGTCATGTAGAGTAGTATCTCAGCCTTTGAATAGTCCCACTGATTTAAATGGGACTTATTCACACAATCAGCCATTAGTAAGAATGGAAAGAGAAGCTGACGTTATATAGTAACATTTCTAATATATGTCTTCTGATGGCACAGAACAACCTACTAATGATGAAACCTTTGCAAAAATGTAGCTGCCATTGCTAT
Source organism: Pelecanus crispus (assembly GCF_030463565.1). NCBI lineage: Eukaryota > Metazoa > Chordata > Aves > Pelecaniformes > Pelecanidae > Pelecanus > Pelecanus crispus. The sequence goes on from NC_134644.1 coordinate 135,533,340, forward strand.
TTCTTTTTTGACAAACTAGAAAAATCCTCATTTCTGTGAATGACATTAGTTTTAAAGCATATCACCCAAAATATATTACAGTGATGTGATGAAAGCTCAGAATACAACAGACCTATGCATCTGTTTTTACATTACAGTACAGCAGAAATGGTACGTTATCTAAAAGAAGAAATAAATTGTCCATAATTGTTTAACACCAATAATCCATCCATGCACAAAACAAAGCTATGAAGAAGAAGAACACAAATAAATAAATATACACATTGCTCACTAAATCCACATACAGGTGGAAATATAATTTAGCTAGTTGAAAATGCATTTCTATGCATTTTATACAACATTTTAAGGTGATCATATGTTATCATCATTAATTTTCAGTACACAGAAGCGTGAAGCCACTGAGCATCCTGAAGAGCAAGAAATGAAGGCCTTGAAACATAAAGGAACTTAACATTTGAAATGGTCATATTTGTTAATTAGTGCATTCTCTGTGTTGCAGACCAAACCAAAGTCCTAAAATAAAAGAGCTCCTTTAAACAAGCTCTGGTGAAAGGAATAGATCTGTTAAAAATAACATTGCAGGTGCCACAATATTATTGTGTATACATTGCAGCTGTATTTTTAATAGTCACTCGTTCCTTTGGAGAGCAACTTGTAAAAGAATTATTCATTCTCTCTGTGCATACATTTTGAGAATAATTCACTGTACTTTTCCAAATTATTTTCAAAGTGTACACACAGAGGAAAGGATACAAAACTTTTCCCAGGCTACATTTGAAAGCTTGTCAGCACTCAGCACTAAGGCCTTTAATCCCAGGCTTTAAATAATTTAGGTAACACTTGATTACTCCATTGCTGGAACGTCAAGCTCTGCAAAATCTGAGTAACACAATATTTTAGGGGAAAAAGAAAATACTATAAGCACTTAAGTAAAATACATTTCCTGCGAACAAAACATGAACTGCAGCCTGGTGTTTGCAATGCAAACTGTGGTAAAGCACCACAGAGGCTACCCCTCAAATAACACTTTATTCTGGTTTCCACTAACAAAACCCTTGAGTGAGGAGTTCTGTGGTGCAGTAGTCGCAGCTTACATGCTTCAAAATACAATATTCAGAGGGCTTAAGGAACACCTTTTCCTTAGCTTCCTACTACTTAGTGATATACCCTAGCTAAAATGTGCACATCGACTTCAGATGAACAAAAAAGCCCACCCCCCACAACACACACACACACACCATTTAGTCAGAAAAAAAATAAAATAAGTTTTTACCTTTCTTGTTGACTAATTTTTTTCTTGAGAGAACAATTTCATTTTCTCAGGTAATCCACAGGGGATTCAGTATTTGCTGTCTCTATGCATTTGTTAAATAAAAAAAAAAAAAAAGTACAAATTGCTTTGTTCTCTTAGGTACATCTGTACCTGTACTGCTAACAAAGTCTGAACTACCTCAATTTTTCAGTCGTGTTCTCCACTCAAAAAGTAGTTTTAGCCAACAAACTAAACTTCTCTGTACAAAGTTATTCAGATCATTTTCATGGGGGTAAGAGACATGAACATAATAATGTGGGCTGTGTGGCAATCTATGCATAGTTCCTTACACAGAAACACCAACTTACTTAAGAATAATTAAACATCCTAAAAAATTATCAGAAGGCGACAAAGAAAAAAAAATCCCCCCACCCCCTCTGCGAATTAAATTATCACTTATTAGGTCCTTCAAGATCACTTTTCACCACTGCCTTTGAAACCTTTTTTGCACAGAGGAATACAAAGTTTTTCTCTTCAATCTATCAGTTCCGTTTCACTCCAAAGCTCACCATTTAGCCCTTTGCAATATCTAGCGCTAGAAAATCAGGATCAACAACAACAAGCCCACGATTGCCCTCAGCAGAGTCAATAAATGGCACATTTGACTCTCTCTCATACCATTTTGAACCAAGTCCTCACACAACCACTGCCCTGACACCTCATCCATCAGCTCTTAAAGCACAAGAGCAGCGCCCCACAAGCAAACCTCTTCTCTCCTACGCCATCTCCAGAGTTGAGGCCCAGATGAGAAACAGCCTTATCTTCCAATACAGCAAGGATACACCTCTAAGATCAGACCTTGGCAATTTGACCTAAAGCCATCCTTACTTGCAAAACAAAGTCTCCAGCATCTTCAGAGCAAGAAGGAAAGAGAGTGAGAGGGAAAACAGGGGTGGGGGTAGGGGGGAAAGTCCAGTCCTCTCTGACCTGATTGGAAACTTTGTTGTGGCAAAAAAAGAAAAAAAAAAATCAAAAAAAAATCTCTTTGGCCAGTTGAGAAAGTGCCTATGGTTGCTCTTGTATTGGGAGGGTCTGTTCAGGGTTTCTCAATCTTCTTTTCTCTCTCTCCCCCCCCTTTCTTTCTCCCCTTCTCTTGTTTCAAAAGGGGCCTCTGGTCAGCGCTGATTAATAAGTGTTTTTTGTTGTGAAGTGTTGAATAATAGAAGATGGCCGGTGACCCAGGAAAGACTAAACCTTGTGCTACTTTATTGTGGCAAGCTGAGAAAGGGGCTTTAGGACAGAGACCCCAAGCACTGACCCGCACACATCCTGCGGATTCCCTATTCATTCTCACAGCCTTCCAGTCGCCCAGAGCTCCCATTGTTTGCCAAGCAACAATGGAGATTTTGCACAGAAAGTAAAGCTCTTTTCAGATTCCTCCCTGATGTTTTGCATTTGGGGAAACAACCATCCTTAACGGTTTTTTTTCCCTTAACTGAATTTCATGAAAACTCCTAGAATTTGGGCTTTTATTCTCATCGCTCAAGACTTTCTATATAAACCTCAGAAAACAAACATTTTTTCTTAATAAATACTTTCTTCTTTTTTTTTTTTTTTTAATTACACAACACATTTTTCCTGGGGAACTGCTTCCCTAGCAATTTAAGGGGAAAAGTGAGGTTTCTTTTCTTTTATTTCTTAGCATATCACTATGCTTTAATGCGCACTACATAACACTGCAGTTCCTAAAAATAACTGTATTCAAGCATCCTCTTTTTTTGAGTGGGAGCCAACTGGATAGTGCTGCTCCTTTCCAAAAAAAAAAAGCAGAAGATTGAAATCTCTTGGTTTATTTCTGCCCTGATTAGGCAAGCCTAGCTTTTATCTCCTCGCAGGCTGGCCCCTTCCCCGCGCTCCAAACAAAGAGTTCACCCGCAGCCACCAAGGAGGGCAAATGCCACTCCATAGACTTGCTCTGATTTACCTGTAGGGCCCAAACCACATTTCTCATTCTAACGTAGGCATTTATTTGCACTCTAACCATGTGGATAAATAATTCTTGCAGCTGTCGAGCCTTTGGGTAGGAACACGACTAGATGGATCAGAGGCCTCAGGATCACAGAGTTTTGTTTAATTGTTTTCTCTGGACTGTTATACACAGATTTCCATTCCTCTATGGCATCCACTTACACATGTCACCAAGCGCCTAGGTGGTTTGAGTGTTTGGTTGTGCCTTGTGTTTGCGGGTTTTGTGTCTTGTTGTGAATATACTAGGCTTAAAAAAAAAAAAAAAAAAAAAGAAAGAAAGAAAAGGAAAACAAAAAAGCAGGAGGAGGTTGCAATCAATAGGACAAATTCTTGTTAAATTGCTAAGAATGGGATTTCTTCCCCCTCGGTTATTTGAATTTATAACTGACTGAACATTTTTTATCAGGACCATTGCTTTCTGTCGGTGTTTACACCTGCGTAGGGAGGTCTAGAAATCCACCCTTTGGAGGTGAGGGAGAAAAGACCAGTCTGTCGGAGAAACCTTTAACAACTGAAGGGGGAACAACAGTCTTTATTAAGGATATTGGGTAGCAGAATTACCTCGGCGGGGGCGGGAGGCGTTGTAAAACATCATTTGCAAAGGCTTTCAGGCTGAAACCCTTTCATCGGCGGCGAGGGGAGGGGGAGGCAGGGCGGGGGCTCGCAAACCCCCAGCTATCTCCATTTGTCAGCGCCACAGAGGAGGGGTCGTAAAGCCAGCGGTGCGGAGGGGTGGGCTGCCCGGTGGTCCGCCAGCCCCGCACGCCGGGGGCTTGTTTCCAAAGCGGGACGCGGCTACAGGTGCAATGAGCGCGGCGGGCTCAGCCCGCAGCCTGCCGCAGCCGCGGGCCGGGGCGGCGCGGCGCTGGGGACCCCAGCCTTGCGCTTTCATGCCCACCGCACCCACTTAAAACGTTGGGAAGGGGAGAAAGGGCGGAGGGGGGGAAGGCAAGCGCCCTGATGTATTGTTCCCCTGCCGAATTGATATGCTAATTCCCCTTGTGAGGGCATCACAAAGAACACCTTGCACTTCTGAAAGACTTTTGTGTCCTGGCCGGAGAAGTTTATTATCAACTAATTAGCAACAACTTCTAGCAATGAGTTGGGTTACATTTTCATAAGCTTTGAACAAACATCCTGAGCTGCGTTGTGTCAGGATGATGGGCTTGCTAAGGGAAAGAGAGTCCTAAATCAGGGAATGAGCTTTAATAATTAGCGCCTGCTATATATGGAGCCTCTGTCGACGCAGGTCTTCTTCCGAGGCGTTTGATTCACGTTACTTCCAGGCTTGCAAAGGACCATGACAAGCACTCTACAAAACAAAATCTTACTCAGGGATGACTAGCCATTTTTTTTTCCTCATATTAAGGCTCTTTTTTTGTAACTGAAAGGCACTTTAGACTACCCCGATAATGCACCAAGGATAATCAGTATATGAAGAAGCTCAATACAATTAAGCATATTCATATCAAATATTATTCAGAGAGGCTTGTTGTAGGCAGCCTGGCACTTCAAACATAAAAATCTTCTGGGAAAATGGGAGGTTATATTTGAAATGACAAAAAGAAAACACCTTTAGATTTCACAGGCTTTTGGTTTGTTGATTGGTGTTTGGTTTTGTTTTGTTGTTTTGTTGGGTTTTTTTTTTTTAATTCCGTGTTACTCATTTTACAGTCTTTCCAAAGAAGGAGGAACTGGTCTCAGGACTAGGTTAGCTCAGTCCTCTTTCTGTAGACTGCTTGTGTCTTTGGAAGCAAAAGGATATGCTGTTTCCTTCGTTTAAACTGAAACTGGGAAAAACAAGAGGACTTTATTTTTATCACTGTAGTAAGTGCTGGTTATTTTTTCCTTGGCTTTATGCAGTCAGAATAGAGCAGAATCAATCCTCTGAAGCTAAGGATGTTCTAAGGTTTACTGATAATTCTTATTGACTGGAAACAACATTCTTAAAACTTCACGTTATATTGTGGGGTTTTGGCTTTTGAGGTGTGGGACTTGGCGGAGCGGGAGGGGGGTCATATTGCAGCTCAAATCAGCGCTAGATTGATTTTGCAGTTTGTACGTGGATCTCCAGCATGGCCTTCCTGAGCCTGCCCTGGTCCTGAGGAGAGCTCTGAGGAAGCTGCAAGCCTTGGGCCCATTCAAACATAGTGGTTATTGGGATGCAGAAGCAATCTGCTGCTCAGCCGTGGCCGCTTTTGCAGTTCACCTTATCCTCCACTCTTCAATTCATTTAATGGGTAAACACACTATCACTCGGTCTCTTTCTGTCCCCTTCTCCAAGCGATTTCATTTGTTTAAAATCCTAAAAGGTAGTATAAGGTCTTATTGAAACCCAGTAATGCAAGGGGTGGGAGTGGATTAGATTCCTTCATTTCCTTTCAGTAATCCTAAATGCAGCTATCTCTGGTTCCCTAATCTCCTCTAGAGTCGGATTACCACCCATTTGAGCAAGTGCAGCTGGAATTAGGAGATGACAAGGATGCAAAGAAAGTGCCAAGAACTCCCAATGTGACCAAGATGTTGGGGTGGCCCGGCCCCCCCGCCAGTCCCCTGGGGTCCCCCACAGCCCTCGGCCTCTGGGCCGTGGAGCGGGGCAGTGGGGGGTAGCCCTGGCCTGCACGGGGGGACCTGCCTTTCTTCTCCCTTTAGCTCCATATTGGCAAGGGCCACCGCTGGGTCGCTTTGGCGCTTTATTTGCCTCATGACAGCCTTCTGCCAGCCCCACGGCTTTCAGCCTTTGACATGGCCAGGCTAGCCACACTCTGTCATGCACGAATATGTATATATTTATATATGTACATATATGCATATGAAAATGAATATTTGTATATACCTATGTATATGCATATATATGCACACGTACATATGGATGTTCCTGTATTGGCTAGAAGAAAGAACTGACAAAAAATAGCTGCTGAAATGGGGAGCGAGTACAACCATGCTTTCTCTGTCCACCTGCAAAAAGTAACCCCGCATGAAAAAGCTCATGTAGACCTGTGCAGTTACTTTTTTAAACAGTCCCTCATATTTGACTGAAATGGAATATGCCACCATGTATATTTAAGATTAAAGCTTTATTTTGAAAGGCCTGTAATCCTTTCAAGGAGATTTTGTTGATATAAGTCTTCATTGGAAAGTAATTGTGGATTGTACAGCTCTGACCTTTGCAGGAAGCAGGGTGCAGGTCTGTACAGCTGAGAAATACTGTGCATCAATTTCTTGTGAAGCCCCTGCAGACCAGCTAAGTATGTGTACAAGTTCAGGAATTTATTTAAAAGGTTACAATTAGTGGTTCAATCGTCAAAGTTGGGGACGTGGTATTTTTATATTGAGTGAAATACATGATTTAATTATACTTTAAAAAAAAAAAACACCAACCCCCAAAAACCAAATTAAGGACAGGCCTGCTACACAAATTGGAAGCAACTAAATGCTCTTTTGTGCCTGCAGCTCTAAGGAGGCTGTGATGCATGCGAAGGAAAGTGACTGACTTAACTCATTGGGATTCAGGGAACGACCTGCCCTCTTTTGGAAAAAAAAAAGAAGAAAAGTAAGTGTGTATGTGTGTGTGTGCGTGTGCGTGTTCGTGTGTGTGTGTGTTAGAGAGAGAGAGAGAGAGGAGGGGGAGACTCACACAGAGTCCTGCTTTCCTGAGCTGAGAGCTGCTGGTTCCCAAGCAGAAAGTATTAGGAGAAACACAGCATCTTGTCTCTTTGCTGCATTTACACAATGAAATCACTTCTATTTTTATTCCTGCTAACCGGCCGTTTTTGCTTGCATCCACTCCGAGTCATGGACGATGGGAACAAACAAGTACTTAAAAACAAATAGACAAAAAAAAACAAAAGAGGGGGGAAAAAAAAAAAACTCAACCAACCACGCTGGGATGAGGATTACTCACTTTAGCGCTGGCTGTAAGTACAAAATCTCTTGCTGCATTTCAGAGCGATAGTGAGAGGCTGTTGCGGTTTAGGTTTGAGTTGTTCGGGTTTGGTTCTTTGTTGTTCCCTTTCTCTCTCCTTTTTTATTTTTTTTTTCTTTTTTTTGAATATCATCCCCTCCTTATCAGTCTTCTGCCGAGTTACTTAGATAAGAAAAGCTAACCAGCGGGGGAGGGAGAGCGGCGGGCGGCGAGCGGAGCGCGGCGCGGAGGCAGGGCAGCGGCCGGGGGTGCGGGGCTCCCGCGGGCGGCGCGGAGGAATGCCGGGTACCGGCGGTGCGGGGGGCAGAGGGCTATTTTCGACATCAGTTTGTGGGCTTAGCTGGGCTGAAAATGCTGCTTTTTTTTTTTTTTTTTCTGGTACGGGGGTGTGTGCGCCTGTGTGTGTACATGCACATCCTCAGGCAGCGTGGTCCTGCTCGAGTCTCTCTGGTGCAACGTGAGTCCGCCCAGCTTGAAGGAATGTGGTGGTTAAAACAGCTTTCCAGCTGGTTTGGCTTTTTGGGATTTCCCCTCCACACCCTACATCCCCCCCGCCCCCCCCAAGTGTACGTGTGATAGTGGTACTTTTCCCTGGCAGGACTTGATTTAAATAAACTAAGATCAAAACTGTCTCCCTCTCGCCTAGCCTAGTCGCTTTTCCCCCCCTCCCCTTCCTCCTTTCTTTATTTCTCTGTGAGCGCTCCTGGGAAAGCGGGTCGGTTAGAGGGGAAGGCTTTTGAAATCGTGGAGGAAAATGTAACAGAATTCAGAGGGTCCGGGCTTTCTTTGTGTGGTGCTGAAGCCGCGGAGCTGCTTTGTGCTTTGGAAGGAGAAAATGGCGAGTCCTATTGTGTTTAGGCCATTTTCTTCCGGTACAAGGTTTTTCCCCCAAATCCTAAATACTTCAGGGCTCTTTTGAAAGAAGTCTCCCAGCCCACGAAGTGTGAATGGCTGCAGCTCTGCCTTTCCCCCAGCCGGTAGTACCTCACATTTGAGAGAGCCCACACATTTCTCCTTGCAGGGCTAGTGCACAATTTCTAAAGCTGCCGCATTCAGAGCCTCTTGCATCGGAGCGGCTATTTCAGCTGCTCTTAGTCCGCGTTATTCAACTCAGGGGAGTAGGTTATGAGAAGAGGGGGGACAGAAGAAATAATAATCCGAGACCTGTCCTTTCCTTAAAATACTAAGAAGGAGCAACGTTAGCCAGCTGGGGGGGGGGGGGGGGGGGGGGGGGGGGGGGGGATGATATCATCTGAGAAAAGACTCGTGAACCGTTGAGCGACGGTCTGACTTTCCACTAAATTATTTAAACTTTATGTACACACGTACATGTATGTGTGTGAGTGAGGGAGTCTAGTCTCGGAAAGAGGTCGTATATACGTAACGTGAGATCTTAGAGCATATTTAACCATCGTGTGCAAGTTATTCCCGCTGTAATATGCAATGAAAAAAATGAAAAAAATAGTTTGCAATGTTGTCAGTTCTTTTCAGGTCAGCCGGTAGGTAGGTACCACTTACCGAAAACCGCGTCTGAATTTCCACGTTAATCCGTTTAAGGAAACAAATGAGAGTCCGAGGTGTTAAGACCGTTGTCCGATATTAACCACCGTTCATTATAACGTGGGCTTGCCCAGGCGTCGGTGATTAAAAGCGCTTTGAAACAGGCGAGCTATCAAATAAAACCCAAGAAAGGTAAATTCTCTCCCCTCCCTGCCCCCCGCACCTCCTTCCAAGGTGCCGAATTAAAAAAAAAAATACTATTAATAATAGCAATAATAAAGCACAGGCGGGTTTAGAAGCGCCCTGGGACAGCCCGCAGGTTCCCTGGCCCCTCGGGGGCGGCCGGCAGCGCGGAGGGGCGCGGGGAGGGGCGCGGAGGGGTGCGGGGGGGTGCGGAGGGGCGCGGAGGGGCGCGGGGGGTGCGGAGGGGTGCGCTCACGGCCGCGCAGAGCAGCGCCTGGCCGCCGGCCCGTCAGGACCATGGACAGGGGCCGGGCGGGCGGCCGGGGCCGGGCACCGGTGGTCACCCCGCGAAAAAAGGGGGTGAATGGGGCTGCCTGCCCCCACAAAGCGGTGGGGAACTGAGCTGGTCTGCCGTTCGTGTTTTCCCTTTCGTGTGGCTGCTCAAGTTTCTACACAAAAGGCTTGAGAAATTACGTTTATGATTCTCCTGCGTGAGAGCAAACTCTTGTTAAAATGCCACGCTAGTGATTTCTCTTCATACTGCCCGCAAAAGAAGTAAAAGGATCTCTCCATTCTGCATACGTTTGCTTTTTTTCCCTTCAACTCCCAGCCAAAAATAAATCTGCTGCTCGGATCGGCTGAATGACAGTGGTGTAAATTAAATTGATTTTATCAGTGAGCAAGTTCCACAATTGGAAAAATTAAATGCCACTTTGACAGACAAGGATAATATGGAACAGATCTATAAAGCAGCTCCTTTGAACAACAACAACATCAGCCTAACAGGAGCCTAGGTACTGGCGATCCCTTCTTCTTCACCCCGCTCCGTTATGTCACATCATTTAGTTTGCCTTTCTGCGGTACCGAAATGATTGAAACCATTGTTTGATGCAAAGGGACTAGCGATGATGAGTCATGGACTTTATGCCACAGCAAAGGCAACAGACACGGGTCTCAGGCAAATTTCTCTTTTTTTTTTTTTTTTATTTTGATCACACTTCTAATTGGACTCCCCTTTCAGATGCACTTTGCGGCACTTCCAACCCTCCCCACAGCTCCAGAACAGCTACCAGCAAAAGTCGGGGCTGAGCTCCCCGGAATGACAAGCCGCTCTGCCTCCACCTAAGAATTGCACAAACGCAACCTCGAAGTCCTTTAGCCAAGAGAAAAAAAAAAAAAAAAAAAAAACCCCAAAAAACCAACTACTTCTGTGCCTTCCGCCGGCCCCCCCGAAGAGAGAGGAGGCCTTGAGCGAGCTCCGCGCTCCCTGCCTGCGCCGAGCTCGGCTCGGCCCGGCTCGGCTTTGCCGCCCGCCCGGAGGGGCCTGCCCGCCGCAGGGGCACGGCGAAGCTGCGGGGCGGCGGGAGCGGGCTGTCCCCGCACGGCCAGCCAGCCGCTGCAGCCCGGTGCCCGCCGCCGCCCCGCCGGGACGGGCACAGCGGGAACAAAGCCCGCGGGGGGTCGGCGCGGCCCGCGGCTCCGCGGCTCTCCCGGCCCGCTGCCGGGCTCCGGGGTGCGTCGGGCCGGAGGGCTGGGGCGGTGCGGGGCCGGGGGGAGCGGCGGTGCCGCAGCGAGGGGGGGTCGGCTGCCGTGCGGGGAGGGTGGCCTCTGGGTGAGCCGGGGACCAGGCTCCTCTTCCTCGCTATGACTGTACAGATTCATGTGACATTGAGGTTGGGGAGGTGGGAGGAAGGCGGGGGGGAGGGGGTGAGGGGAGAGGAGCCGGAGGGAAGGGGGAGGGTTGAACTTTCTGCCAGGCTCGGCTTTTCACACCTTTCTCTCCCCGCGATGCGAGAGGACGTTTTGGGAGAGAGCGGCGCGGCGGGGTCCCCTCCGAGCAGGTCCCCCTCGACCTTGCAGGGACCCGGCCGGGCGGCGCGGGGCTGGGATTGTGCCGGGTTTCAAGGACACGGGAGATGATCAGGACTTTGGGAGCCAACATCTGCCTGGCTGGTGACGTCAGCAGCCCCGTGTAATCCTCTTCTACTGAAGGCAGATGCCTTATTTGTTTGGCTGGAGAGGCATTAATCCCTAATTCTGGAGCAGCAAGCGAGGGGGAGAGACCGGACCGCTTCCTACCCCCCGAAAGCAGCTAGCGGGGCTCTCCTCCTCTCCTGCGGTCTGCGGCTCCGGCGCGCGGAGGAGCCGCCAGCCCTCGGCAGGTTTGACCATTTTCTTTTTTATTACGATTTTTTTAATATTTGGAGCGGGCTCATAATTCTTATTTTTATTTGGATGCTTGGATTTCTCCCCATGGATTTTGTTCTTTGCTCTCGTACGCTCCTCAAGCCGAGAAAGAAGGGGGAACTGCTGTTGCCCCCCTCCCTCCCATTTTATTCTTTTTTTTTTTTTGTCCTTTTTTTAAATTTTATTTTAAGCTTTCCCTTGTGTTTGCTCTCCGGGGATTTTTTGCAGCGGCGGGCAAGGAGGCTGCTCTCTGCGGTTCCCCGCGGCTGGCCGGTTCCCACCGCGCTGCAGAGACCCAGGTGCCCGCTCGCCCCGGCGCTGCGGTGACGGGCGTTCCGCCTTGTCCCTCCTCGGCCGCGGAGCGAGCAGCCCCAGAGGCTCGGATCTGGCTGGCCCCAGCTCTGCGTCAGTCCGTGTGGCCCCACTTCCCGTCCTTCCCTTCCTTTCCTCCCCTTCCCCTTCCCCTTCCCCTTCCCCTTCCCCTTCCCCTTCCCCTTCCCCTTCCCCTTCCCCTTCCCCTTCCCCTTCCCCTTCCCCTTCCCCTTCCCTCCCCGCCCTTCCCCTGCTCTGACTCCCCCCTCTCTCCCTTTTGTCATTGGCAACCGCGCGGCGTGCGGGCTCCCGGCGCCCTTCCCTCCCCGCCTGCCTTCCCTTCCCTTCCCTCCCCGCCTGCCTTCCCTTCCCTTCCCTTCCCTTCCCTTCCCTTCCCTTCCCTTCCCTTCCCTTCCCTTCCCTTCCCTTCCCTTCCCTTCCCTTCCCTTCCCTTCCCTCCCCGCCTGCCTTTCTAACGCTCTCGCTTTGTCTGTTTTCCAGGCGGCCCCACGCAGGAGCTGCGGTGCCGAGTGGGGGGGCCGGAGCCGCCTGCCCAGCTTGCCCCCGGATGCCCCGGCAAGCCACGGGAAAGCCTCCGGGAAGCCCAGCTCGCCGCCGGAGCCCGGCCGCCGCCGGCGGCAGCCGCAGCGCAGCCCGCTTCGCCTCCTCTCTCTCTCCCGGGCCCCGGGCCCAGGCAGCAGCCGAGGTCAGCCCGCCCCGTTCCTGGGCTCCGGCCGGGGTCGAGCCCGCAGGGCGATGCACGGCGAGCGGCCGCCCCGCTCCTCCCCGGCGTGCCCTCGGCACCGAAAAGGAATGGTCCCCGTCCTGAGCGGTGACAGACGGCAATAAGCGTAATAATAACAATAAAAAAAGCTTAGGCTGATTTTTAATTTTTTTTTTCTTATTATTGTAATGACTTCACCCCTCATTTCCTCACTCGCCCGGTTTAGTGTAGGCAGGCCAGATGGGCTGCCCAGACCCTCCCGGGAAAGGGGCAGGTGCGAGTGAGTTACATTTTTTTCCGCTTTACAAAGAGAGATGACACGTCCTGCCCTTTCATTTTTCGCCGCCGAAAGACCCCCTCTCCCCCGCCCCACCTCCCCGGCCGAGAGGAGCGGGGATGCTCTGGGGGTGCGGGCTCCCCCCGCCCGCGCTCCAGCGGAGCCGCAGGACCAGGCGGGCCGGGATGCCAGGGATGCCAAATCACAGACGTCGAGTCCCGGAGAGCCAACTCCTGCGTTTAAAATCACGCGAAGACGCTGGCGAAATTAAAGCAGTGGCCTGGAAGTGTGTAACAGGCACACGCTTAATGTCTTTTTTTTTTTTTTTTTTTTTTTTTTTTTAAATCCATTAAATACATAGTTAACAGCTCCCTGGGCACTGCAAACAACAGACGGGCTAGTAAGAAAACTCGAGCATGAATTACATGCAGCCCAGGCCAGGATGGGACTAGGGCGGAGGGAAATTACCTTTTTTTTTTTTCGGGGATCAGTTGCTATTCTGCTTCCAGAGAGAGAGAGAGAGAGAGAGAGAGCGCTCCAAGGCTCTGCCTCTCCGTGTTCACAGCGGACCTTGATTTAATGTCATACAATTAAGGCACGCGGTGAATGCCAAGAGCGGATCCTCAAGGCAGCATGAAAGATGTCGCTAGAACATAACATAATAATAACGCTAATAATAAAAATAATAGCAATAACTTAAAAATTTAAAAAAAAAAAAAAAAAAAAGGAGAGACGAAGCAATAAACAGCTCGACAGCCTGTACTCACCTACGGAAACCGCGACTACGTGGGACCGGCGGACCGAACGGCTCAGCCCGGTGGAGAGGAGATGCCGCTGCCACGGGAAGGGGCAGCTGTCAGCAGCAGGTAACGGGGCCGTGGGGGAGTGCTGGAGCGGTGCGGTAGCCGTGGTGCTTTTTCAAGGTAGTGGTGCCTCGACCTCTCGCTTTCCTGGGCTAAACCATGTAAAGTCGATTAATGGGAAATAAATACATTTTCGAATATTATCATCGCAAGGATTGTTCTTTGCGCATCGCCCAGCCGGTAGCTAGGAGTGCCCGCTCGGTAATGGCTCCTCCTCTTGCGGGGCTCCTCTGGAAGCCGAGGAATGCGGGCCCTGGAATGGGGCAGCGGAGCGGTGCGGGGGGGCGGCGGAGCGGTGCGGGGGGGGGCAGCGGAGCGGTGCGCAGGGGGCAGCGGAGCGGTGCGCAGGGGGCACCGGAGCGGTGTGGGGGGGCGGCGGAGCGGTGCGGGGGGGGGCAGCGGAGCGGTGCGCAGGGGGCACCGGAGCGGTGTGGGGGGGCAGCGGAGCGGTGCGGGGGGCGGCGGAGCAGCGTCTGTGCCGCGGGGCGGCGGAGCCCTGTGCAGCCTTGGTGCACGGGGCGGCGGGGCGGGGGGGGGGGCCGGGAGGGTGTTTTGGGGGACGGAGGGGGGCACTACGGCAGAGCAACGTGCGGGGGGGGGCAGCGTGGATGCGCGAAGAAGAGGCGTGTGCGGAGGTTGCGCGGTGGGGGGGTTGGGGTGGCGGGGGGGGGCAGCCTGTGGGCACGGCGCGGGGGGGGGAGAGCGGCGCAGAGCGGTGCCGGCGGGCAGCGGAGCGGCTCTGTGCGGGCTTTGTGCGCGGCGCGGGGGGCGGCAGCCGAGTGGGGTGTGCGGGGCAGTTTAGGGGCCGGGGCGGGGGGGCGGCGGCGGCAGCGCAGAGATCGCGGGGGCAGGTGCGTGCGCGGCCGGGGCACCGGAGGCGCGGCGGCGGTGGAGGCGGCGGCGGTGGCGGGGTGAGCGGAGGGTGCGGGGGGCGGGAGAGGCCGGGACCCCCGCGCCGTCGGCGGCGGAAGCCTTTGTTCCGCGGGGCCTCGCCGGCGGCGGAACAAAGGAGCGGCGGGGCCGGGCGGGGGCCGGGCGGGGGCCGGGGCCGCTGCCGGCGCTGTCCCTGGTGCTGGCGGCGGCACCGAGCTCCCGGCGCGGCCCACCGGGACCGGCTGTCCCCGGCCGGGCAGGCGCGTCCCGGCGGCAGCGGGTGGCCGGCGCGGCGGGAGCGTCCCCGCGGAAGCAAAACGCGGTATCCCGAGGGGGTCGAAGCGCAGGGGAACGAGCGGCGGGCAGGGCAGGGGTGCGGAGACGGCAGGAAAGCGGCTCGGCCTGCGCCTCCGCCTGTGCGCGGTGCCCGGCCGCTGCCCCGACGGCCTCCCCAGAGCATCCCTCCCGGCAAGGCTGCCTCCGCTCCCCATCTGGAACAGCCGGGTTTGAAGCAGGTCCTGCAGGGGCTCTGTCCCGCTCCCGTCCAGGCTCCGTCCGCGGCCATCTGCCGCGGCCTAATTCTGCCCTGCCGTCTATCAAACGGCGGCAACAGCCAGCAAGGGCAGTGGATGCTCGCAGACACTAAATAAGGCAGGCCGACTAAGTAACAGTGACGACCACAAGAACGATAATGATAACAATACTACCCGGCCAGAGGTCGGAGGGCTTTGCCCTCTTTCCTCTTGCGCTCAGCAGACAGCGCTGATCGCAGCGGCTGTTTTGCCAGAGACTGGATTGCAGATTGGACCAGCTTCCCTCCTCTGCAAGGGCATAAAGGGGACAATTCCTGCCCTTTCCCCAGCCTCTCACCTCTTCATCCCCTTGTAATGGTCCTTGCGTGGTCCAGTGGACAAATGAAGCACACGGGCTACTCCATCCTTTCCCTCCAGCTCAGCGAGTTGGGGTCGAGTCTCTCCCAAAGTGTTGCCTGCTCCTGCCGTGCCGCATAGCTGTTCTTATTTCTTGCTTTGAGATACCTGTACATGTATATACATCTACCTACACACACATATGCATTTGTGTGTCTTTACCAATGCAGCCTCAGATTGCCATAATTTCTATTCATCATCGCTTCTTGCTTATATTTCCTTTGTAAGACCCAGGGCTTCACAGGATCTCAGGGGAGGCACGCAGGGAACAGAGAAAAGTCTGTCTTCGCCTGCTCGTGCATGAGCCAGGGTGAACTGCAGCCGAGCTTGACCCTTACACAGGTAGAGAGTGGGGAGGGCTTTTAAATGCAATGTGTCCTGAGAGACCTGAAGCACTCAGTGACACTGTTTGCAGGATTACAAACACGAGCTGAGCACCCCTGCATCAAGGCATTATGTCTGCCACAACTCGCTTCTTTTTTTCTTCTTGGAAATCGATGCTCAGGATTCGCTGTAAACATTGTATTATTGCATAGCAAAAGACACGTAAATGTGTAAGTGAACATGCTACTGCCAATCTCTCAATGTAACCTTTAAAATATTTCTTAACGCTTGGAAAGGAATGGAACTTTCTTTGGAAGAGAGGGAGCTTTCTTTGGGAAAGCTTCCAGAGACAGGGAACCTTGCTGCCTTCTAAACTGCAGCAGCAATAATAACGGTGCGGCTGATGATGTAGCACATAAAAAATGGATGTAAGCAAGGTTTGAAGACCCAGGTGATGGACCATGCCATCCACAGCTGTGGATTTCCCCTTCTGATGTCATATTGCTGCCATAGGAGTATTGAGGTTCTGGTGGCGGCGCCTGCAAGTAACCTGCATTTAATATTCATCACTTTCCTTCCCGCTCGGAAAACGGAACGAAAACCCCGGTCTCAGCAATTTTTCCTCTCGGGGTAGCCTGATTTCCGAGACTAACTCAATCACAGCTTCCCGCGGGGAGGAGAGGGGGAGTGCTGCCTGCCAGCCCCCCTCTGCAGTTAGGAGCCTTAAGACACACACACGCGCACACACCTCACCCCGGTAGAGGGTTTTTTTTTTTATTTTTCCCTGATTATTTTTTAATTTTTCCTTCCTAAAGCGACGCCCGCCCGGAGCAGAGCGGCGGGAGCTGAGCCGGGCCTCGGCCACCGCCGCCGCCGCGCCCCCTGGCGGCCGCGCCCGGCGCCCAGCCCATCCCAGCGCCGCGCCGGGGACTCCGAGAACTTCAAGGATGAAGCATTTAGAAGCAACGTTCCGAATGAAAAAAAAAAAGAAAATAGCTTTAAAACGTTACGTGCGCGTCATTCTACGGGGTTTTGCAATGTAGAGTGTGACAAGTTATCTTTTCATGCCTGCCCAATGGAAATCCAGGCTATCCCTCTCATGTAAACTCAGAATATCAGCTGCGACACTCAAATATGAAGGGAAATGGGCTGCTACCTGCCTGCTACGGCTGTTGAGGTGGTTTGGGGCATCGGTTTCACTCAGGGACAAAGGGTCCTACTATAGCAAGAGGCTATAGAGCCCAGTTACAGAGACAGGCCAGCCCTCTTCAAAAGGTTAAAATCAAGCCTTTAATTTAGCTTCTGAATCCGCCCGATTAAATGCCAGCATTTCCTTTTGTTTCACCTGGCCTCTTGTATTCGAGGTGGTGGCTAAGAAAGGCGTAGGGCACAGGTAAGTCAGGCGATAAGCAAAGCGAGCCCTCCAGCAGAACGAGCACTCTCCCGCTGCCGCCGCCCTGCAGAGCCTGCCCCAGCAGCAGCATCTTCCCCGTGCCTCCTCCGAGAGACGCAGAGGAGAAGCACCGCGTTCGGCGCTTCAAGGCCTGGTGCACGACTGTGGCTGCCGCAGCGCGGGAGAGCCGATGAGCCAGCCAGCAAGGTATGGCATGAGGCGCATTTTCACCCTCTGCACAAACTTCCTTATATTCCTTTTGTATTACTTAGCTCCGCCGATACTGATAAATTACCGCAATAACTAAGGAGTGAGATAATAGAGATAGTAATTTGCAGTCTAACATGAATTAATTCACTCTTTATCAGGAACTGCTTTAAGAGTACAGTGAGTATTCAGAGTACAGCACTTCTTAATATTAAATATTTGTGTGTCTGAAGTAGTCTTAAACAAATCTGACTAGAGAAGTCCCACAATCAGAAAACAGGGAAGAAATACAAAATATGAAATACACTGTTACTGTAAAATATTTGAAAATGTAACTTAAGGACAATTTGATTAGCACCAGGAATCTACCAAATTAACTTCATGTACTGCTCATGCTAAGGTTGATTTATAATTTGCTGTATTAAAGTAGTTCTGCTTATTAGGCAGTAAAAGCACAGGTTGCATGTTAAATAATATTAACTTAAATACACACTTAATACTTGTGGAAAATTACTTCAAATCTATTCTAAGGTTGTTAACTCTGTCACGAACAATTTTTGTGTAAGCATTGTGTACAAGAAAATACAAGATGAAATATTCTCTTCACAGCCACTGAATAGTGTACATTTAAACTGATCTTAATGAATGCAGCTGGTAAAGGAGTTAGTAAACAAGGCATTTATTTCTTAGCAATTCTAGCAGAGAATTACAGAATTCTTTGAAGACACCTTTACAGTGCTTGGAACATGGAAAAACCTAACATATGTAGGTCTTCCCTACTTCAGAGGTTTATGACACACCACTGTGGTAAATCATCTTGTATAACCTGCGTCAAAGAACTGTTTGGACTTTTCTGAAGCCAAAACTTCCTCCATACACCATTCAGATCTCACTAACTAGATCTATGAGAGGTATTTAAAGTATTTTTTGACCATTGAAAGATTTGTGTTTTGATTTACTGCTATATATCCAGAGTATGAAACAATCAACCAAGAGAACACTTTTCAGTGAGCGTACAGGTCAGTGTAAAAAGCTCTTACCTTCACACTGTTGTTTGTCAAACCTAATTAAGAACTTCTTGCTATTTGTTCTTTCTTTAGACCATATATGTCCATTCTACTAATATTTGTGGATAAAATTAAAAGAGCAGCTGTGACAGGAAAACTAAAGGTACAGCATTTAAATTTTTTACCATATAAACTTCCAGGTAATCCGACAGACTGGGTGAAGTCCATTAAAAATTAAGGGCACAACTTCTTTCAAATTAACAAAATTGGGATGTTTCTGACTCCTATTAAATTGAACAAAATAAAAAAAAATGTGACTGTCACTAATTAAAGCAATAATTAGTGAGATGTTGACCTATTTTAAAGATTTACGGTTTCTAATCTCTCTTCTGTACAGGACTCTAAAGGCCAAATAAATCATTTCCTTGAAAAGAGTGCCAAAACCCCAAAAGAAAACAGAAAAATCAGAGGGGTTTGCTTCTTTGCATTTCTTTTGCTTAATTTCAAGCAATTAAAATGTCAGATTCTCTGCCTTAGTCAAACCGATGAAAGCAGGTATAGGTTTCAGGTCACAAGCATTTAAGGAATACTTAGAAATCCTGACTTTTTAACCTGTCAGGTAAGAAGGAAGTGTTAATTTTATCATGGCTGAAACAACGTACGTGCCTGTTCAAATAGATGATCACAAGCTTGATTTTAGTAAGCTTGACTTTTTAGCAAGATGTTGCACTCTTAAAGCCGAGAGTGAGGTTTAAACAAACAGGATGAAGATTCGAAGTACATAGGGTGCAATACGTGTTTGGAAAGGAATTCCATCCTTCCCTACATGAAGCTTTGATTTAAGATGGTGCTGCAGCACATACTGCAGTCCCCAGCTGCGCTCAGAGCCCCCCTGACTGCCAAGAAAGGGCAGACACTTTGGGACTATTGAATCCACTTAGGCTGAAGATTCATACATGTCAACCTACTCACACAAGTAACAGGTATGACCAAGGCCAGTGTTCACACTGTATGCTCAGTGCAGTCAATTAAATGCATCCAGGGGCTTCCTAATACTACATATGTGCAAAATAGAGCATTAATGCTGCATTAAGAGAAGAAACGCATAATAATAGCAAAGATGGCCCAGAAACACTTTTCCTGATCTATGAAAAATGTAGGACTTTTGGAATATTATGTAAGAAAGAGCAGAATTACTTTAGGGATGAGGAATAATAGAAACAGAATTAAATGTTGTGTGAGAACATGGACGATCACACTCTGGAATTAATGAAACTGCTTCGTGTTATAAGTTAGGACTACAAATGCCTGGAGGCACTGGGAGGAAAAAGACTTGGGGTATCATTTGGTTGCATCTGTATGCCAGGTGTGTGATATACACCTGGAAAAAAAAGGCCAGTGGGGTGCTATTAGCGAAAATTATTTTCTGCTATAACCCTAGGTGCAGACAAGCCTTCACTGGGAATATTATGTACAGTCTGATTAGTCATAGTCAGGCAAAGGGCTGCCAAGACAGCAAAGAGGATGAAGAACTGCCAGTCCATGAGGTCACTGCAAGAACTTGATTTGTCAGCTCAGCAAAGTGAAGTCAGAGGGGAGGTATGATGGCTCTTGGCAAATACCTGAGAAGAAACAACACTGGGATAGGCAAAGAAATAATTGTACTACAGGGCGCTAGCACTAATGTTATCTTGAAAAAAACCCCAAACCCCTAATCTAAGCACAAAGGGAGTAAATTCATAAGCAGCCTTCTCATAAGATGGTGGAGGGAGAAAAAACTGATTCTAAGACTGAGTAACTGAATTAATTTACTAGGAAGATTATTCTGATCTTTTTTCCTAACATGTTGAAATCTCAAAAAAAATTAAGAAAAAAGTAGAACAGATCTCAGCCTGGATCAAGCAAAATATTTCACATGTATTTATGAGCTCTAAATCTATGACAATTGTAAAATAAAAGGTATTTTAGAAAAAGGGAATGAAAGAAAGAGAAAGAACAAGAGCAAGAGAGTGAGAACAAGAGAGAAAGAGGAAGAGAAGAAGAGACAGAGAAACAGGGAGGATCAAAGTGAAACTGGGAGAAACTGAGAAAGGGAAGGAAAGAGAAATATTTTCAAATAAAAGAAAATGTTCACAACAAGGTGTTTTAATCCATTAATTCAAGGCAGGGTGGGGTGAGTTGGGTAATTTACCAAAATGTACTGTTTCATCATTTGGTTTCAATGAATCAGCATTTTTTTCTTTAAAAATATTTATTAAAAAATCCTAAATGCACCGCTATACAAATAACCCTCTGTTCTTCTTTGAAGCGTTCCTTCAGTCATTATGCAAAACTTGCATAATAAGATAGACTTCAATATGTCAGTAATACTGTAAGCTTACAGGAACAGAAAATCAGGGTACATTATGGCTTTGTTAACATTGCTGGAAATAAATTCTCTAAATCAAGGGATTCAAAAGCCTTTCTCTTTATTAATTTTTCTGATTTTAAGCAAAGAGATAAGGAAAATGCAAAGATAATTTCTTTATAGATTTTGTGGACTGACAGACGAACATTTAGCAAGGTTTATATTCTACTAACTGCAGGCAATCAAAAAGAACCGCAGTTCCTGGATGTTTATGATTAAACGCACATTGGAGCTCAGATATATTGGTTTTGTCTGCATGGTGATTTGCACACAGGCATATATAGATTCAAAAATATGGACAAATAAATACACCCCAGGTATCAATTATATTAACATTAATCCATTTCCAAACAATTAGCAGTGCATAAAGTAATGTTGCATCATGTTACAAGCTTCAGCAATACATACCCTTTATATAATAAAAATGTTTTTATTTTCCCTCAATTTTGGAGACAAAGCAAGCATTGGAGAAAAGTCACCTAAGGATGTAAAAGTTTGAGGAAATCCTAAATACAAGAAAACAAGAGGTTAGAACTGAAAATGCCTGACTTTTTACTGTCTTAAACTACAAACATTGTTGCCTTTCCAGATATAACATATGAGCCTGCAAGACGAAGGCTATTCTGTGGCTCATGTGTGGATATGAAGGAGCAAAGATGAAAGACTACGCAAGCTCATCTGCATGGAAACTGCAAAAGTGCCTGGAATATTAGGGGAATACAGAAGCTGAGTATTTATTAGGAAGATTGCAACTGGTCATGAGTAGAAATGAGGACTGAGATTCTGTACAAAGTCAAGAGAAATAATTCTGCAACTTCAGAAGTTTATATCGTGATATGGAGAAGCACAGAAAGAAGACAAATAGTTTAAAGAGCAACAGAACTGTGAAAATTACCACTTTTTTTTTTTTTAAATTTATAATGCATTTTCTTCAGTTGCGTATGCTCATCCTTTTACGTTCAGCTTAAGACATTTGTGCAAGCAAGTTTCTTTCCAGCAAACATTAACATTTTGTGGGCAAACACAAAAATCACCAGATTTTTATGTCTCCACATGCACATGTTTTCATTCAATTTATTCAAGCACTCATCCTCTCAGAAAGAAAGAAAATTCTGTCCAGCAAGCAAGAACCACAGACAGGTCTCAAGTGAATAAGGAATGCCTTCGAAGACCCTTTTTCTGCTGAAAACTGAAATATCTGCTGAGCATGTCAGAGGAAGCTGTGCCTGTTGGATTCCCGACTACAGTGTATTTCTTCCTTGAGCCACATGAACTAGGATGAAGGGCAGAAGAGATAGTGAGTGGGGATAAATCTTGACCACTGGGATGGCAATTTCAGCCCAAAGCCTGCACTGAAGGAGGGGATACAAGCAGCTGCTAAGGAACAGGAAGACAAATCCTTCCTTCTGCTTATGTATGTCCAGACCTGGAATTTAGAAAGAACAATAAAGAAGAAGGGCAGTAGCTGAATCCAGGCAGGAAAAGGCAATAACGACTCCTGCGAAGCAATTATAAACGTCAGAGATAAATCAAAACAGCCTTATCAATGAAAGAGAAAGATGGCTGATCTTTTGAAATTCTTCTGAAAAATCCCTACAGAATAAGCAGTAGCAAGTTGCCTTTGAATCTGCTAGAATTGTACAGAAACATTATTGTGTTACGTATACACACATTAATTAATGTAATGCAAATCAATATAATGCACAACAGTATTGCATGTGTTCCCCATCCAAAATTCTGCGTTTCCCTGATGTGCTTCAGAGTTTGCATCCTATAGCACAATTCCTACATTTTCCTTAATTTTAGGAACTGACCTACTAGCAACCACTGCTCTTCTGGCTGAGAACAACAGGGTGGGGTTTTTACCATCAACACTGTTCAGCGTCAGGAGTAAAGTTGGGTGAAATGAACCTTCTACCCCTAGGTGAGATGGATTGGAGCTGAAATGCCTGAGTTGCATGCAGATTTGCTGTGCTGTCCTATTCCTACTGAGAGCCAACATGTTTAGAAAGTGATTGCAATGGTAGGGAGGGATTAGCAGACATCACACTAATGGATCCTGTTTTCTGAAGGTTCTGGAGAAAAAAACTAAGGAGAGCTGGAGAGATTCTGGAGACCTGATTTAGCAGAACTGAATTTCCTACTTCTTCAGTTTGGCTATGCCATGGTTTAGCCCCAGCCAGCAACTAAGCACCATGCAGCTGCTCGCTCACTCCCCCTACCCCGATGGGATGGGGGAGAGAATCGGAGGAGTAAGAGTGAGAAACACTCCTGGGGTGAGATAAGAACAGTTTAATAATTGAAATAAAGTAAAATAGTAATGATAATAATAACAATACAATAATGATAATAACAATAATAATATAGAAAGCAAGTGATGCACAATGCAATTGCTCACCACCCACCAACCAATACCCAGCCAGTTCCCGAGCAGCGATCGCCGCGCTCCAGCCAACCCCCCCCAGTTTATATAGTGAGCATGACGTCATATGGTATGGAATAGCCCTTTGGTCACTTTGGATCAACTATCCTGGCTGTGCCCCCTCCCAGTTTCTTGTGCACCTGGCCGAGCATGGGAAGCTGAAAAGTCCTTGACTAGCATAAGCAGTACTTAGCAACAACTACAAACATCAGCGTGTTATCAACATTCTTCTCCTACTAAATCGAAAACACAGCACTATGCCTGCTACTAGGAAGAAAATTAACTATCCCAGCTGAAACCAGGACAGCCTAACAGTGAGATAAAATCTAATGAAATAGGTATTCTTAACAGGGCCAAAAATCGTCTGAGCTCTCCCAAACAAGCAGCTTCAGAAAAATAAAACCCAGAAAAATGCACAGCAATAACTTAAGAATATAACCAAGGTGAATAAGAAAAAATGGCTTGACACTCTTTACTTAAAAGTTTTCTGTATTCTGGCTTCTGACTATGAATTATTTAAAAGGTCTTTGGAAAACATCATCGCTTATGGCAAAAATCTGCATCTCTAAAGAGATCATAGCTTTGTGGACAGGATCCTAATTTATTATTTCAATATATCATCTCAGGGGTGCCCAGCTACTGAAACAAGAAAAAGTAATTTTAAGAAGTTTATTTACCCACTTTTCTTTTTTTCTTCCAAATACAATGTAATAGGCTTGACTACCCTCCCTCCCTCCTGGGGGGGCTTGAGAAGACATCATGGCATGGGAGGCGTGCAGGACCATGCCAGCAGCCTCAGACACAGCAACTGCCAGACAACTGGCATCTAAATTCAACAATATTTATAATCTTCCATCTAATGGCTGGTTCTTACCATGAAGGACTCCAGGGATAGTAACTTGCTGGTAAGATGACATTTCAGTACTGGTACTCAGTCTAGGCTTCAGTGACTACCTATCTAAAGCTCTTGAGATCTGCCTACCCTGGCAGGAGAGGGTAAGCATATGTATATATACATCGCACAGCCCTTCAGCAGGTTGTGTCCCCAGTGCCGGGGTTTGGGAAGCATTAGTACAGCTTCTTTAAGTCCCAGGTAAAGTTTCTTGGTTTCCAGCGTAAGAAAACTGTGACCACTGCAGTACTAGTTATTACAGAAGCGCTCTCATTGGAATTGATTAAGAAGAAACCAGACCAAGTATTTCTGCAGGTCAAGCACTGGCAGGGCAAAGGAGCAACATTACAAACATTACATTTTCAGGATCTAATTCATGTGATTCTCTCCGCTGCTCTCTACTACTTCTATGATGCAACTGTTTATAGTAAAGTAGGGACTGCTTAATCAGGACAGTCTAATGCATGGGCAATTATCCAAAGCCACACATTTTCTAAATTCTGTATGGGCAGAGATGGAGCTTAAGAGCTCTGTAGGGATCAGAGCTGCTAACAAACTTCTCAGGAGGGCTCTGGGGACTGGGATGTGCATAATGAGAAAATCTGGACATTCAGTGTGAAGAACTCTCCCAATTTAGCTGCAGTCTATGTCAATTAAATTTGTATTTAATGCTTATCACTACGCAGTCCACTTTAGCACTGGGATAAATTGGGTAGCCTGTGATTTTTTCCCTTTTTTGTTACTAGTGTGGCTGAAAGTGGTTCAGAAAGAGGAGAGCTGGAAAACTTGGTCAAGAACGCTGTTGGGAAGTACTATTACATAGCCAAATATTCCTGTCACCTCCCACCTCTTCAGGTTACAGCATCATGTCTGCAAGCTACATGCTTATTTACTCCCATGTGTTACATTTGGACACCATATGCACGTAGTGTGTACATACATGTACATGTATGTATGTGTGTGCGTATATATATACACACATACATTTATAACACATCTACTAAAACAAAGGAGTCTAGAGAACCTTTAAAATACTGGATTTATAAAGGAAAAAGAGAAAAAAATCTTCCAAAATACTTAATTCTATGTTTTCTTCTATTGTTCCTTCCACCTAACTAAAAGTACTTCCACTGTATTTAACTTACTAAAGTCTGAAGACATCCTTGGTGTTTACCTTTAGTTCTAATCCATTTCCTTTGTTACTGAATCAGTTCAGAAAAACATCTCTGTTCTGGAAAGCACTTAAACATACACTTAAGTACATTCTTAAAGGTAAGTGACTTCTCAAATTGTCCTAACAATTCAAAGTAATATTAATAAAAAATCCTTAATAATCAATTCTGTTTGATATGTCTTCACAATGTAGTGCTGTTCTCATATTCTTTCACGTTTCTCCATTTTTACCACTAAGACAAAAAATAGTAGGGTATGGAAAGATGTCTCCACGTTTTTGATAGTCAAGGCTTAGGATGGCTTTGAAGAGCCTCATTTTCAGAAGCACACCACTTCAGAGAATCAGGTTCGCAATGAAAGAGTCATCCTCTGAGCATCCTACATCAACAATTATTTTGGAAAACTTGACCTACTCTTCTAGGTAAACCATTATATCCATAGCAACATACAACTCGGCTTCTAGTTTGCCACTGCAGTTTTGTAACCATTGATTGCATTGTGAATAGTTGCTGGAACTGTTTATAACTGGTATGTGCATATGAAAAATGCACGCATCTCTATGTGTGTGTGTGTATGGTACAAACTGGTGTTTGCCCATGCAAAGTGTCCTCCCTTCCCTCAAAGCTCAGCCAGACAAGGCTCCCTGAGTGTAAACAGAGATGTTCCTAAAACACTCTCTACCACTTATCCTTCTTTTCTGCGAAAAGCATGTGTTTTAAATTCAAGAATGGGATAAATGCTGTGACCAAGTGCTTCAGCAATGGTACAGTGGAAGTGCTGTGAAAATGGTCCAGTCCACGGCCAGTGCAGCATGGGAGAAGAACCATCACCACCAGCCTCGCAGCCTGATCCCCACCCCAACGATCCCAGACGTGCTTCAGCACGGTGCTAGATAATATTCTCTTCCTGACAGTGGCAGGTTGAGGGCATTTCCACTTTCTCCATCAATGGTCCCAGCAGTGCACTCCCTCTCTCCCACTCTTTTTCAGCTCTGGAGCTGCAATGGGGATCTCCTGTTTGAGGGCCCACTCATAACTTGCAGGGCTCTTGTGAACCCCAGGCATTTTCCTACTACAGTTCGGCAAATACTACCAAAACAAGTTGTACTTGCACAAGGACAAGGACAGAAGTGCAAGGAAGGAATAAGCAACAGGGAACGGTGTAAGGGGATGGGGAAAAAACAACACTGTCACTGAGAAAAGACACATAGGACTTTATATTAAAGCTTGATAACTGGTCACATTTTACAATGGCCCAGGAACTATCTTACAAGCTCCTAAGTGGCATAATTTAACAAATGCCCTGAAGAACAGGATTAGTTCAGAAGTGCTCAGAAGAAAAAGAAGCTCTAAATGCATTTGATATGTAAATCTAACCAGCTCTACTTGTCACACAAAAGTGATTTATCCTGGTTTTAGATTTTTAGCTTTATAATGGCAGTGACGATCTTAGGGACATCCCTAGTCAACTTCAGAGCTCCCTGTTTGGTATAAATATGCTAGCTTAATAAAGTGGGGCTGGCCAGAAAGTTTTAAAAATATGTGTTAAGATTTCCAAATTCATGCTTGTTTCATATCAGAGGAAAATATTACACTTCTCATACATTGTTGGGGATGGGGAATGAGCCACCATACACACATACACACGCCCAAGAGAGCACCTTACTCCTGCCAAGTCTTGCTACTACAGTTTTCTCAAACCCAACACAGCCTCTCTCCTCTCAGAAGTGAAAAAAGAAACATGCCATTGCAAGCCATGGTTAGTCTGATGTTGCAGTTAATCACATAGCCTCTCCCGCTACGAGGACAGCATTTGCAAAGCCCTTGTCTCTTGAGAAACCGCATTTAGTTTGTGGCACTGCCACAAAAGTAGACTGGAAACACAGCCCTTCTACTAATACACCAATAAAAATACTGAGCTAAAAATGTTAAAGATGACGTTGATCCAATATTCCTCCTACACACATGAAACCTAAAATTGCCATAAGGACTGCTCTTCATTAAAGTTCCATTAAATGGGCTGTTACAATAAATAAGCAAATTACTTCTTAAAACCACAGCACATGGTTCCAGACTGAATAATACAGAAGGCATGACTTACATCAGGCAGATTTTCAAGCCTGTTATCAAAACTATCAGTCATGTCATGTCTAACAAGAATGCTGCAACATTATAATTTAAGTAAACACAGATATTGCTACATGGAATGAAGATTGTTTTTAAATTGTCTTTGTTATGCAGAAGAAAGTTTGCATTGATGTACTTGTTAGACATCTCAACTGACTTCAGGCAAATCTGCAGGAAGACATAAACAAGAAAAAGGCTGTCTGGAGCAACATGAACTAACCAAAGCCCTGCCTGTAGACTATGGGTCTACTCCCTACATTTTTTTTGTCTCAGACAGACAGGAAAAAACAGTATTCCTCTCTCACCTTCATGAGAGGAGCCTCTGAGCTGGATTTAAGACCCCAAATCAAAATCAAAGACAGTTCTTGCCTCAGAGGTGTTATTCAGCTTTAGTGTGGTGCTGGCACACCTCCTCAGATGAAGACATCAGAGCCAGAGCTTTAGCTGTCTCTCATATCAACAATGTCTAGATAATCCCATCCGAAAACACTAAAATCCGTCCATCAGGTATGGTGAGAACATACAGGTTTATAGGCACTACAGATTTACAGTGCTTATGCACAGGGCCTACTTGCATTCTCTGGAGCATAGCTTTTGAGGAGAAAAAGTAAGACAGACTGCCTCATGCTGTGGTGCCAAGATCAGTTTCATGTACAAGCCAATAAAATATTAGCAGCACTTGCAAGTTTACCCTTACTTTCCTCATGTTGAGCCCTTGTTTTTGTGCATGGGAATGTATGTCTAGATCTTGCTTGCGATCGGCTTATAGAGCATGTATAGACTGTGATGCCTTATAGAGCATCAGCTCCTCGCTGGCTACTGATGAGAAATGCTGCTTTCTAGCCAACCCTCTGAGAGTCCTGCAGTTTATCATAGTATGTGTCAATAGGATAACGATGTTTCCTATGAAAAAGTGGAAAATGATTCATTAAACAGCCTGAGCACACACTGTAACTGTTCTTTTTTATCTCAGCCATGGAAGGTCCTCAAGGCCAAGGTCCCTCCCTGCTAGGCGTTGCATGCGTGGGCTACACTCAAGGGCCTCTTGACTGCTAACCTTAGATGAAAAAACAGACACACGCAAAAGTTGTGAGGAGCCAAAGGAAGTTATGGTAAGCATATAGCAATCACAACCCAGCACATTCATAATCTTTGTAAGGTTTCTTGGAGATGTCATGGACAGTATGTGCCCTCTTGCTTGTGTGTCTGAGTAACAGCTCTTCTAGATCAGTGGGATTTCAGTGCAGGAGAGCGAGTGGAGCAGACAATGTGGTCTTGTACTGCTCACCAACTTCTCATCCCTTCTTGATTAAGCCAGTTCACTCCAGTCCACCTCCCCTCAATTCCCCTGGCTTCTACCTGTTGACTTCTAATTCTGATTCGGGCATCTAACTGCATGCGTGGGAAATTCCAGGGTATAATATTCTCAGGATATGCTAGTTGCTATTTTTAAGGCTAGAAGGGAAGCATAAACACAACTTAAAAAACCCCCAAACACAACCAAACCCAAAAAGCAAACAGAAAAAGAAAATAAACCCCAGGATTCAATCCAGCATGCTTCAGTTCCTATAGGAGCTGGGATTACAGAGTCTCAGCTGAAGGAAACCAATGACAGTCAGGCAGGAACGGAACTTGTAACTCCTTTCCTTACACTCCGAAGTGGTTACTCCATTTAATTTAGCTTGACAAGCTGCACATTTGTTAACCTTAATGATACCTTGCATGGTTTATCCTTTCCCAGAGAGAAAAAGAAGGGTGAAGGAGTTGGAGCTGGCAGCACAGTGGAGAGACAGGAAGACCTTCACGGGCCAATACCCTAGGACAAACCATCACATTGCAGAGAGCACTATGGACATGAGCCTCTAAGACACTTTATAAGGAACTTAGAGCTGAGGGAGATACTTTGTTTTAAAGGGTGAAACAAAAACACTTAAGTATGGCACTTCTTGTAAAATTAGAACAAATTAAAAATGCTCAGTGTCGTAACTTGCAGGATGATTGCAAAACCGTCGTTTTACCTGAGAGGTAAAGGAAACACCCTCCACTCAACTCTGTAGTTTACCATTATTCACATGAAAACACAGAGATATTCATCTTTCTTAGCCTGGGTTCCCTGCAAGGAGCAATTCATCCACCTACCTACCTCTTGGGGATGAGCCTCCTCCCAGAGGTGCCTGTCTTTGTATCTGCTCTAGAGGAGGTTCTGCTCAGGCTGAATGGTTTCTGGGCAGTTCAAGTCTGGCAAGGTGGATCCCTGGTTTCCCTAACCCCCGCTCCCAGGGTCACATCCAGGTCTAAAAACTGCAAGATTCAGGGCCATTACACTGGGCACAAACATAGGAAGAAACACTCTTGATTCCAGGGCCAGAAGCTTAGTAGATCTTCTAGTGCAATTTCTAAGCTGACAGTGCTGTCTTTGCTGCTTTAATGACTTTCATGGAGATGTGGTCTCTGCAGCTACTGATAGGACAAAAACAATTTTCTTGGTCTTGCATTCACAGCACTTCCTTTAGAGGAATTATGTCTTTTCCTGGTTTAAACAAATAAAATAATATTTGAGCTATATGTTTCAGATGATTAAAACACATTCACTTGTGATGCTGCTTATTCCCTGCAACAGGGAGTGAATTTTTTGGATTATGCACATAGCTAAAACCCATAAATTTTGTCATTCATATCCATAAGCAGTATGGCAATCTAGCAAAAGCTATTACGTTTCAGTTACACAAGTGTGTTAAATTACTCAGTCAACTGACATCTGGCATGAACTATAAATTGCTCTCAAAATTCTTTTAGAAAGATTATTATATTATTATTAATTTGCTGTGTATGTCAAAGCATATCACACACACAGCAATCCTGAAATTAATTAGCATTTTCAAGGATCACACTGAAAAGGCCCACAAAGCCAGCAGAAATAATTCCACGATGCTAGCAGGTTAAGCAGTGCTGACACAATTTGCTTTCAACATATTTCCTTCAATCCATCTTTTAGAATAAATCACAAGAAACTTTTTTTTAAACAATCTCTTTGTAGCATATCCTTGACTATTACAAATTAGGCTTAGAGGCTAAGATTTCATTTGCAATTTATATTCACTAAAAACAAAGCGTTTAGAAAAATGACACTATTTTTTACTCATTTTCTAGCAATTCAAAGCCATCCTGTTAAGATACCCAATTCAATAAAGGAGCACAGAGAACAGCTTAAGTATCTAAGCATGATTTTAAATACAGGGCTCCTTTCTGAGTTTACTGTGGTTCTTCAAAATACCTAGCTAGGAAAGCTGAGTAATATTTCAATAAAAATGTCATTCAATAAAATGTCATTCAATATCATTTCAAATAAAAAATAATTCAGAGTATAAAAAACAAGGTCAAATTCAACGTTTTATGAAAATGCTTAATTTTTGTCACCCTAGTGGTCCTGATGATTTTTTTTTTTTAAGTGTATGTTAAATTATTTTCCTTAAAAACAGAATGACATTTCACCCAAAGCCCCTCAGTTGAAAGATCAAGAGATACAGTAAAAAGTCAGGCACTTGAAGAAGTTCGAGTATGCCAGAATCACAGTTGTCTGGAAAGCCTCATTGCGTTCTCCTTGTGGCATGGCAGCACAGTCACAGAAATAGCACATGAAATGCGTTTCCTACCCATGACCGCAGCAGACAGCTCAGACAGCAGGAGCGAAAGTAATGCAGGAAACCCAAATTTGGTAGTTCCTGCTTCCAGGATTTTGGACTTTGAAAATTGCCTCAAATGTATTTAGCAGCAATCCTGGGATATGTTCTAGAAAGGAAGTGCTGGATGCCCACTCATCGACTTGTTGGATGCTTCGTAGCATTTACCACACATCTCTATGCACCACTGAGTACAATTTTTCATTAATATAGAAAACATAACATTTAAATAAATAAAGGATTATTAACTCTCTTCTACCCAGCAACTAAAAATTTCATTTCCAGAAATATCATATTTGAGGGTTTACTATAACAAAAAATATCAGAGTTAGTAAGCAATGTCAGCTTGCAGAATGAAAGCACCACCATCATCAAGATCTCTGTACTTTGAGGTTGTTTTTCAAAGTAAGAGGGGTGCATACTAATTTCTCAATGGGTCCCCACAGTCTTTGCTTAGGATTTAGAAAAGGAATGGTGACAAGCCTAAGACTGCAATGAAAACAGCCTTCAGAACTGGCATAACTCAGCATAACTCATGCAGAAACACCTGTCTGGGTCTGCAGAAAGTCTGAGACCATGCCATATAAGTGGAACAACAAAGAAAAAAAAGTTATTTCATGAACCTCTTCTCTGAACAGCCAGAAGTGCAAAATACAAGTCATTGGTACAGTCAACAAGACGCCCATGCTGCCTATGTGTGTATGGAAACCAGAAACCTTTCATCACTACTGGGTTTATCCACATCACCTACTTGAGGCAAATGCAGGTATCTAAACGGGATGCATTCAGTTTCCCCTATGGGTCACTACCTTTCTCAGCTGACAGTACCTTGTGTTTAAATTAGCACATATCACAGCCTTATAGGAGTGGATCCATGCAGTGAAACAGTTGGAGCCAAGAGCATCCACACTGAAAGTTTGGGTGGGGTGTTCTTCAGTCTAGCCTCCAATCTTTGCCTGGGGTCTGAATGCCTTAACAGTTGTAGCAGATAATGTGTGTTCGTGTGAGTCTTCTGTGCTTCTTCCACAAGGGTTTCTTCCTCTCATCCTAAAGAAAACCAGTTCGCGTGCTCCAAGACCACCCTGTGGTGTGAACCAAAACACACTAAGGTCCTAATATCAGTCCTGGTCCAGACTAAAACGCTGGAACAGAGGTTCCTGTCACAAAGACTGTCAGAAGTCCGGGAGCAAACAAGGAAACATTTGACAATATGAACATACTCTCTGGCTTTCAACCTTATATCCCCTGAATTATACATAAATAACCTGGCTAAAGCAGTCTGCACCAGCTGCCGTGCCCGTCTTCACCTGTGTGATGGGTGTGCAGGGGCACGGAGGCCGATTTCATGCTTCTGGAAGTTTTTGGCACATACGCTCTCATATACTTGCAGCTTTGGAAAGGAGCTTACTCCAGGCACGGTGGACGCAGGGGCTGGGGGCCCGGCGCTGCGGGCGGAGGCGGGGGGGCCCCCGGGCTGCAGCCGGCAGCCCCCGTGCCCGGCCGCGCTCCTCGCCCCGCTCCTTCCCGGGAGAGGTGCGAAGCCGGCACGGCCCAGCGGAGCGGCGGGAGGGGAAAAGCCGGCGCTCGCCGGGCTCCGGCTGCGGCTCGCCTGGGTGTTAGCGAGCAGGGGCTGCCGGCCTCCCCGCGTCCCCCCGCCGCCAGCCCGGTCGCATGGTGCCATCTAGTGACCGCTGCGCCCGGCGCCAGCGGCCCGCCTGCTGCCGGGAGCGACACCCACGCAACGGCGCCCCAAAATCAGGCAGCGAACAAGAGACGTAGGCAAAGGCACAAAAATTAAAAGGAAGGCCCCCAAATCTACCTTCATCTCCCTGAAAACATAGACGCAAACACCCCTAGAAACTCGGTAGCGCGGGAGGAGGGCAAAAGAGCCCCGTACCGTATTCAGCTTCTAGATAATGTGATTAGTTAGCAGTCCCAGAAACGCCCTAGCGCCAGAGCTAACCAGACTCAGAACAACTGCAAACTGCAAATTATAAATTCTAAATCAATATGGCCCAGGACTGACGCACGGGGATGCTTCAGATGACGGTGTCGGTGCGGGCAAGGGTAACAGGGGGTTTATTTGCAAAGTTGTAATGATATGTTTATATAGCTCTGGCTAGGCCAGTTAGTTTCTCATAGAGACAAACTGTCCAAGGTTAAGTTTTTCGTACTGGAGTTCATGAACGCTTTTGTGGTATGCTAAGTGATACAGAAGCCAAAGTACAGTCAACCAAAACATCCAAAACCTGTGAGTAAGGCACCTGATATTAGCCTAAAAGTAATGCAACACTAATCTGGTGGGGAGGGTTGCTTATCAACTGTCTGGCTTTTTATGCCTATAGGATGATCTCTCCAGGTCCCTTCCAACCCAAAGCATTCTATGATTCTACGATTCTATGAATTCAAATGCTTATTTACTTTTAAGTGAAGTATTCAATTCTTACATATTCAAGTAATGTTAGGTGCTGGGGCTTTCTAAAAGGAGAATAAAATCCCTTCACAATCACAGAATCAGAAGAGTTTGTAATACTTAGTTTGACTTAAAAGATCAGGACTAGGGCAAACAAGTTAGTGTGCCCTTTTATAGGAGTTTGAAACTATCCATCTGTGACCCCACACATTCAGGAAAGCCTTTCAACTTGCTCTTCCATAAGCATCAAAATAGCCACACTTCACAGTAGTTTTCAATGAAGTTTACAGCTTTTTTCTATTTGTCTGACTGTCAGCAGGCAGTATTCAGCCAGCAGCAGGCAAATACATTCAGAGAAGAAGGCAAAATTAGAGAGTCATGGAGAATTGAGAACTCAGCAGCTGTTTCCCCTTGAATTATCTACTTAGGAGTCACTTCTCTGCATGCTTGACATGGGAACAAAAGAGGCTGCCGTCCCTCCTCCCAGCCGTGGCTGACAACCTATGACAGACTATCTGGCAAGCTGCAGATCCATTACTGGCTTACTGGGAAGGCTCAGGAGACATCTATGATGCCACTTTCAGGCAGGGCCCTACACCTGCTAAAAGGCTGGATAATTCCCATTTGGGCTTCTTGGTGAAGTGCCCTCTTGGGGTTTCTGTATGTTTTATTTAGTATTTTCACGTCAAGTTGCTCAAGTGACTGTACAAGGACATGAAGCATGTCTCTATCTCTTGAGGGACACATCTCCTGAGATCACCATTCAGGGCCCTTCAAGCTGTCCTGTCTTTCATACATAGCTCATCTCTCAGCTGGTGATGAAGGGTAACCTCTTTTGGCGCTTTCTTCATCTGATCTGGACAACCCTGGAGTACGCATGAGTTAACTTCCGGCAGCTCTACATCCCGATTGACGCTTTGTTACATCAACTGGATCCTCCCCTCGAGATATGAAAGCCTTGTCACATGTTGACAGACCCTATTGTTCCACAGAGTAACCTGAGTTTTATTCTGAAAAAGATGCTTTGTCTTGGCCAGCACAATTAACGTGAGCAATGGCCTTTCTGGGTAAAACTCTAATATTCAAAGTTTTTCCAAAGTTGCAAAGGCATCCAAAGTCATTTTCAGTTCTTAGCTTTGAAATTGGAAGAATATTCTTTTATGTGAAATGTTATTTTGTTGTTTGTAAGACCCACTTCGCAAGAACATAAAGAAAAGGGGACCAAGCTCTAATCATTAAGGCTGCTCAAGGATGACCATTCACTTGAGAAAATGAGGGGAACAACACAAAATGTGAAAACGTTCATCATTAGAAAACAAATTACAGAGTTCATGGAAATCACCAATTATTCAAAAAAAGAAGTCCACCTAGGACAGTTTTTTCACTTTTAACCATCTGACAGACTTGCATGCAGAAAGTAAAGGCACATTTTGCATGGTGTAGCTCACTTGGCCCAGTGATGGTGTTTGGCCCCTGCAGCAGAAATCACATAGTTTGACTGGGAATATGAGTAGAAGACATCTTCCCTGGCTGCCCACAGGAGGACCGTGCTGGTCATGCAGACAGCCAAGTACCTGACAGTAAAAGAGCCTGCAAAGGGCCGCTACCTGGCAAAGGTGGGCTACTGTCATATTCACAGCTGAACAGCAGATAGAATAGCAAGTGATGTGCCAGAAAATAAGGGTTCTGCTTCTCCAAATATATTTACACCCAGAAGAGCGCAGAAAAAGCAGACAAGAGCAAAGCAAACTAAGCAGACAGCCTGCATTAACAATGACCAGACAGAGGTACACTCAGGTGAGTGCCTTTAAGTACAACCAAATAGTCACACAAACCAACCGCATGTTATTATTAGTCCCCCAAGCTTTTTGTTATTACTATTTTAAAGTGTTTCAACCTTACCAACAGGGATTCAGAAGGTGAAGTCAAGTATCTAGGCCTAAGTTTCCAGAAGTATTTCTGATTTTGGTTTGCTGAATTTTTAGATATCCTTATGTGAGGACTTGATAAGGTCTTAAGCACCATTTGACTCAACAGGAAACAGACCTGAGTCAAAAAACCAACTGTGGATATATGTATACAGTCGCCATCAGAAATGACTAAGTTATTTGTGCCCACAATTACCTCAGCACTAAACTATGCTGAGAAGAACTGCTGGTGATGTTTAAATACCCTGAAACATACAGTTCCAGCAAATGAGCCCACTTAAAACTCATTCTACAAAATTCAAGCCCAGTTGATAGATTATAAACAAAAGGCAAATAATCCCAATCTGCCTACTTTCCAAGAGCAAACAGGGAGGGTTGGAGTTCCCCTCCAGCTTGTGCACTGTGCCATTCTCCTCCAACAGTTGCCTTCTTTCTACCTTTCTTTTGTGTGTGTTCTTCATATTCAGATGAAATGTCAGTCTCCTATTTTATGCAAGTTTATGCAAGATGAACCTTTCAGTTAACTACACAACATTTGAAAAGGAGGATTCCAGGTTCTCGTCCTAGATGCCCCCCCACACACACTTATTTAATCAAGTCTGTAAAAAGAAAGTTCACAATGTGATAACTATGTTCATTTTGGTCACACCCCACCCAACCATATGCTGTTGTTTTTTAGCACACATGGAATTTTTGCACGCTAGCAATATGTTGGAGCTTTTTGGGTTTTAAGTGCTGAAATTAAATTACTTCTGGTGTGAAAACTGAAACCACCTCCAGCAACATGCAAGAATTTCTGAAGTTATTGCAGATTCCACAATATTTTGGGTGTGGAACAGAGGAGGTGTACCTCTTCTTTCCTGCTTTCTTAAATCAGTTTACAACACAGAGGTACTTCGGCTAACTCGCTTAGGACACATCTATACAGCACATTGCAGTGTGGCATGAGCATGGCACAGCTTTGGGAGTAATTAGTCTTGTTGAAGGCAAGCAGACAAAGACAAAGCAGTAACATAACAACATTTTGCTCAAGATTGTTTGATTAAAACATACAAGCAGAAAACATGGACAGCTACAAGTTGTTTATTCAAATCTCCTGAATTGCTTGTTTGTGTTGCATGAATAAGGTAATGCATGATAAAAGCATCAAAAGAAAATCTGGGGTTTTCAGTGAACCAGCTACAGTTTAAACACATCCTTATATAATTCAAAGAAGGAGGAAGCGGAACTAGTACTGCAGTTCACTCCTTCAGATGCCAAGTTTTCAGTATCCAAAGACATTAATAAGTCATTGCTTATTGCAAAGTGGCTGCATGTTTAGCTTAAAGATATTAATTTCTCTTCAAACTTGGAACTTATAAAATGACATTTAAGTAATTTAGTTAATATATTTTGCATACTTTGATAGCAGAAAAAAACCCTCTGAATTATGGAGCTGCTTCTACTGGGCCTGGTATGCATTTGCTACATATAAAATATACTTGATTGTTCCATTTAAATTTTTTAAACAGTCAGTTGTACCGTATTCAGACAACTTACTATTTATAGCTCCAATTACACATATCCAAGAATCTTATAAACTTTACTGTACTTATCCACATAACACCATAGAGATGTATTTAACAACTACTCTAGGACAGAAAAAGAAACAGAAAAATAGCTTCCAGTTTCCTGGGCTGACTAAGTCTGGACCAGTCTTTCCTCCAGGTAAAAGACACATTTCAGTAGGAGGCTTCTGCAGAACTCAGCTTCTAACATGCAGAGAAAAAAGATTTTGTCTCACAAAGCTGTAGTTCCTCGCCTTTGAGTCCACCCATCTTGAGTTGCACAGGAACATCCCTCTTCTTCTGCCACCTCAACTCCTTCCTTTCTTCCTCCTCCATCTTTGATTCCCACCACCACCAAAAATAGCACCTTGATATTGCCACCAAAAGAGACTTGACACATTTCCCCAGCCTCCCCCAGCTGAAAGCCAGGTAACCTACTCATTAAATAATCCCGCTCAACAAAAGAAGGCATATTATATTCCCCCTCCCTTAGAGTCCTCTCTGAATAATGGGCTGCTCTATGAAATATGGATTTCTGCCTCAGTCAATGAAATAGGGATTTCTACCTCTCCCCTGCTGCTCTCCCTTGTTCTGCTGGATACACAAGACCCAACTTCTCTTCCTTCCATCCCTTCACTGTGTAAGACCTGCAGCAAGCCAGGAGGCTGCTTAATTTCTCATTTTCCTTGGTTGCAATGCCCACTCTCGTACCTTCAGTAAGTCCATTTCTCCTACCTTGTTTAGCTTCATACACCTAAAAGCTTCTGAGCTTTAATATAGCAGTATTCTTGACCCAGCCAACAGCCCCAGTCCTGCTATACTAAGCACTTCACAAGTTTGTACAGAGATGGTCTTTCCAATGTCAGCCATCACAGACCTGACCCTCGGGCATCCCGCATGGGCAAGATTTCCACTCTGCTCAGAAGCCCAACAGAGCTCCCCGCAAAAGCCAGCCAGATTGCAAGGAGTCAGAATCAGTGCTGTTATTATATTTCTTCTTGAGTTTTTGTCAGTTACCATCATGATATTACTGTTTATTAGAAATGTTTGTCGTCTTGTTTGTTTGGGTTTTTTCTGCCTTAGCGATACAACAAGCTGTAAAATAGAATATTTTTGAAGAATTGTGAAAATATTATTTTGAAAAATAATATTTTTAGAATTCACAAATGGGAATTGCCTTGAAATCATCCAAACAGCAACAATGGAAAGAAGACAAGAAAATCAGCCTGAATGTAGAACCATGGTTTGGCTAAAGAGGGTTCAGTAACTGACATCACACAAACCTAAGTCTTTGGCACTGTATGGCATTGTACTATTTAAAGAATCAGCAACAAGGGAAATGTTTCATGGGAAATTCCAATAATAATTCTAAGCCAAATCTCATTTTCATTATGTTTGGATCTCTTTTGTCTTTCTTTCCATAATGGTTCAAGCATGGAAGCATTCCTTGATTGAACACTCTCAAAAAGTGTATTTTAAATTGGGAATACGTTCACTTCAATGACAGTGGAATTAAGAATTATTTTTAGTCAAATTTCCAGTTGTCATATTGAGTCAAAAAAATACAGAATCATTTGCAGTACATAGACAAATCATGAACTGAGGAAAAAAATAATTTGTATCTCTTGGGAGCTATTCACAAAGTGCTTAGGGTAGGTAAGGGTAAGCATCATTTTCACGAGCTCTGAAAAATGCAATATGCTCCAGGTAAAACTTCCATCACCCTCTGTGGAGTGTGATTTTTTTTTTTTTTTTTTAAGAAGGCAAATAAACACTTTCCTCCCCCAAAACAAACCTTAAAGCAAAGCTTCCTCCCAAAAGGAATATATATATTCCTTGTATAGGCTTTAAACACACACAGCTGTATATTTTTTAGCACAAAGACTCACAGCAGCCTCTCTTAGTACTGCCCTATCATCATGAACCAGCAGGCATCAGTATGCGGCTCTGGGCAGGTTGGTAACACCTGCTTAGGAGGGTCAGGAAAATTCTGGCGTCCTTTTCCACTTCCAGGAAAACTCAAGCATGGGTCTGAAGTGTTTTGCAGACCCTGAAACATTATTTTATTGGATTCTAAATATAAATGTTTATTATGATTTGTAGTTTCAAGCAAGCAGCATTCTGCATTGGCGTGTTACGAAGCCAAAGGAAGGCCTACTGATGATACGGCATGATATCTTTCCTCCATTTGAATGTTCAGAACTACCTTTGGACAATTAGACATAAGACTGTATTTCCTAAATTTGCATAAAATGAGAATCACACAGATGGACAACACATGCTTCCCATAAGTCCAGTGTGAAAATTACTCTATCACTTGTCGTTGTACCCAATCTTTCCACATTTCTGGCAATTCACATCTTAAACAAACAAGAATTGTGACAAGCAAAACAGATGGTCTCTCCTTCTCCTTTCTAAAAAGTTCCAAAGGCACATTTCCCAAAATTCTTGCTTTATAATGGTGCTGTTCTACTTGTCACAGCAGTTTTGAAAGAACTTTCGGTAATACACAAATAGCAGGCCTAAGCCTCTTTTACACCAAGGTCCTGGACAACCTGCCTGTGAGTTCAAAGGATCCGCTCAGGGAATGAGCTAAAGCCCCCAGATCTTCTGGGTGAACTTAAAGAGGTGTCAGCCAAGCCTTTTAAAGCAGGGTTGCTATTCAAAGGCTAAAAGGCAAATTCTGTTTCCTTCTCCACTTATAAACTAGATTATTAATTGATGTTTGGTGTCAGCTCATTATTCGGCATGTGGGAGCTTTAGCAAACCTACATACTTGCTAAGGAAAAAACATCCTGTAACAAAGGGCACTCCTAATCAGTGGCACGAACCTCTTCATTGGGAACATTCACAACGGATATAGAGCTAAGAATGCCTTTGCCTCCCATTGTGACCTTACAGCATATCAACCTTCACATTTCTCTTTTCTCTCCACCCCATGTGATCTTCTGCTCAAATGTTCAAACTACGCCTACAGGTACCCCTAGCCTACACAGCAGGAGCTGTGCAGTCTTTAGAGAGATGGGATAGGCAAATGCACATTGCAAGGGTTACGGAGACACGGACCACCACATGGCAGTAACATATGAATGAGATGACGATGAGCAGTCAGGTGTGGAGAAATCTTTGAGGAACCTATGAACAAAACCCTCAGAAGAGAATGAAAGGTAAGCAACAGCAATACAAAAGAGGCCGCAAAAATAAGACCGAGAGTGTAACCTGGTTCTATCTTTAAGCAACACAGCCTGAAAAAACAACCCCTTACTTCACAAGAAACAAGTATTAATAAACAATACAGCCATCATGCCAGTAACATCCTCAGCCTTTGCAACACCATTTCATAAGCTTCTTTCAGCCCATACAACTACATGTACACTTTTTGTAGGCATACAAATAAATAGACTTACAAGAGAAGCTGCATCCGTATCTTTTCATTGCTCCCCATGAGCAAGCAGGAGGAAGAAGTCCTTGATTAAGGTATTGCTGAAGGAATAGCAAGTGTGCATCCCATCAGAAAATGAGACATGAGCCTGGCTTTCCTTTTGCTGCGTACGTTCTCCCACCATTAGTCTATCATAGAAAAGGTGGGGCATCATTACTGCTGTCTTAAAAGAAAGCAACTTTTGTCAGCTGCATTTGAGAGGAGTCTGATACTGTCAGAGCATTTCAGGTGGCATCTGAAAACACCTACTTAGGGAGCCCCTCAGCTAAGTTAGAGGAGGAAAATCTATTTACTAAACACCATAAGGTAACAGAGAGGCCTGTGGCAGTCCTCGCCACTTACAGAGAGGCAGCTCCAGGACATTCTAGGTAGCAGGCTGGCAGATGTATTTTCCAGACTCAATTTCAGGCTCACGTGCTGCAGGGGCTGTCTTAGGTGTCCCTCTCTGGCTCTAAGCCTTGTTTACAGGCGGTCTATTTAATCCCCTATGCAGGAGACAAAGGGAGGGCTACATATTCTGTATTACCTTGCAAGTGTGCACCCTTCTTATGTCAGACTTGGATGTGTGCATTTCTCAGTAAAATTTTTATGCATAAATTCACACGCTTCTGAGTATGAACAGCAAACAGTAGAAATGCATACTTAACAGGACCAAGTGCTAGTGAAAGTTTTCTTGTATCTGTAGGCCACCT
Organism: Pelecanus crispus; assembly: GCF_030463565.1. Lineage (NCBI taxonomy): Eukaryota > Metazoa > Chordata > Aves > Pelecaniformes > Pelecanidae > Pelecanus > Pelecanus crispus. The sequence continues at coordinate 135,574,046 of NC_134644.1, forward strand.
AAATCACGGAAGTTAGCTCCATAATTAACTGACTGGATGGTGCCTAAGGCTGCTTTGCTGGTTGAAAAGAAAGAGAGAATACAGAGACTCTTACTAATGATCAGGATCTGCCACCGTCATTTACGCTCGATATAATTTCGCTGCCCAAACCATCTCTTCAGTTTTAGTTGACCAAGTCAAGACATCATTAAATTAGGTTGAGCAGTAATTTATACCCAAAATACTCCCACTGGTACTACTGGACTACTTCTAGAATAAATTGCTATTCGTGTTTATCCCTGCTATTGTTCCCCTAAACAACAGAGAACACAGCAGGAGTAAGGGTCGTGTCATATTAAAATGCATAACAAAGACAAGAAGTCTTTTCTGAAGTGTTTATAAACTTATATCCACAGACTGATGTCTTCTATTTGACCATAAATCCAGTACAGGTAATCACGAGTTTCCCCATTCCATCCACTCTGGCAATATGTTTTGATCCCAGTTTGAAGTGATTGCTTCTGAAGCAAAAAGCTCATTCAGTTTCTATACCCCCAGCTCATTGGTGTCTCTGCTTTACACATGAAAACTACATCTACACTGTGGAGTCAGGACAAACTCTGCTTCAGCTGCATTTAAAACTAGATGAGGCATCTCTGTAGCACACCTAGAGAACAGATATCTTCTAAGAAAGGCAATTAATCTAAATATGGACAATGATTTTTTTCTGATGAGAAACTTTTTTCTAGTTTCAAAGCCAAAACACAGAATTTGTTTTGCATGTCACAAATGGACCTGGACTGCAGAGTAAGGGAACAATAAAAGACCTGTTAGTAAATAGTACATATAAATTATCAGCTGAGCATTTCCTCCCAGGGACATGTGTCCTTCTTTTATCATCAGCACGAGCAGAAGTGTAATTACTCCACACAACCTCTGCCTCTCAACAAACAAATAGTCCTGAAGTGGAAGCTTGAAGCAAAAAGCAAGCAGATTCCTGGCAACACCTGTGCCATTTGCCATGTTACCTTCTGACCAAAACAGCTGATGCAAGAGCATCCTCCCTAACTTAAAAAGCTCTGTGTTCCTCCTGATACACGTGCAGGAATCTGCCTGGCTTGAGGGACCCGAGGGCATTGTACAGAGAAGAAACAGCATAGGCCAAATTCTTTAAAACTAATCGCTGCAGACCGGCAAATTTTTGGCGTGCAGCCACCCCCAGCAGCCATTCAAAAATGCCAGGTGGCTCCGTCTTGCCAGAGAGATGATTTGGCAGAGATTTTGAAATGAAGCAATTCAAAGTGAAAATCATCTGCCCTTTCCAAACAGAACTGTCTCAAATGCTTGATTAGATTTCAATCCAAAATAGATATTTTTCTGTTGAAATTAACTGACTGCAAAATAAGCCATTTTTGTCCTAGCCTGTCTGGCTGATCATGCCTCATAACGACTTTGTGGTATTTCTGCATGTTACCTTTGCTCAGGCGTGGGCTCTATTATGGAAACTGGCAGGATGTGCTGTAAATAGGAATTATGTTTTTATAATCTCAGTAAATAGGAACTTCATATGCACATCTGCCTGCAGCTTCTTGCCATGTGGTATCTCATCTTCACCAGCAAGACTTACCAGGAGGAAAAAAATAGTTCTGGCTGCTAAATGTGAGCAGAGGTAGTTGAGGGGCTGTCAACAGATTTATATTTATTTATAAAATATTGAATAGTCGAAACTGAACCTGAGCTAATTTTATAAATTTTCTGATCTCAGAAAGATTTCCAATCTTGAAACTGGTCTAAGATCTTATCTTTGTGGGTTTTGTGTCAAATCATTTCATTCCCAAGTTGAAGACAATTTTTGTTTGGGAATTTGATTTTATTTACACCACAAAGAATTTAAAAGTTTAAAAAATCAACATCCAAGCAATTTTAATTGGCCTGACATTGGCTGCCTTTGTTTGCTTTTCTGGGTTGGTTTGTTGACCAGCTGAGGAAGATTGAATGGGAGCCGGTGAAAATTTCCAAAGGTACAACTTTTCATCACGGTTTAAACTTTGAAAAAACTTTCACAAGATGAGAAGACAATTTTCTAGACTGTTCTAGACAAGGACATTGTGAAGAGATGCAGAATTTTTTTTTCAAAAGGAAATGGTCTTGGAGGGAAGCCTAGCTCTTATCCACAAGTCATTCCTGAAACTTCTCTGCAAGAGGGAAGCTCAGCAGCAACTCAGAGATATTCAGGGTACCTGGTGTGGAGGGAGAGAGGGGAGATGAGCAGCGAACAGGCTTAGGCTGGACACTTCTAGATTTTGTGCATCCGATGCCCTCTCCTGGGACTCCGATGATGTTGACTGAGACACAGTGTCCTGTGTCCAGAGTCAGCTGACCCAAAATGTTATGCCATTTGACCAAAGAAACAATTCTTGTTGTTTCCTGGATATTAGCTAGTTACATAGCAAAGAAAATACTTCCAAATATAAAAAGCTTGTCCAGAAAGCAGAAATTGTAACTCTTCAAACTGCTGGTAAGTGAAATTTAAAAAGAGAGGCAAACCTGGCAGTGTTTGAGAGGAGCAATGACAGGAATCTTTCTATATACTTCCTGCTCTCCCCTGTAACTTATAATATACAGAAGGACTTTTAAAATTACCACCATAGCTTGAGACCCTGTTAATTACCACATACCCCAAACTTTCCAATGAAAAATACAGGAAGTCAAATAAAACCTGTAAGAGAATATGCTCAGGGTAAATCAGTCCTGCTTCCAGCAGATGGCTGCCCGGACAGCAAGAGGCCAGTTGCTCCCCTCCCACAGCCAGCTGGCATCAGCTGTAAGGTACTAAATATCCTTTACCACCACAGGTTGGGTGTTACAAGGCATACAGCTTACCCCACAGTACAGTACCCCTCTCAGTGCCCAAGCTAATGGGATTTGCTAGAGGCTGCCAGTCCACTGGCAAGCCAGGTCACCTCATTGCCCTCTGGCTTGGTGCTTGGGCACCTCCAAGTGGGCTCTGCTGCCCACGGGTTATGCCAGAAGAACCTGGTGTGCGCACGCAGTATTCAGGAAGAAGGGCAACAAAAATGGCAGGGAGGAGATATAAAATCCCCTCTGGGGATCCCCCAAGATGTCCAACCACCATAGGCACTCCAGTCACCAAGCTTATTACAAAGATGGCACAGTTGCCCCTCCTATTTCCTCTTACCTTCACAGCCCACCCTGCAGGAGGCTCCTCGCAACCCCTCAGGTCTGGGGTAGTTGATTTCTAGTCTTGTCCACTTTTTCTCTTCCCTAAGAAGAAGTATTCTGTGCACTTGTTGAACTCAGCCTCCTGCCTTTACCAGAGAGGTCCTGGGAGGAAAAATTGCAGGACTGTGATTGCAGGGCGCATCCTCCTGTCCCTTATGCTGGGTCACTCCTCCCTCCTTGGGACTCAGTCATTCACACCATTATCACCTACCTTCTTACATCACAGTTCAGTGATGTCACTATGCATGCCTACATGAGGCAGTCACCCAAGTAGGTTGGACACAGCATAAGTGCTATGCTTTTCTTCCTGTCTTTTTACATTCAGACATTTCAGAGCTGTAAGACAAGGCAGAAGGGAGCAGATTTCCTGTGTTCTGCTCCTACATGACTAGCTGAACTTCCGTGTAACCTCAAAAGAAGCTGCTTCAGCTCCTCTACTCAGCTACCTACCTGTAAAACAGGCATAACCATACCTAGAGGATTCACTACAGGCTCAGCATTATTAGGCATAATTCATGCTATTACAAGGAGCTTTTTGCAGTCCATAATACCTAAGTATCAGAGATTTACATGGCTTTTCCCATGCTACAAGGCAAAAAGTATAATTGGTTCAACATCATTGTCATGGTTTTCACAATTACTGTAAGACTGAAAAAAAAATCTTCATAGGTATTTAAAGGCCAGTAGGGAGCTCTCTAGGCTTGTCCTCTTGCACAGCAGTTTGTAAAGTTTTTTCCTAGTGATTCCTCTACTGAACTCACTCATCTGTGGTTTAGATGTCGCAATTTTCATCCTTTTTGGCTTGCACTTTTCAAGGAGAGGTGTTAATTTCTGTCAAGCCTCCAGGCAATAAAGCTGCCTTTTTAAGCTCTCCTTTGAGATCTCTTACAAATAGTCCATAGAGACCAACAGTCTCCTGATTAAATTGGTTAGAGCTTATTGTGTTCACTGCTTCAACTATTTGCATTCCTGTCTCCAAAGAGCTATCTCTGCTCACACAGACCCAGACAACCCTGCAGAGAGCAGCAGAAGTTCTAGCCAGATGTGATGTTTAAGGAATGGGGGAGCTGGGGAAGGAGATTTTCCTCACCACCAGTTTAAGTGTGCCACCCTCTGGACAGTGGTCTGGATCACCTTTTCCAAACCACCAAAATCTTGAGATAAAGCTCAATGGGGTCCAATAGGTTGCAGACCCAAACCAAAAGCCAACTGAATCCGTGTAATACTGAGTCCTGCTTAGATCAGCCAAGAGCAAAATGCAAGCTTTGTATTATTATTTATAGCCCATTGCCGAAAGCAGACCTGATCCTGTGACATCAAGCATTGCAATTAATTTTCAGATATTAAAAGTCTACATAATCTGGTTTTACCCTTGGACCACTGGTCTCCTTTCCATTGTACCTGTTGCAACCAGAGACATGTGAACTGCAACACTGCCCAAGCCAGATGTGCTAGCAGGCAAGGCTTTCACCATTAAGGCCCTGTTCCTGTCTAATTAAATTTTCTACTTTTCAGTTAATTATTTTGTCCATTTTAAGGTTTACGTTTTGCCTCAGCTCCCCTCTGTGTCTCAAAGAGAAAGAAGCTAGATAGTGCTGTTCACAGAGGGTCTGTCTCTTCGCAGGGACTGCAACAGAGTATTTTGGACTCTACCTTGCACTAAGGAGCAAGTATTTTACAGAGAGTGCAAAATGCAAACTGTCTTATAGAGCAGGAGACCACACCAGCACCCAAATGAAATAAACACATTAAGCCTCCAGATGGGTGGCAGACTATATGGAAAACTCTTATCACCAGGAAGACAAACCTGTAGTCCAGCAGCATTTCTCTCTGTCCTCTCCTACTAGCTTGAAGTCTTACAACCCATACACCCACTAGACTGATTTTAAGTTTTACTATTTATTGCAGCGTTCCCAGGCCAGGTCAGACTATTCCTTCTTGAGTGAAAACTCTAGGTTTTGTTACTAGATCCTCATAACGGCATCTTACTCATACTTCTTGGAAGCAATGTGCCTCAGTGGGCAATTTTATAAGTGATCAGATTACAATGGGCTGAAATGTGATGAAAGTGCTGCATAAACCAGGTTAAAATTGAAGGTCTGCATTTCTAAAAGCGACCTATCTAGCATTTGATAGATGGGGAAAGAAGAAAGGAAGAGAGATCGCTACTGAAAAGAGCATTGTCAGAAACATTGGTTCTCACTGGACAGTAAATTGACCAATAGCCTGTTCTTAGGAAAGCATAAACTGCCTTCTCACAATTGGGCTGTGAGATTAAAAGTCATGTTAAAAGAAAATTAGAATTAGAAATCCAAGCACTCATGACTTTGCAACAGGAAAAAAGATGTTTGTCCAAATTTCATCCAACTGTTTTGTCTATAAGCATTGTGAGATGAGATACTCTATTGTGTGACATCGAGTACACACTGTGACATGGCCACAGCATCATATCCCAGGCTCATTGAGTGTGCAGAATAGCTGATGTGCAAACTTACTCAACCTTTCTGTGTACCTTCTTTCAAGGGATGGTTCAGGCATTATTTGCAGTGCCACAGCCCAATGTTTTATCAAGAATGAAGTTATTCATTACCTCCTGGAAGTTTCTGTGATGATGTCATTTCACAACTGATCCACAGCCATTATGAATTTGTCTCTCTGGTGTGCCTCAGAGATGACAGCAAGGATGCTTCACAGAAGGGAAGCTGAGGCACAGGGATATTTGTGTCCACTTTAGTTGATTGTCCTTCAGGTGGTTTTCCAAAGTGTATAACATTTTACAACATCATGTGGCAGAGAAACCTAGAACAATTTTTGTATGTATAACTCCTGCAGCATAACGTCTTAGCTGTGTAGCAGAAATAGAGATCTCACCTAGTTGTCCAAGTGACGTTCCGGAGATGATCTTACAGGCAAACCATTAAGTAGCCATTACTAAAGACTTCATATCCATTAGTCACTGACTTAAGGTTGCACAGGCAGTGCTGATTTAGGTATTTCCCTACAGTAAGCTTCATTGCACAGAACTGTATTTTTCCTTCTGCACGAGTTGAAGTAAAGCTGAGGGTTTCACATCCACTGTAGGCACAGCTAACAATCATGCAAAGAAATATTCTTTGCATGATTGCAAAGAAATCCCACCCCTGCACCCACCCCTCATATCTGCCCTGTGTCACCTGAGCTTCTCCTCTGCTCCTCGCCACAGTCGTCATCATCTCCTTGCTGAAGGCTAGCTCAGATTTTCAGTCCCTACCAGCTCTTCCAAACGGTTTTTTCCAGTCTCTGCCTTTCTACCATTTCTTCTGCAATCCAGTGTGACAGATCCTTCTGTCTGTCATGCAGACACATTGAGGGGAAGCACCAAGAGAGCAAGACCAGGTGTGTAAGTTCAGCAGCTATGACCAGCTGAAAGCCAGAGACTTATAATGAAAATTGTTAGAGAATCTGAAGTAGACAGTATTGCTAGCAGCTTTGTCTTTAATGGGTACAGTGGTGGCTGCCACAACTGTGCCTTTTCATTTTAACACAAAGATGACAATTATCTCATTGTTACTATGCATTTTGCCTCAGTTATATCTTGTGACAATGGGTTCCCTGAGGTAGCAACAATAGTGCCACAAGGTCTGGTCTATGCTTCAGTGTTTCGTCAGTATAGTTGCAATAGTTAAAAGTTCAGCAGAAAAGGAAACAGAATGTGCTAGCAAAGACATTACCGCTTGTTTAAATTGTGTCTCCACCAAGAAAGCTCACAAAGCCCCCTACAAGCCTTTCTAGCAGAGATGCATACCCTTAGCACATTACAGGGAGAGTTACCAAGCAGTGCAGGGTTTCCTCATCTCACAGTCCCAGAAGATAAATCCCAGAATAATCCTGAGAAGTAGTTTATGGTCATGTCTATCCTCTGCTTCTGAGGAAGAGCAAACAGCATGTAAGAGCTACACCAAGAACAAGATTTGAACTGCCTGCATAACTTCTTATCAGTAAAACACAACTCTCTTCTATGCTGTGCCACCAGTAAATCACATAGCAAGGCATTCCTCTTTTGGTAGCATGTGTTGTAAAGCTTTCCTTTTAGCAAGCTCAAATTTCTCCTTTTTCAGTGTCAGTGATGGAATTTCATCTATTAAATAATCGGGATCTTTTTCTGGTTAAAGCAGGGCCAGAAAGATCTGCCATAGCTTTTTCTTTTTAACACTGTGCTGCAGAGGGAAAGGGATGAAGCTAAAAAGCTGAACAAGCCACATCAAAAAATTATTCAGCGTCTGACACTCAGTGGTCAAAATCTAGTACTGCAGTTACAATCCAGCTACAGAAATCAGTACTGCCTCAAAAGTAACCCAGTTCAAAAGTGACCCCATTCAATACACCAATAGAAATATTAAAGGACACATCAAACAGATGTTTTTTCCACATTTTTGTGTCTTGAAAAATACCAGTCACACTGCTGGCATATTCTAATAAAACTCAGTGGTGGTTTAAACCTACTCCTTTGGGAAATTTTAGAAAAAAGAATACTAAAATATTAATTTAATCCCTCAAAAAATCTTATCTACATGCAATCACTGAAGTAATCTTAATTCAAAATAAGCCATTAATTAACAATAAATAGATACAACTAAGAATTACTCATAAATTTCATAAAGATATTTAATTTGCTGCAAGAGAGATCAGAATGTCACAGTATATTACTGTAAGGTAGGCAGTGAAATCTTTTATAGCATAACACAATGAAAAAGAATATTCTAAGATAGAATACAAATAAAGATGTCCCCAAAAGGCTTCTCATTGCATGGCATCAGAGAAGTTTAGGCTTTGTTTTGCATCCACAGACCTACATTCAAGCCAGACTGGTGCTGAAGCCCAGCCAGAGGCGGCAGGGTTGAGAACGTTGTCAAACAGGAACTCAAAGTCAGAGATAAATCTGGTCCTTCGAGTTTATGGGCTAGAATATTCTGGATTACCTTCAGAGCACTGATGGCTTGGTTTTGAATCCCAGCCATGCATGCCAGAAATAATTCTGTGCATCTTTTCAAAAGTCGTGTTTCTTTGCACAACAGGAACTTTTTTATCTCAGAAATCAAGCTGGTTATGCATGGCATTTTCATCAAAAATAAATACACTATCTTGAAAGCAAAACATTTTGCAGACATGTCTTATTCTAAAAAAAAAAGAGACTGTGCAACCTGGCTGTTAGAGAGCACAGAATGTTCCTTTCTTCAAACAAGAAGCCTCACGTTCACAGCCCCAGCTCATCCTAGGAGACTATCATCACCCCATTATCTGTTGGAAAGGCAACTCAGCAAGGCACAAGCAATCCAGGAAGTTTCTGGAAGGCATTGATGATAACTTCCTAAAACAGGTGATCAAAGAGCCGACAAGGGGATGTGCTCTGCTGCATCTCATACTTACAAACAAGGAAGAGCTTGTCAGGGATGTGAAGGCTGGGAGCAGCCTTGTCTGCAGTGATCATGAGATGGTGGAATTCAGGATCCTGAAAGGAGGGAGTGAAGCAAATAGCAGGATCCCCAGCCCCGGACCTCAGCAGAGCAGGCTTAGACCTCTTCAGGAAACTGCCTGGGAGAATCCCATGGAATAAAGCTCTGGAGTAAAGCAGACTTACCCTTGGTGGGGAAGGATCAGGTTATGAAATATTTAAACAAACTGGAACTTACATAATGGTTGCATGGAACCTGGCAGGATGCACCCACAAGTGCTGAGGGAGCTGGCTGATGTCATTGCAAGGCCACTCTCTATCTTTGAAAGGTCAAGGTGGTCAGGGAGGTTCCTGAGGACTGGATGTTGCTCCTATCTTCAAGAAGGGCAAGAAGGAGGATCTGGGGAATTACAAGCCAGTCAGCCTCACCTCAACCCTAGGAAGATGATGGCACAGCTCATCACAGAAGTCATTTCCAAACACAAGAAGGACAAGAAAGTGGTTTGGAGTAGTCAGCATGGATTTATGAAGGGGCAATCATGCTTTACCAACCTGATAGACTTCTACAATGAGATAACTGGCTCAGTGGATGAGGGAAGAGCAGTAAATGGTGTTTATCTTGACTTTAGTAAGGCTTTTGACACAATGTCTCCCATAACATCCTTATTGACAAACTGATGAAGTACAAACTAGGTAGGTGGACAGTGAGGTGGATTGTGAACTGTCTAACTGCCAGGCTCAAAAGGTTGTGATCTGCAGCCCAAATTCCAGGTGGAGACCAATCACAAGTGGTGTACCCCAGGGGTTAATACTGGGTCCAGTCCTGTAACATCTTCATTAATGACCTGGTCAAGGAGACAGAGTGCACCTTCAGCAAATTTGCAGATGATACAAAACTGGGAAGAATGGCTCTGTATTAGGAAAAGTGTTGTTAGCAGTTCGAGGGAGGTAATCCTTCCCCTCTAGTCAGCCCTGGTGCGACACAGCTCAAGTGCTGGGACTAGGTTTGGGCTCCCCTGTGCAAGAGTCTGGGGAAGGGCCATAAAGATGATTCAGGGACCAGAATATCTGACATATGGGGAGAGAGCTGGGCCTGTTCAGCCTGGAGAAGAGAAGGCTCGGGAGGATCTTATCAATGTATATAAATACTTAATGGGAGGGAATGAAAAAGATGGACCCAGGCTCTTTCCAGTGGTGTCCAGTGACAGGAAAAGAGGCAATGGGCACAAAATGAAATGCAGGAAATTCCCCTTAAACATAAGTTGAAGTTTTACTTTTTACCATGGGGATGGTCAAACACTGCCACAGGTTGCCCAGAGAGGCTATGGGGTCTTCATCCTTGGAGATATTCAAAACCCAACTGGGCACTGTCTTGACCAGCCTGCTCTAAGTGACCCAGCTTGAGTGGGGGTTGGGCTAGATGATCTCCAGAGGTCCCTTTCAACCTCAACCACTCTGTGATTCTGTGAAATGTCTAGCTTTGACTTCACTCTGGCAATGGACTTCCACACAGTCCTGTTGTTTCTACAGTGCTTGAAAGACACTTAGTCAAGCCCAGAACAAACAAAGGTTACAAGAGGTGCTGGAAGAATTGTTCTTCTTAGCCCTGGAACTCTAAAGGAGACATACTGCCACAAAAAGAAAAAAAAAATTTTTTTTCTTTTGAGAAGCTTTAGGTATTTTCAGCATCCTGAAGAGAAGATTCAGTGCACCAAAGTTAGGCTTTCCATGAAACATGCTATAAAGTGTCTTTATCTTCACTTTACCTTATAAAGGGTCTGTGTAAAAAGCTTAGGAGAAGTAGTCCCTAAGTCAGTCACCCAAGGTGAATCAGAGAATGTACAAATAATGATAAACCTAATATTTTTGTCCCAGAATTTCACTGTTACAGATAATAACTCAGTACCACTCGGGATGAGGAGGCAATTTCTTGACAGACAGTGATTTTTATTGTTACCCCTTATTAGGCATGACATAAGACCTTGAGCAGGGAAAAAAATTCCTCATTAACTTTCAAACAAAATATCTCTGTTGTTTTTAGCTTTTCACTATACCCACAGCATGAAAGGGAACAGCTCTGTGGTAAAAGCTTTTCTTTTGATGAATGACCTGCCATTGTGATAAGTGCTGCGTATCCTCAAGCTCTGACTGGTAAAACTGTTGTACTATTCTACAACATGCTGTATGTAAGGAACAGACATAACAAAAACATTTACAAGGAAAGCTTTACAAATATTTTAGAGAATTTTCAAATGTATTCTGAGGACTATTTGTCATATTTTTTTGTATGTGAAGTCAGGTTCTTACCTTTAGAAATTTATCTATTCAAGTAGAGTAATAATTTTTTTAAAAATGGGTTTAAAGTCTATTCCTTAAAAACAACAAGAACCAGTGATGTAAAAAACATAACTTAAAATCACATTAGGTAGGATTGGTTAAACTTCTTCTGTGTGAACTTTTTTGACAAATCGGTGGTGTTCATGAAAAGTGAGGAGCCAATGCCTAGGTATTTTTGAACAGAAAAAATGCAAGCAAGCAAAACGCAAATGAACAAAATTCATTTATCAGCCAAAATGGGACAGAAAATTTTTTTAAACTTTTTTTCCCCCAACTTTTATCTCAGATCTCTCTGAGGGCAAAAACCTGATATTAGGCATCCTGTGGTAACACTAATATCTTTTTGCCCATGATATAGCATCATGTAGTGTGTTGGGTCTCAGGCCTAGGGACTAATACAGGTCTCTAACTCTTAGCCATGGGGAGTATAACTTTGAAGAGAAAAATTAATATTTTGAGGAAGGAAATAAAATCTGTAACTGTTTGAATAGGTGTCTTTCTGTACTCTTACCAAGACACTTGGATTATTGGCTAGGGAAAAGTGAGATTCTGAAAGAGAATACAGCTTTGCAGCACGTCCTGTTCCCACATACTTATATGTTAAAATCAAACATACATACATGCCTTAACACATGCATATGTATGTATTATATTCCATGTATCCGACAGTACAAAAACAACCTCCCTCTGCATTAGGAGTGAAAATGTGTTTTGCAAATCGGGCTACAGCCTTTCCAGCAACTGTTTGAAAATAATATGACTGAAGCTACATGTAGACCTCTAGTTACCAGCTTCTGTGTCAAGAAAATCAAGGCTGCTAAAGTCTGCCATGGTATCATGGGAGTATGTTTGGAGGATGTTGTTTCACCAGTAGCTTTTCAGCTTGAACTGACATTTCTCACTATTCATACCCATCAATGTCAAAAACTATATCAGGTTTTACAGCAAAGTTTCTACATTTGCCTTAAAGGGTGTCAGTCAGCCTATGTTCCGCGCAGTTAGATGGGCTTGGTGGGCAGCAGGACTCCCAGCTGTGCTGAAATGCAGTCTGCACAAACACTCCTGCTAGACACCTAACCATCCTGACAGCAGCTATGCTCAAAGGAGGGCATGCTTTTTCCCACACAGCTGATGCTTTCCCTCCCTGTAACTGCAATAGCTTTTCAATGGAAGTAGGAGTTAGTGTTACTATGGTAGAGTGTTTTTGCTCGTGTTTGTTGAAAGGTGTTTAATAGTAAGCACAGGGTTGAGTGAATGTGTCATCTTCATCTGCCAGACTCTGTACACATTGAGTAGAAGAGAGGGAAGCCGAGCATTCAAGCTGTTTTCAGAGTGTGTCCCCTGATGATTACAGGGGGGTTGACTGGCTGCATCATCTCATCTCAATACCTTGTTTTGAATTCGGTCCTTTGGAGGATAGATTCTGAAGACATGAGATGTAATGGTAAAATTAAGGTCTCAAACAGTTTTCAGATTGGGTCCTACAAATAAAAGAGCATCCTTGTTTTACACTCTAAAAGGGATACTCATTTAAAACAGCTCATAACAGAAAGGATTTCAGGACATTTCTGCTCTATGTTCTAATGTTTTTGTAAGTATCCACCTATTTCATCTCTGCTTGGACAGTGACAGGTGCTTCACATTTTTGTTAGTATCTTTTCTAAGTATATCATTATACGCCACAAGCTGATAATGAAAACACGATACAGGTCCCAAAAGGGAAAGGTGTTTTGAGCTTGCACCTTTAAGTGGGAATAATTAGGATTATGACCATTCCAAGATTTCAAAGTGAAACTTTAGTACTGATGGCACTAAACCTCAAAACCCTGAAAAACTACCTACAAAGTTCAAGTTGGTTTTCAGGTAATGAAAAGCAACAACTGACTCCAACCTGAATTCTTTACAAAACTTAGTTCCATCACTCATAAGACTCACATTTGACCATTTGTGTGTCTGAGGATGCTTAAATGAGATCCCAAACCAGAGATGTACTTCTAACACTGCTCCAGACAGAAATTTAACTTTCATCTCCATGCATGAAATTTCCAGTGAGTTGAGTCCTGTAGCCTTCCACTCACCACAATCACCTAACACAGTTAGATTATCACCAGACCTTTCCCTGATATAAAGAAGAATAAAGTATATAAGGCCTCAACCATGGCTAATCAGAGGAAGAGAAATAAACAGCTTTCATCCTATAATTAGAAGTAGACTAACACTGAAGAAATTAACAAAAGGGAGCAACTAATGTGATGAACAGGCAAGATTAGTCCGCTTAGAAGCTCTCCATTTAGTCACCATGTAAAAGGAAATCAATTTTCAACATTTTTTCATGGTGAAAAGTTATCTGAGAGGAACAAATAGGAAAGAGGAAGATCCTACTATCAATTTGGAAAACTTGGGGTCAAAAGTGCCTTTTTTGCTCCTTCACTTCTTTCAGGAATAAAAAGAAGAGGAATGTACTCAAGATGAAGGAACATGTCCAAACATGCTCAATCCAAGGCTGCTGAGAGTAGATCTACTCAAACTGCAACTGAAACACAAATTTCAACACAGCCTCTTGCACAAGTTGTATCCAAATTGGGGAGTGTTCACAGTCTATATTACAATCATTAAAAATCACAACACACTTTTCAAGAACTAGTTTTTTGTGCAAGTTCCCCGGTTTCTCTGGTGTTCGCACTGGTGATGTTGAACTCCACCATTCAAAGAACCCAACAGAAAGCCACAGAGTGCACAAGCTTGATGGCTCCAGAGGATGTCCTGCATGCATAAGACAGTGTACGCAGTATGGCTGGAAAAGGAAATTCAGTGTTTTTTCTTCCATCTTATTTTTGTGATTTGAGCATGAGGGGAGCAAGATTTTCAAACAGGAAGCATTAGGGGGTTAAAGCGATCTCTTCCATCTTTATTTGTACTATTTGTAGCATACTTATCTCTTTCCACTCCTTCCTAATGCTACAGATTTACAGTGCCAACAAAAGTAATGAATGACCTGAATTCACCTTTAAATCCCAGGAAACTTGAACAGCCTGTATCCACTGAAATAACACTGTTATTGCAACAGCTTTGGATAATAAACTCCTAACTGGACTGACAGAAGTCTAGTCTTTGTTGAATGCCTCCTCTAATCATCTCAATACAGAACAAGCTGTTTACTTTAATGTTTATTTTCTTGAAACACAACAAGACTTCATTGTTGGAATTACTGCATAAATATGGAGCTGAGAAATAGTCACTGGTGAACATTATTCATGGATGTAGAGGTCTTAAATGATTCAGACTCTGATTCACTCACATCCTCAATAATTATCCCCACAAAAGGGAACACATTTTAAAGAACAGGATGTGAAATTAATGTTCTGAAGAATTTGTAAAACAAAACCTCTACAGAATTTTTTCAAGTTCACTATGAATTGTTTCTGACTTCTAATAGCTTAATCAGGAGTCTTTCATACTTAACCATGGTATGTGGATTTTTTTTCATGATAAAAGCAAAAGAGAATGGTTAGATAACTGGAAACTTTCAGAATTACTTTAGGTCAGTTTAGACCCATTAATGTTGTGCTTCTGCTTTCATGAGAATATATGGGGTTTAAGTCACTGGATTATTTTGTAGAAAGAAGAGCAACTCTCAACATCCACAAGAGTCTTCACTCAGCACTGAATCAAAGCCTTTGGGAGGTTTACTGCAAATTTTTTTGTGACACCTATTTGAAAATTAGGAGTAGTTTTTTTCCTTCTGTTCTTGAATTTAATTAGCCCTGTAAGAGAAATTTAAAATATCGTTAAAAACTCCATCACATGCAACCTAGAGAGCTGCAAACCTGAGATTTGGGTTACATAACTGACAAATATGTCTGTCCTCAGGCATGGCAAAGATGTTCCACAAAGATTACCTCAAGAGCTCTTTGGAAGTCTTAGATATTTGAACAAATATTGCGTGTTGCAGTCTTGTCTCAGAATCCCTGACTTCGTTAAGTGACTGTACCATGTGGCATTATGTTTTCTTTGCCATGTGGTGTTTTTCTACCTTTGGTTTTCAGTCATGCAATCAGCAGTGTTTGCAATACCAGGTGATGTAAATCAACCACACAGCAAAAGGTATTAAGAGAATTGTTTGTATGAACTACTTGATGCATATTCCTGAATAGCAAATACAGTTGTACAGATGAAAAATCAGATGACACACCATTCATGGGCAGAGAATGGGGCTAGTATTTGGACAAATGCTATCAGGTGATATCTATTCAGTTTTAACTTTAGTGTTCATTTGAACTTTTGAATCCCTATAAAATCTGAAGGTGTTTTCTCAATCTGCTTGAGGTGTGCCCAGGTCTAATGGAGTGATGCTATAATTAAGGTTTGCCTCATAACTACAAGACATTAATCTAAATAATGAAGTAACTATGTAGTATTTTTTTGATATTTGCCTGGATCACCAGGAAAAAAGCAACAAGACATTTCATTTACAGCTTGTAAAATGCTTTGAGCAGCAGGTTGGACTAGATAACTTCCAGGTGTCCTTTCCAACCTGCATGATACTTTCATTCTATTTCCAGGGAAATCATGAGGTAAGTAATAGTGTAAAACTTGAGCCTGGATCATCATTTGCATAGAAACCTTAGGTGTCCTTCCCTAGGATTAATAATGTTCTACCTGATTTGCACAGGCTGTATAATCATAGAAAATAGGGCTAAAAGAAGAAGGTGTATGTAGTCTGTCTCCCTTGTCTGGGTCCATCTAGTCCATGACAATCATTTCATTATGAGGAGGGCATCTATAATAATTCAATAATGCAAGGTCTGTTAGTGCCACAGGACTCCAAATGGGCAATTAAAGAGAAAGTTTATTCCATGTAGAAAATATATCCATTTGATTTCATACATTTGGCAGTATACATCTTGATTATAAAAAGCTCGGGACAATACAAGATTAATTTATTCACTAAAGATTATTCCTTGGGAACTATCCTATCACCATTCAAGAGCAATAACGCTATGGATACTTTCATTGAGTGGATAGAGATTTCTATGTGTTGATTTTGGGTGGGTTTGGTTTGTTGGTTTTTTTTTTCTTTGAGAACATAGTCAAAACAGAGGACAGAAAATATATGTCATGATAAACAATGAGGCAAAAAGAGCAAGAATACATAAGGTTGGAGTGCAAGAAATGGAGAAGAAAACAGTTGCAACAGTTCAGGGGAGAAAAGTGGTAAGGGAAAACAAGAGGTTATAATGAGGCGCAGGTAAAAAAGGTTTGTGAAACACTTGAACCAATAGATGTAAAAAAGACTGTGCTAAGTCTTTGACAAGGCATCCAGTCATTCCAGCATGTCTAATCGTCAGACAAAAAAATCATAAATTGTCTTATACAGATATAAGAATTCTATAATTTAAGATATTTTAGTAAAAATTTTTTTAAAGCTTTGGTTTCAGCCACAGGGTTTCGGTTTGAGGGGTTTTTTAGGTTTTCTAGGGCTGGCACATCACTGGAACAATGGATCCTTCCTGAGTGCATCTGTGTGTGTTTTAACATTGTGTTCAGATGCAGGCAGATGTCATCTGTCATCCTGCTATCTATCAAGGCAGACAACACACAGGAAGATGTGAAAAGCTCAAAAATTACAGAATGAACAGTATTGCTCAGCTTCAGTGTTTCACCAAAAACATAAGCTATCCCTTTCTCCTGTTTTAGCTCCCTCTTACTGATCCAAGGACTCTTTGTTTTGTATGAAGCATATAAATGTGTTGAATTTGAAAGCTATTCTAAATAGCTCTTCTGCTTCTAAACTTCTTGGTCTCATCACATTTTGAAAATAAAATATATACAGTCTGCAGCCACTCTTCCAGGGATTAGAGAAAGGATAAACATTCAGAGAACATGGGAGACTTCTCTGAAAATCATGTCAACTTGTTCACAAATATTTTTAAATTCAATTCAAATTCATTGTTTTGAAAGACCCTAATTTTTTTGTTTGCACATAACTGTTGCCTTTATGTACGCTTCTATTTTAAACAAAACTGCAATGGATCGATAGCCATAAGGTTTAACAGATTCCTAACAAGAAGTCACATGTTCTGTATTTTTATCCAAAATTCCCAATCTGAGTACATCCAGAAAAGTTGCACATCGGCCAAGTTTCCCAAACCAGAATTGCAGACCTGAATATTATCTAAAGTTAGATCGTCACACTATATTCACTACCCAGATCTTGTCATCTTCTTCTCTTTCTTCCTATTCTGAGGCAGTCCAACAGTAATTCCAAGTCTAAACTGTTAGCAGGGAAAGTATGGAATTTGCATCTAATACCACAACTCAATTCTTCTTTGTGTAATGTCAGAAATTTGCATCTAGAAAATGTGGGCTTAGAAAAATGTGAAGATTTTGGCTGTGAAGGATCTTCAGCCTAAAGTGTTGATCCTTAAGTGAGTTAGTTGCCCATCTCTTTAGAGATCATGGAAGAACCCTGGACTTGTACTATTTGCTCAGTTAATGTAAATTGGAGTATTTTATTCAATTTGTTTGAAATCAGTCTTACCAAGGTGAAATGTGCCACCAAGTGATACAAAAGGAGGTCAGTGGATAAGAAGAAAGAGAAATTGAACTGAACAACACACTAATCCAAGTTGTCCTCTGAAAAGTATATTTAAACTACACCTATGAAAAGTATATTTAAACTACACCTATCTATAATCATACAACTGTTGCTGTTGTTACTGAACATTCGCATATCCCACTTTGTCAGTAAAATAGCAGCAAATAGGAGCTTCCCCTGGTTTGCATGTCTCTCACGTACCTAGTAAGTCTGAGAGTTGCTTTTCCTTTCCCACCACCACCCAGGACCGCTCTCCACACAAGCAGGTTGTTCTGTCTCTCTAAGCAGGTACAAAACTTGGGCTGTCAAGTTTTCTTCCACCAGTTTCTTCAGCTGACAGTCTTTCAGCTACGATTCCGCCTCCAGCAGATGAACTCAGATTTGCCTGGAGCTTACCTCCCGATTTATACTATATGCTGTGGGTTTTTTAAAAAAAAATTGACAGAATTTGAGGTAAAGTTTTCGGAAGGGATCTGTACGGCAGGACAGCTGATGCTACCGTCATTACTCTCTGGGTGACAGTTTGTGCCTCACTCAGCCTTAGATGATTTTCTTCCACAAAGCTGCACCTAACAATTACTTTTGGTGTCTGTTGCAGAGCTGTCAGCCCCGCATCAGCTGTCAGGAGGCTGAATTTCACTCCGTCTGTGCCTTATCCCCACGGCCCTGACTGACAGGCATCCTGCGGTGTGCGCATCTGACTGCCCCGGTGTGCTGCCAGCCCACTTCTCCCCCCAGATCAGGCTCGCACCCTGGGGGGTTAAGCTGTGCTCCCTCGCAGGAACGCCAGGTAATGGCAAAATGCAGGTTGCAGTGAGGGTCAGCAGTGCTGAGAAGGATGGAGCAGCTCAAGGCACTGACAGAGGATCTTCCACTCCTAGACCCCTCTGTACCGGCTCCCCCATTGCTCCCCATGTGACTTCTTCCCAGGATTAAACCCGTTTGCTATCTCAGCTGTGTTAATCAGCAGAATTTTGTAATGGCAATGCTTGCCCCAAAAGCAACCCTGCCTCCGGGGCACACAGAGCAGAGGGATGCGGGTGCTTCTTCGGTTCAGCACAGATCAATGAACTGAA
The DNA here is from genome assembly GCF_030463565.1 of Pelecanus crispus. Classification (NCBI taxonomy): domain Eukaryota; kingdom Metazoa; phylum Chordata; class Aves; order Pelecaniformes; family Pelecanidae; genus Pelecanus; species Pelecanus crispus. The sequence continues at coordinate 135,592,710 of NC_134644.1, forward strand.
ATGATGCTACTGCAGCGAGGGAAGCCCCAGCCATCTGAAGCACAGGGAGCCCAAAACTTCAGAGCAGAAACAGCCGTTTCATTCATTACATGTTTCTTTTCAAGCTAGGCCCTTCCTGCTCTGAATCCCTGCACCTTTTCACAGCTCTCAGTGTTGGCTCCCTCTCACCTGCTTTTGTTCCCCTTTTGCTTTGTCACCTCAGGAACACGCGCTGCTGCACAGCAATGTCCGGGCGCTTCGGATCCGCAGCTCAAGCTGCAGAAAGGAGTTAATGGAAAGTGTGCTCCCCCTGAGCCTGTGGGTGATGGACACCACCCAGGCACGCACAGCGCCGGCTGCATGGGCCGTATCCACACACCGGCTGCTTTCTCAAGAAAGGGAGAAAGAAGCCTCCACCCACGCAGCGCTGCTGCTTTCCTCCCTGAGCAGCTCTTACACCCAAGGGAGCGCATCCGGCTCATGCGAGAGATGCCACGTGTCCAACCAGAGCTCCACAGTGCTCGTTGTCCTGGTTTCAGCTGGGATAGAGTTAATTTTCTTCCTAGTAGCTGGCATAGTGCTGTGTTTTGGATTTAGTAGGAGAAGAATGTTGATAACACGCTGATGTTTTTAGTTGTTGCTGAGTACTGCTTATACTAGTCAAGGACTTTTCAGCTTCCCATGCTCTGCCAGGTGCACCAGAAGCTGGGAGGGGGCACAGCCAGAATAGTTGATCCAAACTGCCCAAAGGGCTATTCCATATCATATGACGTCATGCTCAGTATATAAACTGGGGGGGGGGGTTGGCCGGGGAGCAGCGATCGCTGCTCGGGAACTGGCTGGGTATTGGTTGGCAGGTGGTGAGCAATTGCATTGTGCATCACTTGCTTTGTATATCATTATTATTATTATCATTATTATACTGTTACTATTATCATTACTATTTTACTTTATTTCAATTATTAAACTGTTCTTATCTCAACCCAGGAGTGTTTCTCACTCTTACTCCTCCGATTCTCTCCCCCATCCCACCGGGGCAGGGGGAGTGAGCGAGCGGGTGCGTGGTGCTTAGTTGCTGGCTGGGGTTAAACCACAACACTCGTCTTTGTCCCTCTCTCACACTGGCAACCTAACTCTGCGAGGACAAAGCACGTGGCCATGTCTTCCTCTCCACGTTATTTTGAAGCTCTGTATCATAGTGACATGATAGAATACATTTTTTTAGAAATCATTTCTGCTTTTAAAAAGATCTAGTATTAAATGTGTAATGATACCACAATGAAGACAATACTCTAAATAAATGTATGTTGTTAACATTACAGTTAAATATTTCCCAGTAACCATTTGTAATATAGTCCAGTTCTTTGAAAAACACTAACTCCTTTGGTCTTTGAGATTAAAGAACATCCTTTTGCAACTCTGTGGGAAGTATCTGTGGACTCTAAAGTACTTCTTTGCACATAAAATCTTCAGTATCAAGTCCAGCTACATGCATAAAAAAATACCACACATTATTGGCTTCTCATGCAGATGACAGACCAAAATGACCCGTACCAGCATGACTCAAGTGACTCCTGACTGTCTCAAGAAATGAGTTGTCGTGGTTTAGCCCCAGCCAGCAACTAAGCACCACGCAGCCGCTCGCTCACTCCCCCTACCCCGATGGGATGGGGGAGAGAATCGGAGGAGTAAGAGTGAGAAGCACTCCTGGGTTGAGATAAGAACAGTTTAATAATTGAAATAAAATAAAGTAAAATAATAATAATAACAATATAATAATAATAGTAATAATAATATACAAAGCAAGTGATGCACAATGCAGTTGCTCACCACCCGCCGACCGATACCCAGCCAGTTCCCGAGCAGCGATCGCTGCTCCCCGGCCAACCCCCCCCAGTTTATATACTAAGCATGACGTCATATGGTATGGAATAGCCCTTTGGGCAGTTTGGATCAACTATTCTGGCTGTGCCCCCTCCCAGCTTCTGGTGCACCTGGCAGAGCATGGGAAGCTGTAAAGTCCTTGACTAGCATAAGCAGTACTTAGCAACAACTAAAACATCAGCGTGTTATCAACATTCTTCTCCTACTAAATCGAAAACACAGCACTATGCCTGCTACTAGGAAGAAAATTAACTCTATCCCAGCCGAAACCAGGACATGGGTGTTGCTCTCTATTTTTCACAAGCAGGTGTCATTTGGCAGCTAACCAGACACAAAGTGAGATATTAGAAAAATAAGCCATACAAAATGACTAAACGATGCTGGAGCTTCTTGTCCTTTATTTATATCTATTATAATCTGAAGCCAAGATGCAAAAAAGGTTATTTTTCCTTTTCTTTTTATATATGTGTATATATACAAACATACACAGATACATACTCCAATTTCTTTAATGGTTGTAAAATATCAGATTATTTCTGCAAGTTGATCATTAAGTACTTAAAAAGAAAAAAACAGTAAGAGAGTAAATTTGTCTTCCACAGCACCGCTTAATTAAAAGACATGGGCAGGTCCTTCTCTAACCCCCTAAACCTCCTTGCCTGATTCTACACTAACTTTGGAATTATTGTTTCCCAAAAGCAGCTCAGCTGTTATAAGAAAGGTAATAATTCTGTATTTCTGGATGTAACTTTGATGAAATTATTTCTGTAGTTGTTTGAAGTAACAGGAGAGGGCCCTTTTTCAGCATTTAGTTACATTCGCTCATGATTTTCCTAAGAAAAGAATGACAGCAGCAATAAAATAATCATACTGGTGTTAAACGCCTTCATCGTTTGGATTTTTTTATCCCTTTCAACTGAGAAAGTAAGGCTAAAGTTGGGAAAAACACTGAAGAAAGCAAGAGGTTTTCTCTCAGTTTCTTTTTCTAGTGTGCGTGAGGGGGTGTGAAAATTACCTCTCTCTCTTCCTTAAATCACATTTTTTTCCTCTCCTTTAAATGCAATGGGAAAAACATTAAAACAACTGGTGGAAGGGGAGACATAAAATTACATTTTTTTCAAAGTTAAACAAGATTCACATTTGACTTCACAAAATCTACAATGCAGTAGGGATGAAGACAGTTCACACGTGGGACAGGAGTGGGATAAGCCAGGGCTGGGCAGGTGTGATCAAATCATGTAAACCAGAATGGCTTTGCCACCCTGCGTCACAACACCTCCTGGAGACAGGTCCAGTGTGCAGGATCACAGCTAGAAAAAAAGGCCCAGACTTGCCAGCTGCAGTACTCTGACACTGGTACAAGAGGGTAAAAAGCAGAGAAGTCACAAGAGTGCCCTGGTGGGATAGCAGAAGAAGGACCTAACGCTGCTGAGAAATTCACACTTGATCCACGAGTGAAGGGCTGTTTGATTATTTTCACCTTAAAAGAAAGCAGCTGCAATGGAAAATGCTCTGGGCCCTCCAGGTTTTTTTGGGAAAAAACCAAACCAAACAAACATGCAACATGTTTGCAGCAGCCCTTTGGCAAATTAAACATCCTCAGTGTGAACTGGGGTTTGTCTGGGCAGCTGAGCTACTGTTGACAGTGAGGTGGAAGTGGTTCTTGGTCCATGCCACTTTCCCAACTCTTGCACATCTTAATACCTGGCTTTTCCAGCTCTCTGCATGGGAGGTAAGCCATTATCTCATTGCTGGGGATGGGCCAGCAGAGACGTGGTCAGCAACGGGCCTTCCCCATGATTACGGTGCAGCTGTGGTAAGATGGGAACAGATGAGAAGTTAGGCTCCCAATGCAGCTCATTGTCACAGTGTCTCTGTCACACTGTCTCATCTACAGTGTCACAGTGCCTCGAAAGGAATTAGATCTTACGCATCATTTTGAAGGGAAGGATTGGGGTTTGCTGAACCCACTGCTCATAGTTCTAAAAAGGAATGAAAACTATGAGCCAGAAGTGTACTGTCCCAACCAAGGTAAATCCCAAATTACACTGACATAGAAGGAACATTTTAAGAGAGAGAGAGAGACACACACACATACATATAAAAAATACATATTACATAATATGTACACTACATATAATTATATATAAAGCATGTATCATGTATATAATATAAAAGGTTAAATATGTTCATCAGTGAGCTAGGTTAAAAAAAAGTTTAAATAATTGTTAGGGGTTTATTCTCCCACTAAACTGTGAATATGCGCAGACGCAAGACATAGTGATCAGGGTGTCTGAGCACAGCTAGTGATGCTTTTAAGACAGTCAAGTGCAAGACCATGTATCCCGGAACACAAAACACAAGCTAAGCTCAGAGGCCTGGATTACAGGAAACAGACCCTGAAGAAAGGTGACTGAAGAGAACTTGTTGAAGGGGGCTCAGTTCAATATTGGAGAAAACAGTCTCATTTGGATATACAGGTGAGAATAATGAAGGGACACAATACTGTGTGCGGGCCTGGAGAGAGGGCTCCTGAGGCCCAGGTGCAGCAGGATGAGAAGTGGAGGCACAAGATAGCTCTGACCAACCTAATGTGCACAGTGGGAAGAAATGCCACCATGCAGGTATAATACTCTGCTTAGCCTGCTGGGCCATGCTATTACTAAGATACTCCTGACTGGGCGAATCTAAAGGACCAAAAACCAGTGCACAATGGCCAACCTAGAGCATCCTGTTGCTTCCAATAGTAGCTTCCTTGGCGCTGAGTCAGGGTGTCTGTGCAAAGGTGCCTGTCCCCATAGCCTCTATGCACCAGAATAATAGAGATGGTGGTAAGAATGGCAGAAAAAAAAGAGGGTTTGGAGAAAAGTAATAGGAATGACGAATAATTCCTAATGCCTTACATGAATTGAGTCTGATTTGCTCATGTGTAGACAGGCTTGTGAGACTAAAACACTTGTCTGTTTTTTCTAGTTATGCTAACCTGGGCCCTTGGCAGCTCACTTTTCCACTCTTACCATTTTAAAACAACAGAAAAACCTTTGCAGCTCTGAGGCAGTGGTGCCCACAGCAGCTGTGTGGATCCAGAACAGAACTGGACAGAATGGAAAAAAAGGACAGAACAAACTGAATAGAGCAAAGGATATATTTTTCTGAAAAAAACCTTCACACAAACTTGCATGACCTTATTTTTAAGCTGCCCAATCAAAAAAATTTCAACTTATCAGTTTATTGAACAGCTCTAGGCTAAAATTATAGCACCAAGAGCTGCAGTCCTCAATTTTGACATGTTAGGAAGGGAAGCACTACCTCCAGATCTTTCTAGTATCTCCTCTCTGGGCACAAGGGAGACTTTGTGCAAAGTGGGGGTGAAAGGGTCCTGTCCTGGTTTTGGCTGGGATAGAGTTAATTTTCTTCCCAGTAGCTGGTGTAGTGCTGTGGTTTGGATTTAGGATGAGAATAATGTGGATAACGCACTGATGTTTTAGTTGTTGCTAAGTAGTGCTTACACCAGTCAAGGACTTTTTCAGCTTCCCATGCTCTGCCAGGTACACAAGAAATTGGGAGGGGGCACAGCCAGGACAGCTGACCCAAGCTGCCCAAAGGGCTATTCCATACCATATGACATCATGCTCAGTATAGAAACAGGAGGAGTTGGCTGGGGGACAGCGATTGCTGCTCGGGGACTGGCTGGGTGTAGGTTGGTGGGTGGTGAGCGGTTGCATCACTTGGGGTTTTTTTCCCCTGGGTTTTGTTTCTCTCTCTCATTGTTCTCCTTTTCATTACAGTTTTTATTACTACTATTATTATTTTATTTCAATTATTAAACTGTTCTTATCTCAACCCATGAGTTTTCTTACTTTTGCCCTTCCAATTCTCTCCCCCATCCCACCGGCAGGGAGGGTGAGCAAGCGGCTGTGTGATGCTTGGTTGCTGACAGGGGCTAAACCACGACGGAGTCCACAGCACAAAGCTGTGGCCAAAAGATGTGACTTCTAATGAAGGTCTTCTGAGGGCAAACCTGCAACAGCAACACTTCCCTGGGGCTCTGCAGCTGCCCTCCCACTCAGTGAGTCTGTCCACCAAGCCCTGTGGGGCCACTAACCCACAGCCCCAGGAAGCTGGGGCACCAGGCACCCTGAGCCACCACTGGAGCAGGACCACCATGCACCATCATGAACCACGGAGAGGTAGGTAGGGCAAGCCTGAAGAAAACAAAACAGGAGCTAGGAACATGTGTCTCGGTGGCAACATGCAAAATCTGACAGGTCTGTAAATTAATCAGCATAACTCACCATCTGGGTGAGGTCTCAACTTTGCTAGGTATTTCATTGTTTATTAGAGGAGGTAAGAAAAGGAGGGGAGCATTGCAGCAGGAATGACAGTTCATTCAAGCTCCAGGAGTGACTCGCATTTGGGAACTACCACTAGTTTTTTGCCTCAATTAAGAGCAAGCCAAGTCCCCGAGTCATCTGGTTGCTCTGAGACACTAAATCAAGACTAGGATTTTTTTTTTTTTAAAAGGTCCAACCACCTTCAATGCTGGTCAGCACAGAAACTGCTGGGTGAAATTCTGGGCTGGCCAGAGAAACTGATCCCAAAGATCCCCTGGTGCCCATGGTCCTCTCCTTCCTGACCTTGGTTGGCATCTGGAGTTACGCTCCAGTTCTCTCCCAGTACAGAAAGAACAGGACTTCTGTCCAGCACCTTCCAAAGGCAAGGACTTCTCCTTTCCTCCAACTGAAGAGAAGGGTCTGAACTTCAGCGCCTGTCACTGAAAGGTGTGTGGAGACAGCTCTGAAGGGAAAGAGGGGTGAGAAAAGTGTGGCTCTGTAATCTCCCAGCCCCCTCCCCCCCAGAGCCGCAGAAGAGGACAGTGCCCTTCCCTTTGCTCGCAGAGGACTGGGACAGGAAAATGCCTCTCAAACTGTGATCTGCGCTTTTCAGGCAGTCTGAGCTTTTCAGGTGGTCTGCTTCATGCTGGATGGCTTAAATTATTTGCTGTAAACAGTAAAGGAAAAGGATTTCAAACAGCAACTCAGGTATCAAGCTTATATTTCTTCTCTGCCACCAACCTGCCAAAGACCTTTGTTAATTATAACTTTGGCTGGCGTTGCAAGTAAGATTGAGACTACAGACAAGTATTTTCCAGAGTCCATTCCCTCCCTATGCCACCTTCTCACTAAGCCATGGCCTTTAGAGAAGGAGTGCAGAGGTTTTCAATAGAGAATGGAAAGAATGAGGTTACAACTTTGTGTAAGCATCAGGAATACTTTGTAATTCCTGTGTAGCTTTAAAATGGCAGGAAAAAGAGAGTGCAAGAAGATAATTTAGAAAATCAGCTAGCTATCCTGCAAACACCTCATAAGGATGCCTAGCAAACATGCAGTGGAAGAGGTGATCTAAAGCATATGCCAGAATTTCCTAATCTCGGTCTGGCTCCACAATATTAGTCCTATTTATAGACTGTAAAATGAGAATAGACCAGAGTGATTGTTTAGTCTGATATTCAGTGTAAGAGAGACTTTAACATTTCCCTACATTAATTCCTGATCCAAGTCCAAGAGTCAATTTAGCCAGTCCATTAGTTTTCAACCTTTTACAATTTGCATACCCTTAAACTTTCCAATAGGTTTGAAGATGCTATGTGGGGATTTCAGGCCCACTGACAATCAACTTGCACTTCTTAGTTACCTTTCTTAGATCCCTTCAGAGTGACCCCTGGACCACCAGGTGTTCGCAAACACATAAAAAAGCACATATAGCTTTCAAAAGACATCCAGTCTTAATTGGAAATAAATTAATTTTTTTAATTGAGAAAAGAGCCCCCCACAATGCTGAGTAATAAATTACCCTCATGCTTAAAAGCTCGCCATTTCTCACCTAAATTTCTCTGGTTCCAGCTTCCAGACAGTGTATGCTGTGTCTGCTTGCCAGCTAGGCTGAAAAGCCCTCCATTACCGTGCTCCTCTCCTGATGTGGACTCTCAGAGAGTGATCACATTGCCCTTTCACCTTCCCTCTGATAAGTTAAATGGATTAAGCTTCCCTCAGCTACGCTACAGGGTATATTTCCCCACCCATTAATCATTCCCCATTATGATGTAAACAAACCCAAAAGGTATTAAATGCATTCTTTGTATTTCTCTGTTCGTACTTATGTTACTGCCTGGTTTAAAAGACAATTTTATCTAACTAAGTTATAGATCATTAAGCTGAAAAAAAGTTTCCCCGTTACTGCTGTTTTACCATCTTGCCCCATCTTGTCTCATTAGCAGGAACTGATTGAGCATGAAGGTGTTCTCTGGCTGTCAGTAGATAAAGTAGGTGCTCTTGGCTTTCATCTGTTCTGAATTCTCCTTGTCTCATTATCTTCACAAGGTCAGATTCTTTGACACCGGGACTGCTTGCTTAGCACTCCATTCTGGTAATTACTTGCCTGGCAACCTTAACCATAAGTAGATTGCATGTATATGGCAGCAATGAAAGTATCAGCATACAGGCCAACAGCCATATATCCATATAACACAAATACCATTAGAAATGTGTTCATTCCACTGATGTAATTGTTATGCTTCTGCATTATCGTACTGCTGCAAGCATGATGTACACATTAAAATGCACGGTTTATATTACAGCACTGAAACTGAAGTTGCAGTTCAGCTCTCTTTTAGGGCCAATCACATAGGCTTTTTTCCACAAAACTCATGAATGGCTTATTTGGAAAAGGCTAAGCTGCACTTCTCTGAATCTTCTTTTACCCCATGTTACAAAGACATAATCAACTTCTGAAATTATGAAGTTGGTAGAAGACTTTGGGAAATTCTGGAGGATGACATCCATTGCTGGTGCAAAGACTATCCTTAAATCAGTGCACAGTCTCCTTCAAAATAAATGCTTCCCCTTCAATCTGTTTATTGTGAGAAAGCAAAAAATGCAGCTTATGATGGATGCCTCATACAGCTCTCCTTTTTTCCCATTTTACGTTCACAAAATTACTTCCTCTACGACAAATCTTATCTACACAGTTCATCAACAATAGTCAAATTGCATTTGAGTCACTTGCTTCTGCAAAGTTGTAACAATAATATATATGTTGTTTATGTTCCAAGAAAATCCATGAAAAGGATAAAAATGTGAATGCCTCATATTTTGGCAGAATGCCTAAACAAAAATACCTTCATACCACTGCAGTTCAAACTCATTTATACCAGATTTAAACATGCTTCTTCTGCTAATGCGGTTCATCCTTTGATCACCTCATTCTTCTTAATGTGTCAGCAATATTCAGATTTACGACAAAGCTTTCAAATCACCTATTCAATGTGATTTCAAAGGTGGTGGAGTATCTAAATAAAAATCTGTCCATGAGGCACTGGGGGTAGGTATCACGTTGCACTTACATTGTGCAATTTATTGATGGTGGTCACATCATCCACATTTCACAGATGGAAAAACTGATGCCCTGAGAAATTAGATGAGTTGGCACTAATCGTACAGCAAGTTAGAAATAAAAACTAGACCCGCTGCCTCCTAGTTTCATAATCTAATCAGTCTAGCTTGTTTTTTGACCCCTCTAACAGCCACAGCCCCATGCTCAGGTACAAACCCACATACCCATCTTTTCTATCAGAAAGCCCTTGGTTTGCTTCTGATCCTCTCCACAGCTCACAGCCCTGCCTCCAGGCTCAAAACATTTCCTACCACCCTCTTCCCGGTTCACCACCTGAGGTCACAGAAAATCCATCCACAGCTCGTAGCTGTCTTCAGTAACAGGGATCTTTCCACAAACAGAAGTCACACCCTCCTTCCACTCAATTCAAAATCCTGTGTAATGGCAGCTCAGGACACCATCCCAAATTATCCCACAGAAATCCAGGTTTCCCCCCTTGTGGCCCTTTAGCTGCACCAACACTCTCTAAATGAGGCTTTGCTTTATTTACCTGTATAGAGGTACCTATAGGAGCTGAGTCCCTTGGTTCTCAATACACAGGCTGTAGCTTTCTGTCATACCTCTACCTTTCTGTCTGGAAATCTCTCCCACCCAACTCACTTTAGCACAATGAGGGTCAGGACCAGCCTTAGCACCTGAAGCCCCAGCCGCATTTTGGCAGAACAACCTTCTTACCAGCTGCAAGGTGGCATTTACTGGAACAATGTCTATCTAGGGGCAGTATGTGTCCTGACATCCCCACTATCTGGTCCACCCTTTAATGTCTTTTACTGGATGCACTGGTGCTGCAGACCACAGGGTGCATATCTGTGACACAGAACACTGTCTCCTGTCTTGGACTGAAAATATGTAAGTGTCCATTACATGTTCATAGGGACACTAACATATTTAAAAACACTTTTTGCCTTGTGCCTTTTCTACAGCTTTTAATATCTAAACAGGGAGGTTTGAATTTCATCAGGCAGGAGAATTTACTATTATCATCATCACTTAATACTAAAAAGATCAAAATTTTTGTACAGGAATGTTCAGCAAACAAGTGAACTGTGGCAGCGGAAAACTGTCTGTCTTTTATTTCACCAGGAAAAGCAGCTCATTGTATTCACTGATAGGTTTCACTGAGTGCAGTAACCTCGGTCCACTGGTTGGCTGAAGATGGCCAAAGATCCAGAGCATTAGCACTGTCCCAGGCATTTGCTCAGCCTCTCACAGTATATAGTTTACAGAAACTGATAATCAAGCAATGATAAGAAAGCCATGTAAACCTCTACGTTTTTCTTAGCTCCAAAGGTGACCTTCATGGTACAGCTGATGGTGCAACATGTTCACAGTCTCCTGGCAGATGACCCACCTTCCACTCTGCTTTTTCCCACAGATCCTGGGGACCTTGCTTCCTTCAATACTCCACCTCCTTTGGAGACTAACTAGTTTGAAGCCTTCCTCTTCCCCACGTCCTTCAACTCAGAAGGATTTCTCAGTCCTTAACTCATTCAGGAAGCAGTTTCAGTCTTGCTCACAGCAGATTATCACCCACCCTCTCCTGCCTTGGAAAGCTGGTGTCCTGGGCGCATATTTTTGGTTTTTTTTTTCCACTGGGTAAACAAAGTCAGCCAGTTACTGCTTGGCAGTGCCTTAGGCAGTCTTATCACAAGTTTCCCATCAGTCTAGACAGCAGCCATGTCTCAGTGTGAAGTCTTTTTCTCATTCCGAACTTTACCAAAATATATACCTTGCTGACATATGACAGCCACAAGAGGGACCAATGCATCTAGTGTTTTACTGAGATTATGTGGGATAGTGACCCTTGAGGAGACCCAAAGGCTGAGAGAAGGAACCAGGATGTAACCAGAACATACTAAAAAAGCAATGAGTGATTATATTAGGAAGAGGAATTCGCCAGGGACAAAAAGAGAGAAACTCAGTGTGACGGCCAAAGAAGGATGCTTTAATAGCTGCAGTTTGGCTGAAGAGCAGTCATGGAAAAAAGCAAGGGAAGATTTACAGTAAGTGAAGTCAGAAAATGAAAACAATAATGGGTCAACAACTTAGATGCTGAAACCAAGATGAAACCTTGAGACTTCAGTCTGTTTGGGCTTAAAAACTTTGATCTTCATTTTGAACATAGGAAGAAATATTCCATGAAATGGACCCCAAACCTGCAGCTGCTGTGAGAATGGCTACGGTAAACCAACTCAAGCAGGATGTTTTACTAGTTTTCCAGGATCTCTTTCCCAAACATCAGGGTGTAGGATGGGGCCAATGTAAAAGACTGTGCTCTGCAACCTTCCGGTCTGCACCCACTGCCTTCCTTAAAACATGGGCAGGATAATGACAATACTTATACTGATGAAAAAATTTCAGAATCTCCATGATCACTTAAAAGTGTGTTTAAATGGGAATTCTGTCTTCTGAATCACTGAGATTTCACATTTCTTTCATTACAGAACATAGAATAGAATAAAATAATGGAATCATAGAATGGTTTGGGTTGGAAAGGACCTTTAAAGATCATCTAGTTCAACCCCCCTGCCATGGACAAGGACATCTTTTGCTAGATCAGGTCGCTCAAAGCCCTGTCCAGCCTGACCTTGAACACTTCCAACACTGGAGCACCCACAGCTTCTCTGGGCAACCCAGTCCAGTGTCTTACCACCCTCATCACAAAAAAATTCTTCCTTATATCTAGTCTAAATACACCCTCCTTCACTTTAAAACTGTTGCCCCTTGTCCTGTCACTACAAGCCTTGGTAAAAAGTCTTTCTCCATCTTCCTTATAAGCCCCCATTAAGTACTGAAAGGCAGCGATAAGGTCTCCCTGCAGCCTTCTCTTCTCCAGGCTACACAACCCCAACTCTCTCAGCCTTTCTTCATAGGAGAGGTGTTCCAGCCCTCGGATCATTTTGGTGGCCCTCCTCTGGACCCACTCCAACAGGTCCATGTCTTTCTTGTGTGCTGGGGACCCCAGAGCTGGACACAGTACTCCAGGTGGGTTCTCACCAGAGTGGAGTAGAGGGGCAGAATCACCTCCCTCAACCTGCTCGCTGTGCTTCTTTTGATGCAGCCCAGGATAGAATTGGCTTTGTGGGCTGCAAGGGCTGCAAGTGTACATTGCTGGCTGATGTCCAATTCTTCATCCACCAGGATCCCCAAGTGCTCTCTGCAGGGCTGTTCTCAAGCCATTGATCCCCAGTCTGTACTGGTACTGAGGATTGCCCTGACCCAGGTGCAGGACCTTGGACTTGGCCTTGTTGGACTTCATGAGGTTTACAAGGGCCCACTCCTCCAGCCTGTCGAGATCCCTCTGGATGGCATCCCTTCCCTCAAGCATATCAGCTTCACCATTCCACCATTCAGCTTGGTGTCATCAGCAAACTTGGTGTCAATGTCATTAATAAAGTTATTGAACGGTACTCGTCCCAGTATGAACCCCTGAAGGACACCACTTGTAAGTGATCTCCATTTGGACATTGAGTCATTGACTGTAACTCTCTGGATGCAGTCATCCAGCCAATTCCTTATCTGTTGAATGGTCCATCCACCAAACCCATTTCTCTCAAATTTAGCAACAAGTATGTTTTTTGGGACCATGTCAAAGCCCCTACAGAAGTCAAGATGTTCCTATTTAATTTACAGCTGTGCAAGATTCCCTGCTGATAGCTAACAAGGTAACAAAATCTGCTACTTTCTGCATCTCAGTCCTTTTAGCCCATGCCTTGTTTCGATATATTTCCTGAATTACAGTCTCTGCAGCAGTACTGCTCTCTGCTGACTTTGGGAAGTTCATAGTGTGTCTCCAAACACATACAATTTACAGATTGAGAAATTATAAATAAATTGAGAATTATATAAAATATAAGAACAAGTACAGTCTGACAACAACATCAACACAGCTTCCTCCTCATGTCTTAACCCAGTTTTAGGAAAGACAATAGCCAAGCCTATGCTTTAGTCCAGCTCCTATTTCCAAGGCAGGCCAAAAAAAGAATCTAGCTGTGATGTAGATACTCGTCCATCAGCAAGTAATGGAATATTGACAACTGAGGTCTTTGATCCCAAGAAAAATTATATGGTTTTCACCTGTATGAGTTTTGAATTAGTCACACTAAAATTATTGTCACAGACAATGGAGTCACAGATTTACAGAGGAAGAAATATGTGATTAGGCCTCATGGTGGGGAGTTTACACCTCCTGAGCTCACTGATTAGCCCTTGTCTCTCATTCCCCTTTGGGAAGTTGGGATCATTCATATTTGTAGTGCAGTGCTGAGCTTGAATGGCTCATTGGCCATTCAAGGAGAGGGAGACAAGTGCTGATGAACCTCAGTGCTCTAGTCCTAAATACCATCACAGGATTTTCTATGAGAAAAATCTCTATGATCAGATTGAGGGTTTTTCCCCTGATCTGAAATGAAAACTGTGAAGGTTGATACTGTGTGGGAAAATTCTAAAAATAATTCATTTCAGAAAAATATATGTATTTCAGTCAAATATTTTTCTCTGAGATACAGGAACAGTACTCTTTCATCAGCTGAACTCTTGGCTGTTTCTAGGAAAGTCAAACATCCTAATGAGTTCTTCAGTGTCCAAGTCATACCCAACCCCAAACCAGAGAGCATTAAGAACTAGCGTGCTTGCAGGCCTTCTTCACTACTGTATCACAGGAAGGCTGGAGCTGTGAAGACCATGATTTGCTCTCAGTCCAGTGACAGAAACACCAGAATGCCTGAAGCCCAGGCTTATATGAAAATTATGTCCCAGAATCCTGCTGCAGAGACAAGATGTGAGCCCCTTCTAGAGGTGCAGATCCCAGGATCTCTCAGTGCTATGCTTGCTCCCTCACCAGCTGTAGAAAAGTTATATGATTGGGCTGCCCTAATGTTGCAAACCCTGGAAGCCCCGGGCTTGTCAACTCCATTGCAATCTGAGCAGTAAGGCTGCCACAAAGATTCAGTTCCTGGGAAGCCCAGGCTTCCACGCAGCCTGAGCAAAAACCACTGACATCACCAAAAGCAAATTGTTTCTATGAAATGCTTCATGGAGGTGGGATTTTCCAGCAAAATCTTGTTCTAGCTGGAAATCTGGAGCCAGCTCTGCCCTGGAACTGCTGAAGTCAGTGGGGTTTGTGCAACACACTCAATATCGTGTTGAGTTCAGTGGAAGTTTGTCTCAATAAGAATGAAATGTATACAAAGAGAGAGATTGTATTAACCTTATTCATAGTGGTTAAAACTTAGCTCCTGCAAAGAGTATCCACATTAGCCTCGTGCACCACCAAAGTCCCACTTAGGACGCTTTGTCAGACATAAGTGATGCATGAGTCCTCTGGTGGCACTCTGCACAAGGGTCAGTTCATCCCACATAATGTTGATAAAGTGTGGCCCTGTATCCCTAAGTTTAACCTAGAACTGCAGATCCAGCTACCTCAGCAGATTCCTTAGATGCTGCCTCTGCAGCATGTTAAGAGTTTCCCACCAGTATTAAAACCATTGACCCAGCCCAGGTTGTTTTATTTCCTCATTTACCCAGGGAGAAAGACTCTGATATTTTTTTATTTTTTGTGAAGGACAATGTATGACAAGACTTACTGGGTCTTCTTCAATGTAAACGGGCAATAATTCCTAAGGTCAAGCAAGTACAGATTCTCGGGAATGAATAATTAATAGGGATATACAAAATGTCAGAACTCAAGTTTCTAGGATTTGCTAAAATACAGACAAATTGGAATCTGACAAAAACAAATTGTGTTTAATAACCCTTAAAGACGTGATCCCTGAAGCATCCTGCAGTACTCAAGTCTCCCCTTGTCCAACTTCTTTCATCTTCATTTACACTAGACAGAGACTAGTGAAAATAATGTTTGAACTTTAAGTAATAAAATCAGTTATAAAATCACTTACTTTATCACACATTAAATGCTTTTCCCCACTCTTGCTTTTTTTAACCTTCCTGACTATTTTTAGTGACTGCAGTTTCCAGCTGCATAGAACCATTCCCTGCAGAAGTAGCCTGGTGCCAGGGTGGGTGGTGCCTTGCAGGCACAAAAAGAAGCACATCTTTTGCCCTCTGCTCTCCAAGGTGATGCCAAACCTTGTGACTGAAGATGACACAACACTGAGCCCCAGCTACCAAGCCAGAGATGTGAGATAATATATAGGCTCTGGCTAATTCAGTCAGGTGGATTATAGTTGACTCAGAGCAAGGGCAGAGTGGGGTCACATATAGATAGGCCTTATGGGGGAAATCACAAACCAGTATATAACTCTTGGTTTGTGCCTATTATGTCCATCTTTAAACCTGTGATGTCAGTCTGACATTGGCATCAGTCCAACTTTATCATCAGTCCATCAAAACTGAACTACTACTGAATTATGTCAGTGCCGAATTAGTCTCACTGAAAGTGCAGAAACAGGCCATCTACTAATAATGAAACAAAGGGAGAATATTCTGGAGACTTCTTGGTCAGATTTATTGATCAACCCTTCAACTTAGACCTCGAAAACCAGGAGATCCCATGGAATTACACAGTTGCCGGCAGTGGGCAGTCAATCTGGATATGTCCAAAGTGAAACCGAGAAAAAATGAGGCAGTACTGTTCAGAAGAGGAACCACACATGTGAAGACCTCTGCTTTCAGGAGGAGGAAAAAAACCCACACCACAAGGATGACAAATGCTGCAAGAAATTTTTTGAGTTTTCATTTATGCTTCAATGTGTGCAATTTATCCTGGCAGTGCATTTAGGCACCTCTGTTGTACACATTGCATTTAAGGAAAAGACATTTTCCTCATGAACATCACTTAGCATATGCATGGGAAATATTTGCAGTACACATCAGTATTAACAGAAAGAATGAATAATTACCTTAACACAGAATAATTCAGAATATAGAAATATGCAGAACATTCAGAATATCTGAATTCTAAGATGTTTCTCAGCACATGACATTGTTAGTTGAATAGCTGGGCAAATTCTACAGAATTTCCCCCATATTTTTATTGAAGTGGCATAAGTGACAGAGAGGATTCAAGCAGCACCCTGGATACCAAAATCTCCTCTTGCAGTGAACAGACACAGCTGGTCAGCCAAACAGCCAGCCAGTCAGTCGATCACATATACAACCTATTTTTATATATAGACAGGAGCATCCTTAGACCTTGAACTGCAAAATTGGAGGCTCCCAGGCAGAAAGCTCGATGAAATCCTTGGAGACTGAACAAGGCATGGAGCAGTAGCTGCTGGTACTCGCTGTCCAATGCCCCACTTCCACAACGTGGACTATAATTGTCCCAAAAAATGTCCCCAGCACAATTTATTTTGGTTCAAAGATTAACTAGAAGTTGAGGAGAAACATAAAGAAGACATGAGAGGTGAGGTCAGTGGGCAGAGTATTAACACCTGAGAACATGCTTAAGAGATGCAGTGCTTCTGCATCCGGCTCTCCCAGCCAGCATCTATACTAACAAATAAAGCAAGTCTCAGGGCAAAGGCTCAAGCCCGCGTTCACTCACTGTGTCAGCACACTCCCTGGTGCAATTTTGGTCTGTGCCAAGCAGCAGCAGCCCGCACTGCCCAGGTATGGCTCAGAACACAGCACATGCCAGGGCGCATGCCCAGGTGGTGGGTTGGATATAGCCATCCCCTGTTTCAAGGGGGACAAGAGTTTAGGCATGTGGAAGTGAATGTATCGTGTTGCTTGGCCTCACTGCCAGAAAACTGTCCTGGACTATTTTTCAGTAGTAGCAAAGGCATGGCTTAGTCAAGATTTTGCCAGAAGTTGTGGGTTTTTTCCACATCCTTCTGTTTGCCTTTGCATGTCAAATTGGCATGAACTCCCATGCTCTGCAGCAGCTCTATGTGCAGTGACAAGTCAGCTGTACCCCTCAGAGACCTCTCCATACCTAATCTAGAGCCCCAGCAGAATCTTTCTCCTCAGGTTGCAACAGATAGTTCTGGCAGTTTCTCATTAGCTCCTCTCAGATAGGTGAGACTTTAGACCCATGTTTAGTAGTTTCACATTTTTGAAGCAAGAAATTCTTCTCTTTTTTTCTTGGTCAAGTGCTAGTTTCATACCTTCTACACTTCTGATAGAAAACAAGGAATACAGTATTTCCTCTTTTTCTGGTCATTCAAAATTATATGGAAACTTGTGCTCCAAACTGAAAAACATTCATATTTGATATAAATAAATAAGAATTTTACTTTGCATTATAGATTACATGATTTTATTTTTTTTTACCTAACTCAGGCAATCTTTTTCTGTGTTGTACGCTTGATTCATTATCTTGACATCCAGATAAAGGAAACAAACATATAGGAATAACACAGCAGTAAACTTTCTCAGTGCTGATTCCAGTCAATGCTCTTCGATGCAGTTACACTGGTCAGAGATCTTGCAAGGCTGCCAAATTTCAGATATGGATAAAACTTTGTTTCCAGATGTGTATGCAATATAAAGAAACAGACTCAGCTTAACTTTGCCAAGTGACAAGAAGTCTAAAGAAAAAGAATCAGCTCCCTCCAGAATTTTGTTTTTTTAACTATTTATAAGTCTGGATATTGTTACTTCTATAAACATCCAGTCCTAGTTAAGTTCCTAGTCTTGACAACATCCCAAGATGAGAAATTCTACTATCTGTTACTTTTTATTAGTATTAAACATTTCACCTCTCAGATCCACAGAACAGACCCTGATTTCTAAATCCGTCTTTACATTTCTAAACTGATTGTCACGACGTTTATCATGGAAACTGTCAATATCAAGGTTGAGAGCAGTCACATTACCACCCCAAAGGCAGTTATGTTTTATGTGCACTCTCCCAAGTTATATGAAGGTTTAAAGAATGCTTAGAGATGCAGAATATGGGATGAGTCTGGGATTTGAACCTTGCTCAGCCTGAGCCATGGGCTGACAATCTGTTTAGGGATTAGCCAATTTCCAGTTTAGCGGCTGGGCTAGTCCTAATCACTGCAGCCATGCCCAGGGGACATTAGCATTTCCAAGGCAGACACAACTCTGGCCTCCTAGAAGGAAGCTCAACACTCCTCCCTGGTAGAGCTAAGGATTAGGAAACCCTAGGGGAAGAGCAAAAGAGAAGATTTGAATTTGAATGGGACCCCGTGGAAGCCCCAAGGAGGGGTTAGCATCTGAAACCAGCCTTACTTTCCCAAGTCAGAGCTCTTCTCTCTATGCTACCTGGAGGCAGAGGTATGCACAGTACCACACAGGTTTAGGAAAGCATCCACAGTTTTAATGCTGAATAGAAAGATGGAGAAAGGTCTTTTATATCTGACCCTGCAGACTAAACACCACTTGTTTTGTTTTGTCTTGCCTGTGACTTTACAATGCTCTGTTACATAATTTTATTTCAGTTTTTGCAAACCTTTCAACCCCACTTGATTTTCAGCATAGCTAACAGAGCACCAAGGCCTAGCGATCCTACAGGAGTAGCAAACCTTAAAACCAAGCTAAAATGCTCTCTAAGTACAGTTTATTTATTTTAACTAATTATTATAACAGAAAACACCTCTGCTTAGTTATTTAAAGCCCTTCGAGAGCTGGAAATGACTGCTCCTTTATGGACGAATTGTCTTCTCATCACTAGCAACAGCCTGGAAAGCTTCCAGACAGTAGCAAGAATTAGTGAGGAGGAAACATGTTATAAAAATGGGCCACAGATGTGAACGCTCACTCCCCCACATTGGTGTGCTGATCAATTAAAGGTAGTTAGCAGTTTCCTGACTGGTGTTGTCTTGAACATCTGCAGACCACAAATGCAGCTGCTTCCTATCTTCTCTTTCCCTTAGAACAACCAAGCTGCTGCCTCCGTCTCATACAAAAATTTGTCATCAAAATGGGTGTAACATTAACCACCTTAGTCTGAACAGAGTTTTTAAGAATCAGTAACCTGGGTGTTGGAAAGGTATTTGCCAAAAGCAGCTTTTAAATTGAATGTTTTGACATTTACATTTTCTATTGAAGTCACTCATTCACCATTGATATACTAAACCAGAAGGGACATCATCACCTGTAAAGGTGCAAGCAAACAGATGCCCCAGGAGTGTTGTGCTTTTGGGAGGCCGACGAACCCCTTTTTAAGACACTATTGGAACTAAATTATCAGTAAGTAGAAAAGCATCTGAATCACGCAGACAGTTTTCACAGTTGCTGGAAGGCATTATATTACTGCCGCCTGTCTTTGTAGTAATGTCAGTCCTATGTGTAAAGCGGGTAGTGAGAGATCTGTTCCCTGGCTCAAAGCGCATACAGTGCAATACCATATGCTCCCATCAGAAGGAACCGTGGGTGCTCACAACCAATCAAGATCAATCTCTCAATTAGGCAGATCATAGGGTTCAAACACAAAGGAGAAGTGGTAACTCCCAGTGATGCACTTATTCTCTTAGCTGTGTTGTTTCTGTGTCGGATTATTGCTGAAAGGCTTTGGGGGGAACAAAATGTGTTTCAAGGAGGAGGTGTCACAATATGTCATTTATAAACAGTGAATTATATTGCATCATACACATTTATAATACATCCACGTGGACAGGTGCAGATACATGCAGGCTGCTTGGTCGGTGCTCTCAGATGGCTGGATACAAGCCAGCTCTAGTCTAGAAGCTGTTTAGACACAAACCGGTAATATACACAGCCTGTCACCAGGCCTTATTGACTTGAGCGTGGTGCAATGTTAACACAGTTATATAGACCAGAAACGGCTCATGTCTGGCCAGCTCAGAGGATGAGGAGACAAATCTCACAGGTACATCTGCCCTCAGAAGGGTGCACCCAGAGATACCCCTGAAATCCCCCAACTCGTTAAGGAAGATGCCAACATCTGAGATACAGCCAGTGAGAGGGTGCATTTTCAAACTCAGACGGAATTTAAAATAAAGTATTTGCTGTGGGAATAAATATCTGTATAGGTCTTATCTCCCTCTGAGGTATGTGGGTATAAATAGCTATATGGGTCTTATCTCCCTTTGAGGTTTGTCTTGAATTTTTACAATGTTCATAGATATGCTGATAGAAAAAAAAAAATATCAGTGTTGCATGTCTTTCAAGCATATGGCTCTCCTTAGAGCCAACAAGGCTTTTGTATGAAAAATGAATATGAAATCAGGGCAAGATTTTAGTATACCAAAGTAAATTCCCTCCAAGACTATGTGCAACAAATAAAAAGAGGAAAGAAAAGGTGGAAAATCTGTAAGGTGATCAAGCTACCAGTGAGCTTAACTCAGGTCCACAGGCTACCTCAAAGAAAAGATACAAAACAAATGAACAAACAAACAAAAATCCTCCTTAGAGATCGCACCAGTTAGCTGGCCAGAAAAAAATGCCAAAGCAACAGTGTACTGGTGCCATCTGGCTACTTCTCCTCCCCCTGATGGCTCCCTGCCATATTCCTGACCAGGATATTGGAAGAACCAGATACAGGCCACATCCAAAAAAAATCCTCACAGGTTTTATACTGGGCCCAGTGGATGCTGGAACAGGTTGCTGGGAGTCAATGTTATATAAATGTCATGCGGTGTGAACATGCCTGAAAAGGCTAATAGCTGGATACCAAATCTTACTATCTTAAAGGCACACTGGGACTTTGCATAAGTAAAAGAAGCCTCACATTCAAGAAAATTCAGGTTAACCGGGTGCAGCTTATAGAAACACACTAGGTTTTCCTCTGTGGTTACTTTTCATTTCAGACTTCCCTTTCAGATGCAAAATGGGACTCTTGCCTTGAAGAAGACAAGATTTGGGGTCACTTTGCCAGAAACTAATCTTTACCTAAGTTGAAGAAAGCCAGGTTGTGATTATCAGACAGTTGTATTTATTTTGCTTGATATAAATGTAATCTAGGGATTGAAAGCAAAACACTACATATTCAGAAGATAATTCACAGTTTTAGATATCAACTGAAAATCAAAATATGCACCATTTGCAGTCAGCAACATTCGCAAACCACATGTATGGGGTATGTACAGCTGGTGTAGAATTTAATTTGAATGCTATTTATGTGCTATGCATGCTGCATATAAAGCAGACTGTCAACTGTTCACTTCCAAAAAAGGAAATAAAAGATACAAAAATTAAACCTACAAACCCTAGGAACCTCAAGTTTTCAAAACACAAACAATGGTCAGAATAAGGTTTATATCTGCTTTCAGTTTCATAGGCTTTTGTCAGTTTAACAGAACCTTTCACTCATTTGGTGTATTTCTCTAAAACATAGTGCAGCTTGTAATTGTTTATGTGTGGCTATAAAATTCATCTCTCTGAGGCACAGGAATGACCCCTGCTTAGTGAATATATATTCTTTGGATTTTTTCAGCTTCTAATCTTTTAATACAAATAATTTATATCTGAAGTAATTCTAGTGCTTTTAAAAAGTGTGAGATTTCTAGATTTTTAAGAGAGAAATGTTGTTTATTCATACTACGTATACAGCACAGGCCTTTGCAGTGCAAGTATCCTGACACTGCCCTAATAAATAAGCAAAACATATGACCTCTGGTTGAAGACTTGCAAACTTTATTTCATGTTCATTTGATCTCAGTTAACACCACAGAAAACTGCACCGCACTATTTTACAAGCTAGCTCAGAATGACCTAGGAAGAACTCATGCAATTCACTTTGGCTTTCAAAAAAAGATAAAAATAAAACTCAGACCTTTCCTTCCTACAGTCTCTTTCCCTTTTACCTTGTCTACAAGTATGAATGAGATTTAACCCTATGCAGAGCCGTTACCAGGGTCACCACTACTGAAAGTAGTGATATGGGTAGTAACAAAAATATGTGGAAAGGCCTCTGTTTAATCTAAAAGATATTGGATTATCTCCTTTAGAGGCCTATACAGAGCTTGATAATAATATAGAGCTAAGCAATAATAAATTTTACTACTGTCAGATGTGCTACGTCTGTGCCAGTAAATAAAATAAATCACGGCCATTTGATGACCTTGAGAGCAAATAGAATAATACAGTTTGCATCTATGTGCCCAAAGTCTTCTCCATCCAAAATGAGGTGGCCCATCCACACCGCCTCTTGAGAGTCCTTGCCACCTGCCAAGTGATGCTAGATATTCTCTGCAAGAAATTGTGTCCCGTTAGTGACCTCAAGGTAAGAAGGATCTCTGAAGCAATCTGATCCCTCCATTGTCCCATGATACTCGAGGAAGTGAGCATGCTTTCCACCACCACTGACAGCAGATATCTAATAAAGTAACAAAGGTATGAAACTAATTGAAGCTGGAATAAAAAGGAGCTCAGCTACACTTTAGTTGTCAAACAGTCCTGTCCTACTCTGCAGATAATTCTAAAACAATTCATTGTATGTCTAAAACAGCCTAGCTGGCAAAATGGCTCTTTTTTGCCCCTCATTTGCAAAAAGCACTTTTGGATCTGGAAAGGAAAAAGTCTTAAGTTGATTTTAAGGAAATTCTACTTTGGTGCAAGCAGAAATAACATATGCATTTGTACCCCAGAAGCAGAAATTACCTCCTAAAGCAATTATTGAATCTTGGCCTTTCTTTCCCCTCTAAGAAATGTACATGAATTTGGTAAACCTCCATAGGAATTCACACTCATTGGGGAAGAGCAGTAGCAGAGTAAAAAGTCATCTTCAGACTTCAGCTTACTCGGGGATCTTATAGGTAGGATCCTATGGGAGCCAGCTCTGAAGGGTAAAGGAGCTCAGGAAAGCTGGCAGGTCTTTAAGGACAGCATCTTCCCAGCACAAGAATGGTCTATCCCAATACTCAGGAAAAAAGATGTCTTAGGATACAGGTTTGGCTAAACCAGCAACATACAACAGAACTTCAATGCAAAAAGGCAGTATATGAGAGGTGGAATCTGGGACAGGCTGCAAAGGAGAAATGTATAAATGTTGCCTGGGCATGTAGGGATGATGTTAAGAAAGTTAAAGTTCACCTAAAGTTGACCTTTGCAAGGGATGTCAAGGGCAACAAGAAGAGCTCCTAACACAGTGCTAGTAGGAGTAAAAGGCTGAACAAGGAAAACGTGAGTCCATTTCTGAATGAAGCAGGTGATCTAATGACAGTGGACACATAGAAGACTGAGGTACTCAGTGCCTTTTCTGTTTCAGCCTTCCCCAGCAAACAAAGTCTTCCAAGCCTCTTTGCTTAGAAAGTTTGAGAAGGAGAACTGCCAGCAGTGGTTGAGGATCCAGTCATGGATTTTTTAAAACTACTTGACCTATACAAGCCCATGGGACTGATCAAGCTGTATCCAAGGGTGCTGAGAGATCTGGTCAATGTCCTTGCAAGGTGACTCTCTATCATTTTTTCTAAAGTTGTGGAGACTAGAAGAGATCCAGGACTTCTGGAGAAAGGCAAGTGTTGCACTCATCTTCAGAAAAGGCTGAAATGGCCATCCAGGAAACTATAGGCCAGTCAGCTGCACTTTAGTCCCTGGGAAAATCCTGGAGCAAGTCATCTTGGAAAACATTTCTGGGCACATGAAGAAGAAGATGACTGGGAACAGTCAGCATGCATTTACTAAAGTCCTTATGCCCAACAGACCTGATCATCTTTTATGATTAAGTGACTGGTGTGGTGATCAGTGTGAGAGCAGTGAACATCATTTACCTCTGTTTTAGCAAGGCTTTTCTGCCTCCTGCAATATTCTTATATCCAAGTTAAGATGTTTTTGTCTGGACAGCAGACAAGTAGATGCATGAAAAGCTGGTCAATGGTTGGTCTGGTTAATGGGTTGAACTCCACCTGGAGGCCAGTTACAAGTTGAATACTGTAGGATCTGTACCAAGACCTGTCCTGTTTAACAACTTTATCAATGGCCTGGAGGAGGCAACATAATGCACTCTGATCTTGTTTGCAGATGATACTAAACTGGTGCTTGTCCATATGCCCGGGAGCAAGGCCAGTATCCAAAGGGACCTAGACAGGCTGGAGGAATAGGCCAACAAGAACTTCATGAAATTTAATAAGGACAAATGCCAAGTCCTGCACCTGGGAAGGAAGAACTCATTGCAGTGATACAGGCTGGAAATGGACTGGCTGTAGAGAAGCTCTGCTGGAAAGGACACTGGGGTTTTTGTAGATAGCAGGCTGAACATGAGCCTGCAGTGTGCCCTGGCAGACAAAAAGGCCAACAGCATCCAGGACTGCATCAACAGCAGCAAGGCTAATACATCAAGGGGAGTGATTATGCCCCTTTGCTCAGCACTCCTTAGATGGCATGTAAGAGTATTGTCTCCACTTGTGCCCCTCCTGGTACAAGCAAGACATTGATCAAATGGAGCGAGTTCAACAGAAGGCCAGAAACATAGTTAGCAGCTGGAGCAATTGTCCTGTGAAAAGAAGCCAAGGGACCTGTGCTTGTTCAGCCTGGAGAAGAGGGCATTTCATAGCAGCCTTCCAGTACCTACAAGGAAGTTCTCAAGAAAGAGCATCCAGGCCTTTTCATGTGTGTGTGACTTCAGAGCTTGAGCAGGATTTTGGACTGCAAATCTGAATTATTATGTGATTCTATTTTGCCATCAATATTGATTTAAGATCTAGACATTATTATTTAATTTTAACATACGTATGTGTAGGGCAAAATTATCCCTGCAGGGTAGACAGAAAACTTGGCAATCCTTTGAATACGTATCTCATAATTTCTTTCCACAGAAGAACTTACCCTCACAGAATACAAAGGTCTTCCTTCTCACTTCTTGGCTAGAAGTATTTCCCAGCTTCTCCATCCCTTCTTCACAATAACCTTCATAGGCCATGTTTCAGAATTTTATATACAGGTGTGTTTTTTCTGCACTGTCATTCCAGGTTGGCTGATGCCTCTCCAGATTGCACTGAGCAAATGGGGGATTGTCCCAGCACCCAAAGGGAGCACTTTCAATCTTTTAAAGCTTTGGGGGTTTAGAGATGGAGGGGGATCACTGAACAAATACAAAGCATGTCTTTTTCTCTGTTGTGCATTGTTTTCCACCTTCCTCACTCATAAAGTTTAAGTCCTTGGAATAATAAACAAAGAAGTATGAAATAGTAAGGATATGTTATTATTCACACAGTACACAGGATTAGGGAGACCACATCTGTAAAGCTGCACCCAGCACTGAGTTCTATACTTGGAAAAGGATGCTGATTTAGACACAGATTGAAAAAGGTTCAGAAAATAGTTACAATTCGTGGTCTGGAAAACCTGCCTTACAATGAGAAAATAACACTGCTCAATATGGTTTCTCTAAGAAGAAGATAGTAGAGCTCTAAGAGCCCAGGAAAGATTTCTGTTAGTAAGAAATGTGTTCTGTCAAGTAGACAAAGGCATAACAAACAGGAGGAGTTAGAAGTCTGTATGCAGTTACAGGGCTGTGACCTCTGGGATCACAGAGACATTGTGGGATGGTTCACATGGCCAGAGTGCTGCACTGGAGTCATACAGGCTCTTCCGATGGGACAGGCCAGGAAGACCAGGAGGGCGAGTTGCCCTCTATGTGAAAGAGCAGCTGGAGTGCGTGGAGCTCAGTCTTGGGACAGGTCAGAGCCACCTGAGAGTTTATGGGTCAAGATTAGCAGGCAGACCAACATGGGTGCCATTGGTAGCTGCTACAGGCTACCTGGTGATAGAGGACATGAAAAAGGCCCAGGTACTCAATGGTGTCTTTGGCTCAGTCTTTATCAGTAAGATCCGTCTTCAGGAAGCCCAGGCCCCTGCTACAAGAGTGAAAATCCAGAGCAAGGAAGACTTACTCTTGGTGAAGAGGACCAGGTTAAGGAGCACTTAAATTGAACATACACAGTGAGTCCTGGGAGAACTGGCTGATTTCATCACGTGGTCACTCTTGAATATCTTTGCAAGGTCTTGGCGACTGGGGAAAGTTCCTGAAGAATGGAAGCAAGCAAATGTCACTCCTAGGACGAGAGGAAATGGGTTTAAGCTGCACCAGGGGAGGTTTAGGTTGGAAATTAGGAAAACATTCTTTACGGAAAGGGTGGTCAAGAATTGGAACAGGCTGCCCAGAGAGGTGGTGGAGTCACCATCCCTGGAAGTATTTAAAAAACGGGTAGATGTGGCACTTCGTGACATGGTTTAGTCTAGTCTACCCTTGATTGGCTTAGAGTAGACTTGGTAGTGTGGGTTAATGGTTGGACTGGATGATCTTAAAGGTCTTTTCCAACCTAAACGATTCTATGATATGATTCTATGATATGATTCTATCCTCAAGAAGGGCAAGAAGGAATTGCTGGAGAACTACAGGCTGGTCTACCTCACCTCAGTCACTGGGAAGATCCACCTGGAAACCATTTCCAAATAAGAAAGTAATTGGGAATAGTGAACATGGATTTATGAAGGACAAATCATCTTTAACCAGCCTAATAGCCTTCTACAATGAGATGAGTGGCTTGGTGGATGAGGACAGAGCAGCTGATGTCATTTACCTTGAGTTAGTAAGGCTTTCAACACTGAATCCCATAACATCATCATAGACAAGCTGACAAAGTACGAGTTAGATAAGTGGACAGTAAGATGGATTGAAAACTGAGTGAACAATTGGGCCCGGAGAGTTGTGATCAGCAGCACAAAGTTCATTTGGAGTCAAATAATTAGCGGTATACTACAGGGTTCGACACTGGTGCCAATACTGTTTAGCCTCTTCATTAATGACCTAGACACTGAGACAGAGTGCACATCAGCAAGTTCACAAATGTTACAAAAGGGGGAGGAATGTCTGATACATCAGAGTGCTACCATTCAGAGAGACCTGGACAGGCTGGAGAATTGGGCAGAGAGGAACTTCGTGAAGTTCAGCGAGGGGAAATACCAAGTCTTGCACCTAGGGAGTAATAAGGCCAGGCACTACTACATGCTGAGGGGCAAACAGCAGGAAAGCAGCTCTGCAGAGAAGGACCTTGGGGTCCTGGTGGACAACAAGCTGACTATGAGCCATCAATACAAAAAAAAAAAAAAAAAATCCAAGTACCCAGTATACCGGGCTGCATTAGGAAGAGGGTTGCCGGTGGGTGAGGGAGAAGATCTTTGCCCTCTACTCAGCATGGGTGAGGAACATGTGCAGTAAATGTCCAGTTCTGGGTTCCCCAGTATAAGAGAGAGGTGGACTTACTGGAGTGAGTCCAGTGCAGGGCCACAAAGATGATTAAGGGACTAGAGCACCTCTTGTGTGAGGAGAGGCTGAAAGACCTAGGACTGCTCAGCCTGGAGAAGAGAAGGCTCAGGAAGGATCTTATCTACATGTAAAAGTATCTGATGGAAAGAAATGAAGAAGAGGGAGCCAGACTCTTCTCATTAGTGCCCACAGACAGGACAAAAGGCAATGGGCATAAACTGAAAACAGGAAATTCCATCTGAACACAAAAAACCACTTTTTTACTTTCAAGCTGGTCAAATATTGAGATACCTTGCCCAGAGAGGTTGTGGATTTCCCATCTGTGGAGCTATTCAAAAGGCAAGTGGAAATGGTCCTGGGCAACCTGCTATAACAGACCCTGCCTGAGCAGGGGGTTCGGACCCAACGACCTCCAGAGGTCCCTTCTAACCTGCACCATTCTGTGATTCTGTGAAGTTCCAATGACAACTGATACTGTATATATGACATTTAGAACTTGTGTAAAATGTTAATGGTGAGAGTAATTAGACTTTGATGAAAATTTTCAGTCACTCTGATAGCTTCTCATCAGCTGAAGCCTCTGAATCAAGACAAAATGCTTGAAAAAGCTGCTCCAGCTCACACAGGAATTAGACATTATTTCTAACAAGGACAGAAAAAAAAAAAATCTGCAGTCTAAGTCGGGCAAAAGTAAGATCAAAATGTACAACTTATCAATGTCAGGCTGCTTCTCTTTGCTTCTTGCACTGAACCTGCTCCAGCACCCTCACAGACAGACCTAGATTAAATTATTATAATGGTGTTTCCTGATTTTAAAATCTGTGAATAGCTGAACACCAGTTCTCTGGTCTGCAATGCATATTTAAGTATGTTTTAGCATATCTGAAGTGTGTATGCAAATTCTTGTAGATATAGCAGGTGCATTTCAATTAATGTGAATTCCCTTTCAAAATGTAGATGAAGGTTATGCTGTAAGAAATTTTGTATACAAGAATTTCAGAAGAGTTGACAAAGAAACTCACTATCTTCTGTAATGTGTGAAATACTGGAAAAGCTGGAAAAGTTCAAGACAACTAGAAGCAAGGTAATACCATGCCCACATCTTAAACAAAATGACTTAGTTGATTGTAAATCTGTCACCTTGAAAAAGAATGAAGGCTGGTTTTATTAAGGGAAATAATGGCTGTCGTGGTTTAACCCCAGCCAGCAACTAAGCACCATGCAGCCGCTCACTCACTCCCCCTGCCCCAGGGGGATGGGGGCAAGAATTGGAAGAGTAAGAGTGAGAAAAATCCTGGGTTGAGAACAGTTTAATAATTGAAATAAAATAAAGTAACATAGTAATAATAACCATATAATAATAATAGTAATAATGATATACAAAGCAAGTGATGCACAATGCAGTTGCTCACCACCCGCCGACCGACGCCCAGCCAGTTCCTGAGCAGTGATCACTGCCCCCCGGCCAACCCCCCCAGTTTATATACTGAGCATGACGTCATATGGTATGGAATAGCCCTTTGGGCAGTTTGGATCAACTATTCTGGCTGTGCCCCCTCCCAGCTTCTGGTGCACCTGGCAGAGCATGGGAAGCTGAAAAGTCCTTGACTAGCATAAGCAGTACTTAGCAACAACTACAAACATCAGCGTGTTATCAACATTCTTCTCCTACTAAATCCAAAACACAGCACTATGCCTGCTGCTAGGAAGAAAATTAACTCTATCCCAGCCGAAACCAGGACAGTGGCCAAAAAGCTGAATGCCAGTTCCAAGTACACTTCTAAGGCTGATGAAATCTTTGGATACATAAACAGGGAATATCACATAGAGGGAAAGAGCCTGATATTCGGGTTCGGCATTCAAGTAGCCAGTCAGCCACTGACCCACTGAATAAGTGCAGCTGGAGTATGGTGTCCAGTTCTGCTGCCCACCCATCAGGAAAGCAGCTAACAATAAGA
Organism: Pelecanus crispus; assembly: GCF_030463565.1. NCBI lineage: Eukaryota > Metazoa > Chordata > Aves > Pelecaniformes > Pelecanidae > Pelecanus > Pelecanus crispus. Next base: position 135,622,080 of record NC_134644.1, read on the forward strand.
GCAGGGTTCAGAAATGAACCAGAAAGAGTCACTGAGGGGTGTTTTATCATGATAGACTTAAGGAACTGACTTCAACAAGTGTGAAGTTGACGGCTCAGTTACATTAGTAAAAGTGTTCTTCAGTCTAGCCGAGGAAGATATAAAAATGCAACGCCAAAGCTGAAGCTAGCTACATCCAAATGAGGAGAAAGTTGCATGTTTTAAAGAGTGAGAACAGCTATCATTGGAATAATTTCTCTAAGGTTATGGTGCATTAACATAGGAAACTGAAACATTAAGATTTTCTTTTCTATAGACATGATCTATTTCAAAAAAATTAATTCAGTGCAGTCTTCTGCATTGCACAGGAGGTCCGATTAGATGCTCACAGTGGTTCCTTTGGGCCTTTTAACAGTAATCTGTACTTTACTACTCTCCCGCCCTCCTCTAGACTGTCATGTGCATGTAAATGCTGCTCACACAAGTGCACATGCCTGCAACAGTTACAGGAGGATGAATTGCACACTCCCTCCATGGCACTGTAACCCACATGTTTTATGCCGCAGCACTTGACTTTGGCCCAAAGAAAGAGAGAACAGCTGTTGTTTAGACTCATTAAGAGCCAAGGAGCCTGACAGAGGTCTGCTCCACACATTGCCTGCGTGTGAGCGGATCGGTATGGCGCTACAGGAGCTCAACCCAACAGTCCTTTCCAAAAGGCATGTGCCAACACCATCTCACAACACACTTGCCCACACCTCCCTTAGCAGGCACGCACCATCAACATCTTCATCACTTTCCTAGGGTTAACACAGCAAAGACCTTCAAATACTTGTAAACGAACTATTAACTTAATTAACAGAATTGATGCTGAATTAGTCTCATATTTGTCATTTGGACCTCTGGGTCTACCTTGACACAGCTTTTTCCTGACTGTGCCATATTCTGGGATTCAGTTAACTCTACCTGCTGGTTTTTGCCTGAAAATGTCTTGTGCAAAACAATTGACTTAATGCCTCTTGTCTGCTCTTCTCTTGGCAGAGCATGTGTCCATCTGGAGTTACAACCTCCTAAGACCACCAGGCTACCTCTCATGACACAATCGATATCCTCACAGATATGCAGACTGTTTCTATCAAGTGGTGGCAGCTCCTAGGGCTTTCTGGTCCTGCCTTTTCTCCTTCTTTTATTTTTGCAAGTATTCAATCTCTCTGGGTTTATAACAGATTTTTTGTGTTGTTCTTGCAAGCAAAATCTAAGGTTGTGTTAATCCTGTTTCATTGGCACCATTCCATAATAGAAGTACTAACCATAGTCAGAAGTTGACTCTGTAGCCCTTTTTTTTTTCAATAGGTACTTTATTATTTTAGTGACAGTTTCCAACAAATGGACTGAAGAAAATGGGAACTAAAGGGTGCTGACCTAAACCTGCACTCTACTGCAAACTGCTAAACCCATGCCCACTTAGCTGAGACTGTGTGACTAAACTGTGCCCGCTGTTTCAGACAGACGAGCAGAAATTACCTGAAATACAAAAATCTCCTGTTTACTTGTAGGAAGGCTGTCTCAGGGAAATGAGAACAGGGAGGACAGTGAGGTTTCTCAAACACTTCAGTGAATAATCTATGTCAAGTTTGATCTAAAGGAGTACATCTTCCCTGCACCAGCTGTGTCACCTATGGGGATAGTCAGTCCTTATGTCCTTTTGCTTTAATTGATCTGTATGTTTTGCATAAATTATAACCCTTAACTGTGTTTGAACACTCACAGTTTCTTTGCAGCCATTAAAACATCCCTTTCACATTTCTCTTGGATTTTACAGTTCCCAGATGATTTCTTTGTGGATTTTTTTTTTTTTTGTAAACTTTTTTCTGTAACTGCTTCGGTATCACAATACAGGCTGAAATAAAATCCCGTGAAATTGTGAAATAAATATTGTGAATATTGTGAAATAAAATCCTGCCTGTTCTGGTCCCTTCCTTCAACTGACAATAATTTTTAGAAATAAGCTCTTCTGTCTACCCTAAGCTAATTCCCTTCTTCTTTTCTTCCAGGGTTTCATTCCAGCAGCAGTTCTGGCAGCAGTTGTCCACCTTTCATTTGAAATTGGATGTATCTCTGCTTTCCTCACAACATAGCATAAACGTGATCTAGCACTAGACTTTGTTACCCTGCATTTCTATCAACTACCACACATCAGTCAGGTTTGTATTCAATCTGCAGCATCACTGATTTGGAGCTGGGAGAAAACTTTCTATAATCCCAAGGCAGAAGCTGCCAGGCCCTCGTTAGTGACGGCAGTGACTGATGTATGGTCAGTCTCTAACTGTAAATGTCTTTACCATTGATTGGTAAGATAAAAAATTTTAAATCCAAGGGCTGAAACCAACAACATTGAGTTTCTGTTTGTCCCTAAAATCTGCTGACCCTCTGTACTGCCTGGTTCGACCAGTTCAGTAGGACAAACTTTCCTTCACCATTTGACATCCCAGAGAAATTATACATCCTTCACTTGTCAGCTGAAATGGTCCCAGTAATGAAGGTTCCAGCCTTTAAGCTCTATCTGCACTCCTAAGTAAAGGAGGTGGGGAGCAGTCCCTAGTGCCCAAGGCAAAGTGGCACAGACTGATGGATACCCACATCACTAAGCCCAGACCTCTCTTCAGTAGACTGGCTTCACCCAGAGCCCAGGGCATTTGGCCTGTGTCTCCTCAAGCTCCTGGTGCCACTAAGATGTCACTATTAGTTTGTGTTTCTTTTGTCAGTTTACAACACCTAAAATAATATGAGAGATGTGATATAGGCAGCCCACACAGCATGTGCATCATCAAGCTAAGAAAAAACAGAGCATGCTGACAGATTGGGCATCTAGAAACACAAAGCCTTCCAGGATGGTCTGAGAGGACTATGTAGCATGGGAGGAGCCAAACCCAGTAAGGTCCGTATTGCTCTTTGGGCATGACCTGGCATGAACTTCTTTAGACTCTTAGAATGGTTTGGGTCAGAAGGGGCCTTTAAAGATCATCTAGTTCAACCCCCCTGCCATGGACAAGGACATCTTTCACTACAACACATTCTCAAAGCCACGTCCAACCTGACCTTGAACACGACTGATGACAGGGCATCCACAACTACTCTGAGCAACCCAGTCCACTGTCTCACCACCCTCATGATAAAAACTTTCTTCCTTATGTCCAATCTAAATCTACCCTCTTTCAGTTTAAAACTGTTGCCCCTTGTCCTGTCACTACAAGCCTTGCTAAAAAGTCTGTCCCCATCTTCCTTATAAGCCCCCATTAAGTACTGAAAGGCAGCGATAAGGTCTCCCTGCAGCCTTCTCTTCTCCAGGCTACACAACCCCAACTCTCTCAGCCTTTCTTCATAGGAGAGGTGTTCCAGCCCTCGGATCATTTTTGTGGCCCTCCTCTGGACCCACTCCAACAGGTCCATGTCTTTCTTGTGTGCTGGGGACCCCAGAGCTGGACGCAGTACTCCAGGTGGGTTCTCACCAGAGTGGAGTAGAGGGGCAGAATCACCTCCCTCGACCTGCTCGCTGTGCTTCTTTTGATGCAGCCCAGGATAGAATTGGCTTTGTGGGCTGCAAGTGTACATTGCTGGCTGATGTCCAATTCTTCATCCACCAGGATCCCCAAGTGCTCTCTGCAAGGCTGCTCTCAAGCCGTTGATCCCCAGTCTGTGGTACTGGGGATTGCCCTGACCCAGGTGCAGGACCTTGGACTTGGCTTTGTGGAACCAAGAGGTTTACAGGGGCTCACTACACCTGCCTATTTCTTCCCAGCCTCTATTTTGGAAGTGGCCAGCCGGAATGGTGGAAGGCAGAGGCAGAGTATGTACTAGTAACTAAACAGTGTGCACAGCCCATGCTCTGGCTCACTCTGCCTTTTATTTTGCTTTACCTAGAAGCATGGTGTACCTGCTGAATCTACAGTGAATGTATCTTTTACTTTTGCCTCTTACTATATCAGCACCTTTCCCTTACAAAAGAAAAAAAAAAATTACACCTTATTTAACTTTACAGTAATGTTAGGTCTTTTATGTGAAAGCTCTTCAGGTCCTGTGATCTATCATTTTCAAAATATCTTCGAGCACGATACAGTAGGTGCCCCCCAGGCTGACTGCAGCCACTAGCATGTTCCCATCTGGCCTGCCATCTTTTCTCTAGCAGACGGAGACCAGATGTTCAAGGAATTAAATTCACTTGGACAGCTGAACTCCTTCTCATGCCTTCAGAGCCCAGCACAGGGAGAAGCACACCACTACTGTGCCCATCAAAGCTGGGGTGAGGACAGTAGGGCTGCTAGCACTGTTTCTGCCCATGCCCTGGTTTGTTTGTTAGTGTCCAATTTAAAGTCTTAAACATTCCCCTTGTTTTCTGATTGAGCTTCTGGACACACAAGCAAGTTATCATGAGGCAGAGCACAAACCACAATAACTCCTTGAGTGCCCACTTGCCCCTGGTTAAAGCTCCTGATCCCACGATGTATAGGGAGTAATTTACCCAAACCCGCATTTAGCATAGGATGAGTGTCTGTAGCCACGGCATGTGAATGCAGAGCTGACAGGATCCAAATGTGTACGTGGTCTTTCCCTACAATTTATCCTTGTGTTGCCACCTTTGCGGTCTGTTTGTTTCCTGCTAAGGAGTTGCCCATTACCCATAGGATTTCTGCAGCTTCTATTGGTGTTGTCATTATACTTGTCAAAATATCTTTGAGCATGGTGTCCATCTCTCTTCTGCCCTGTTTGTGGTGTGGTCTGACTTAACCCCAAAGGAAGGGTCCTCTCTCTACTAACTAAAAACCACTAAAATCTTTAAGTGCTTCAAAAGCAAGCACTGTCATTTATAAGGCTTGCCGCTCTCTATCTTTGTTTCTCCAGCTACCCACCATCTGCAGGCACAGAGTTTAACCTTCTGCAGCTGCCTTGGGAAGAGTTTCAGCTCTGGTGAGGGTTCTAACCAGTCTCCTGTCTGACCCAGGGTCCTGGGTTTGCCATAGCTGCTGTATCCCGTGTTGTAACCCACTGTAGGGGCCTCAGAGCCCTGCCCCGCTCAGAGCTTGGGTCCAACTGCTCCACATACTGCTCTGGGAGTGCTGTGCAGGAAAGCCACGGGCTCCCATGGGCTCATGCCAGAGCCTTTAGATACAGGTTTCTTCTAGGAAGAGGCAGAGATTTTGGATGGAGTGCTTTGTGTGCAGGGCAGAACAAAACAGGTAAAAGGGCTCAGAAATACTCAGAAACAAAGGATGAGGCAGGTTCTGGTTGTGTCTAATAGCCATTTCTAAACATGCCCTAACTGGGGTGAAACTCTTGATGAGTAAATCCAGGAAATGCAGGGCACAGTTTCTCAGACTCCTGGCCCATGTGCCCTACCCACAGACCAAAGTACAGCCATCCCTCCTTGCTGAAGGCTTTTGGATGAGGAGTTTGAATGTGGGCACCAGAGGGAAAGATCCTCCCTTGGTGCATCCTAGAACCAATTTGATAATGGACAGGTCACAAATGCAATAAAGTACACTTCTTCCTGAAGGAAATGCTGCCAGAGCATTAACTGAGTGGCATTCAGACCAGCAGAGCTTGTTAGAAAGGCTCAGGGAACGTACTATTTTAAGGGTAAAAAAATAAAGCGGCTTCGGGACAGATTCTGATGTGGTTCCCCCAGGGTGATTTGCACATCCCACAGTCTTACCCTGGGATTGCACTAGTGCCACCGAGATCAGCCGCTGGCATCAGCTGAACAAGAACCATTTGTGCCAGTTTCCTGGTGGGAGTGATTGATTAGAGCTGGTTGAGCTTGCTCTGTCCAGAGCAGGTGTGGAGCAAATTTGCCCTGACTCAGTCAATTAACTTTATCAGAGAATCAGAATCAACAGCGTGAATACAATAACAATGTGTTGCAGGCTCCATGGTTCTCACTGTGGCTGGTCTCACATTCTGAAGTTATCGCTAAAAATGTTGCCCAGATCTTGTGATGTGTGAGCACTTGGGTCCAGATTCATCCCATGCATGAGCAGAAGGTTAGTGAGCACACTGAAACTACACTCCTCCGCACCATGGGCTTCATCTGATACACAGGAATAATTATCACTGCTGAAAGCATTTGAGTCTTTGTTTTATCTTTGGGTAGATTTGTTTTGTTTTATTTTGTTTTGTTTTGTTTTACTTCAGGTGAGCACTACAGAGAACCTACCCTAAGAAGTGGAGGAATCCTGAAGAAAATCATATGGTATGGTACAAAGAAGAGAGGCCAAATTTAGAAAAGACAAATATGGACCAAATGGCTAGATGCCCCGATGCCCAAAAGTCAAATCTGTTGTGTATCATGGAACACAGAACATGTGTCTCCCGGGTGACTTGGATTTATCAGAGCCAACATCAGTGTTGGAGCCTCCATCTCCCATCCTCCTGCCATTACAACTGGGAAACTCCTGCATAATTTCCTATGGCCACAGCTAAGAGAGGGAGGCAGGGAAAATCCCATGTCCTGTTTGGGAAATCTAAAAATTTTGTCTCAGGGAACCTTTGGCAGTACAAGCAAGCATCCCTCCAAGTCCAATGGCCGTTCAGACTAGTATAAAGTTGCCCTCAGTGAACTGACCTCTCAGAAAAACTGCATGTCATTCTTCACTAAGCTCTTAATTCAGGTTTATGGACAAGAAGTAGGTAACCAACCACTACGTTAAACAGGGCTTCTTTCCTGTGTTAACATGGTCTGATACTATATGTAGATGTGTACAGGGCCAGGGATGTGAAAAAGCTTCCTGTGCCCTTTCCCTGACAGTGCCTTAGCTTACAAGTCCCCTGATGCAATCTTACATGTTTTGTAGATCAGACACACCTAGCCTTGCCTCAAGCCACACGGTTTGTTTTCATGCCCATTTAGACACAAATAAATCAAACTGCTGTCCAAGTGGATGGCCAGTGAGAGAAATGGGATAATAATGAAGTAAATCAGTTTGAAATATGTTCAGATCTCTGTGCAAACTTGCCTCTTCAAAGATGACTGTCACCTTGGTGGATTCAGCCTCCAGGTGCATGGAGCCCCTTGCCTACAGCAATCCTCCCCTGGAATAATCAAATAACTCTGCAAAGGAAACATCGTTAAGTCTCTGTGACAGCCTAAGATGGGACTAAGGAGGCTAAAAGCTTTTGTCAGCCCTCAAGCACTCTGTGGTCACTCGGTCTTACCTTCAGAAAGGAAGTTGTGTGTAAGCTTGGTGGTGCCTGGACTGTTCTTGGTAACCGAGGCTGTGTTGCAAAATACTCTGAAAGCCAAAGTTCCTCACAAAACTGAACTGTATGGTCTTTTTCCTCCATGGATAACATTTGGCCTCTGTCCTTACCCCACCTTGGTTTCTCTCTGAGCTCTGGCACTGGGTGCGCTAATTCTGGGTTTAAACGAAGGACTAACTGAGCTACCAGCACAATGCAGAGCAACACCAAGGCTTCTGTAGGCACCTCCAGATGTCAGAGCTCAGACCCTGTTGGGCACCCTGTCTCACCTGCTCATGCCTCCCTGCTTTTCCTTCCCTTGCCCTTGTGGCTGCAGTGAGGTGAAATCCTTTAGTTTGCACCAGCAGGCCTCTGCCCACGCAGAATCAACGACAGGACTGGGACCGTAGCTGGCAGCATCCTCCTCTCCGGATTGAAAAGCAAGTTCAAATCCCATTGCAATGGTTTGCCTCAAAAATATTGTGAGCGAGTGTCACAGCACTAATCAGAGCTAGGCACTGTTACAAGGAGCTTTACTCTTGGTCATGATCTCTGCTGTTATTAAAGAGTCCTGTCACTTTTAAAATGAAGCAAAGCCATATGGTATATGAAGCAAGCAAGCAAGCAAGCAAGCAAGCAAGGAAGGAAGAAAGAAAGAAAGATACAGTCAAATACCAATGAGCTATGTCGCTTCCCTTTTTCTGTTAATGCCATTTCCCCAGACCCAGCCTGTAGCCAGAATCACTGTATTGTACTCCAGTGGAGGCAAAGAGAAATAATACCCAGGAGAAAAAATGTGATCTAAAAAAGGGAAAAGTTCTCCTACCTTGTATTATGTGCAATTCCAGGCACTGTAACAGTGAAACATGAGCTGATATCTCTGTTTCTGTGAACATGCTATGTTTTAGAGGATGTTACTCTCAGAGCTTCTAAACTTCGTGACATAAACAGCAAACCTAATTCTGAAAAAAGCACCTACCACACCTGATTACCATAACCAGGAGCACACACCTTTAAATCAAAAGTCAGTTGAGCTGGAAAAGGTTTAAGTTTTTTCAATAAATTACTTTTTATAATGACTATAAAAGTTATATAGTACACAGAGACTTGCTAGAGGTAGATGCTTTACTGTATCTGAATTGCTGGGAATACTTGCTGAGACATAAAGCTGACAATCAGACATCTGAGTGCGTTTGAAAAACATCGTCTACCAAAAGATTAAAGTATGAATTTAGCAAAGTAATCCAGGAAGGAAATTCTTTGTTCTTTCTTGTTACTTATCATGGCAACTGAAGGGATGTAATGGGAAATGAGTTTACACTTTAATTTGAAAATAGTTGAAATACAGGAAGAGTTGGGGAACAAAATTATTTTTCACTGTTAAATATATGGAATTTGACTCTTACTGAACAGTATTTCAACACATTTTTGTATTTTATGCCAACGATAAGTTATTAAACATATAAAATTGCCTTATTTATAGACTATAATGGCATTGCTAGTGATAGTGCCTCCATTTTTCAATGTAGCAACTACTTAGATGTGTATAGATTCTAGATGATCTTTTAATTACAAGGGGAAGAAGGGAATTGCTAGGAATGAAAGAGGTTTGTTATTCTACAGAGAAGGGAATAAAAGGAGTGATGATTCTAAATTAGCAAAAGTATTGAAGTGCTTTTTTTTTACAAAAAATGAAGTACAATTATGAAAAACAACATTGTAGTTAGGATTGTTCAGAGAGGTCATAAGGAAGGTTGAGGGGGAGAAAACTAAGGATGTGAAACTGAGCATATCCCTGTGATGTGCAGCATGGGGAGGAAAGGGAATTAACTAATGAACTTATCCAAACTGCTGACAATTATTTCAAAATGTTCCTGGAGAATTGGTGGGCTCTAAGAGGTCTGAAAAGAGGAGCGTGTTACTGGTCTTTAAAAATGGCAGGGGAAGAGGAAGAGAAAGAGTGAAGCTGTCATCTACCATCTGGTAAGCCTAACTTCAGTCTGCAGTAATATAGTGGAAAAAATATTAAAAGGTAAAAATCCTAAGTGCTTAGGGGAGAATGGATCCACAACCAATAAACAGCATGGATTTATAAAGAATGGAAGAGAGGCACACGCAAGCATTTTTTTCTTCCTATAATTGCAAAGTGGTGACTGAAAGGAATACAGTAGGTGTAATATATGTGCCTACTAACATATAGATTTGGATGTATGGGCTTCAGTAAATTAAATAGGATCTAGCAGTGTGACAAAAAAAAAAAAATCCAATGCAATTTTGGGGCTTCTAACACAGAGGCATCGTGTCATGTACCTGGGAAGTGATAGATGTCTCTCTCGGTATACAATACTGATGAGATAGCACCTCGACTACTGCTTTCAGATTTAAGTACTTTCAGTACCAATAAAAGTGAACTAGAAGGAGTTCAAGAAGCGTGGAAGGAAAAGGAAAAGCCCATAGAAACTGCTTGGCGATGAAATATTAACTGAAAATAAACATCTATAGCCTGGCCACACAAGGGTGGGAAGAGTAAGCTCAGTGCCACGTTCCTTACAGTGGAAAGTTTCCAATATAAACAAAATAAGGTCAGGTGCGAGAGTGAAAGTTGGGCAGGGAGTAAATATTAACTGTACACGACCAGAGCTCTGGCCTCTGCTCCTGCTGAGACACACCCAGATATTTGTTGGGGAGTGTTTGGAAGGAGTAGAGAGAATGAGGACTTACCCTGAGAGCTGGAAACAAGAGGGGAACATTAGTTAGACAGAGCTGCATGAGGCAGAATTCAGGCTGAAGCAGATAAATAAGCATAACAGGTAGCTCTGGCAATCCAGGGAATCGTTTGCTAAGGGGAGCTACACCAGTAACCCTGGTTTGGCCAAAGCAGAAATTCACATGCATGGAGAACCATATGCATGAGGAGGGGGGTGGCTTGGAGGGCCTAAAGGGGCTTCTCTGGGGAAAGGAAAGAAAGGAAGGAGAGAACAGAGGGAGAGAGAAAAAAGGGGGGGCAGAGAAAAGGGAGGGAGGGAGGGAGGGAGGAAGGAAGGAAGGAAGGAAGGAAGGAAGGAAGGAAGGAAGGAAGGAAGGAAGGAAGGAAGGAAGGAAGGAAGGAAGGAAGGAAGGAAGGAAGGAATAGAAGGAGGGAGAAAGAGAGCGAGAGAACAAGAAAGAGAGCAAACGAGAAAGAAATAAATATCTCAAACTTCCCAAAACCAGAACAGAGCACACTGAATTGTAGTAGGATCTTCCAGTCTTTCTCCACAAACCTCAGTGTAATGCCTCGGTGGGTTTGTCACCGCATATACACCCGGTGTTGTCCCTCAAACTGGGATACCATCAGGCTCTTCCATCCATAATCTATTTCAAGTACATATATTTCCTGGTGTGTGTGGCTATGCAAATGAATACATCATACCTCCTGAGAGCCTCTGGACTCCTGTCCAAGCACAGTCCCTCAGCCCATAACCTTCAGCTTCAAAAGGGAGACCGGAGGAATAATTATTGCGTTCCCCACGCCAAAAAAACGCTGCAGAGTTATTTTACATTTCCGTGGGTTTTTTTGTTTGGTTTTTTTTTTTTTTTTTTTTTTTTTACATTTCCATGTAATTTTCTATGTCACCAGCCCCACGTCGGTCCTTCCTTCCACCGCCTCCGAGGCGGGCCATGCATTTCTCCCACTGCCCAGGAGATGGTGCTGTGGATTTTGGATCGGGAGCTCAGCAACCGGGACCGGGGTTGGGGCCGGGTGGCCGAGAGGTCCCCTCCGGGCCACCCGGGGGGTCTCAGCGGGGACCCTCAGGTGCTGTTGACCCCTCTGCAGCCCTCCAGACTTTCCATCGGTCACCTTCCGAGGTGCAGGGACGCCCGTCTGTGGGTGGCATCCCTCACCCCAAGATGCCTTATCCCTGCTGCGCTGCCTGGTCGAGTCCATCGATGCAGTTTTTCTCTTCCTGCAAAGGACCGGGGATGGGGGGAATGCTTTCCTCTCTTTCGCAGCCCCTAGCCATACAAATACCCTCCAAGCCCGACTGCAGACACGCATCCACCACGTCTCACCCCCCCTGCCCGCTCCCCGACCCCCCTGGCCCCAGAAAGCAGGGTGCTGCGCCGGGCTCCCGGGGGCTGAGAGCATCGCACCCTTCTCCTCCCCTACACACGGCCCCGAGACCCCGGTGGGCTGCCGGGCCCCTGCCAACTGCTGGAAACCCTCCCCAGACTGGGAATTCACCTGCATCCCCTGGCTGCCTCTGGACAGACGTCTGAGGACGTTTTCAGTAGCAGCGAATGCAATGGGGGGGGTCATTTTCTTTCTTTCTACTGCCTTTTGTTCACCCTGAACTTAAATAAAGTTTGCCTAAGAGTGAAGACAACACACAAGCAGCTGGGGCGAACGAAAGCGCTCTCCGACACCTGACTTAGCGCTGCAAAAGCCGGGCAGACCCTGCAGCTGGGGCTGCCCCCCGCTGCATGGGGAGCTCGGCGCCCGGCTCTGCTCTCTCCCAGGCTCGGCGTGCCAGAGGCAGGAGGGACTCGGGGCTGAGCCGCTGGAAGGAGGACCGGGAACTTGCCGCTGATCCCAAACCCTCAGCTTGCCGCAGGGGCCGTCCTGCCGCAGCGGGCACGCCGTGCCTCTGCCCAGGGCAGGCAGAGAGAGGTTGCCTTCATCTGCCTAAAATCTGCTTCGCCAGCATTCAGCTCCTGGGCGCCCTTTGGGAGAATTTGGAAAGCGTCCTTCCTCCTGGAGGCTTTTCAGCAAACGGGAAGGCCAGCCCTGGGGAGAGGAAAGGGGTTTTTAACTTCTCTCCCAGGTTGGGAGCAGAACAAAATGCCTCTCGAGTATCTGCTTGCAAAAGACGCCATGGAAAACTAGCAGTCGCTGCGCTGCCCGCTCTCCCCTGTATTCTGGGAGCCTCCAGCCCCCTTGCACCCCTGCCCCTGCCTCCCTCCCCGCCCGTGCCCGGCTGGGTGATGCTGCAGAGCGGCGGGCGCAGTCCCTTCTGCAGCTCGGCTCCGGGCTGCTCGCTTCCCGAAATAATGACCCAAGCGGAGCCGAGCCGGTGGCAGAGGGCTGCGGTACAATTAAACCAGGTAACGAGACGCTGGGCAGATGTGTTTTCATTGCGCTGTAAGATAAACGCAGTGTTACATGCCTGACAACTTCCCAGAAGCAATCAGCAAAAGTTTACGAGTGCATAAACCTCAAAGACCATTCCTCGGTATTTTTATAAGCCCCGCATTTAAAGCTTCTATAAATTCTTCTGCCTGCTTCCAAACTAAAGTTCCCGGAGACTATTAAACAGCCACTTCGGGAGGGAGGGAGGGAGGGACAGATCGCAACAGGCGGGTCCAGGGGGAGGCGAGAGGGGCTCTCTTCTTGCCTCCTCCACTTCCCTCTCCCAACACCCCCAAGCTAAAGTTTGGTAGAAAGTTAGCATCACTAAAGCACGGCAAGTCACAGCTGAACGCATCGGCTGGGACACATCGATGTTTCAGGAGCAGGGGGCAGACCCAGAAAGAAAGGGAGAGGAAAGGATGAAGAGAAAGAAAAGAAAAAGCGAGGTGGATGAACGGACGGGTAGAAGCGGGGAGAGGCGCATAGGGAGACCCGCAGACAGATGAGCAGCAGGCAGGCTGGGGGGGCGGGAGGGATGAGCAGAAAGCTTAGACGGAGACGGAGAAATTTCAGAGGCAGAGCGCAAATCTGAGCCAGCGCAGCCGAGGACAAGAGGAGGCGGCCGGGACCTCCAGGAGGTCGCCGCGATGCCCCCGTCCCCCCGCCCCGACGGCGCGGCCCGGCAGCGCCCACAGCCCCTCGGGGCAAGCGGCCCCGCGCCGGCGGAGCGGGAGCGTACGCCGTCCCCGAAAAAAGAAGGGTGTGGGGGGTAGCATTCGTAAACCCACGGATCAGCGGGAGAGATCGAGCCGGAGATCTCCGTCTTCGAAGGAATAAACTGCGAGGGATGAAATGTTCCCCCTAACCATCCAGCTGTAGTAACAGTATCCGTCATCCTTAAGTGACCACATGAGTTTTACAAGTTGGGTATTAAACAGCTTAAATAATAATAATAATAGTAATAATAATAGTAGTAGTAGTAGTAGTAGTAGTAGTAGTAGTAGTAAAGCCAAAACCCCTATTGCGATTATAAAGCCCTTTGTTTATAATCCCAGGGAAGATGAAGTTGCTAATTGGAAAACAATAAAGCTAAAATGCCTTTGGATTAATAATGATAGAGGTTAACGGTGGCATCCCTTGGAAAGGGGGAGGGGGAGCGAGGCGCTCGGTGACTGTGCGCTTGGATGGCGACCAGGGACAAGCGCGGCAGCCAAACGGGGCCGGGGGGGCGGGGGGGGGGGCGGGGGGTGGGACCCCCTCCCCTCTCCTCGGAGGGCTCGGCTTGTGTGTTCGGCTCTGATCCGGAGACACGAGGTGAGGAAGGTCTGTATTGTAGTCATGTCCTCGCTAGATGAAATCTCAGTCAATTACTTTGAAATCTGCGGCTTGGCTTCTTTTCATTCTTTCCAGGTGAAAATTCAAACGTTTTCTGTTGTCGCCTGGTCCTTTCTTTCCTGAAACAAGGCACCCAACTGTTCTGATATTACCATTCAAAAACAGGTTCTGTGGCAAACCTCATTTGTGAATCTATTACAGAGATTAATAGATTATTTCTCCTTTTTCAACTAATTCTCAGTGGGGAAATTTAACCATATGGTAAGGAGAGAATTAGAATTTCATCACATTAGAGCAAAATGTAATGAAAAGAGTCCAACACCTGGGGCCAACTCTGAAAGACACAATTAAAAGGTTTTTAATGAAACCAGAGAAACCCAAAAATTTCATAGCCTTCAGTAATTCTGCCACATAAGAATGATTTACTGGAAGTGTTGGGAAATATTGTTTTTACTGATGTCATAAGAATGAAAACCTGCCACTAAATACTCTGAGCGCTGACAGTGAAGCGAGAGCGAGCTGCTCGCCTCGAGCATTAGGGGAGCGGCGGGACAAAATTCAGACCAGCCCTCGGGTTGCCACTTCAGCTGCTGGGAGAGCGCCCAAGAGCGTGTGCCCGGCTCCGAGGAGAAGCCCCGGGGCAGAGCAGGGGGACCCCGGCACGCCCGGGGTGACGGGGGCGGCTGGGGCCGCTCTCGCCCGGACACCGGAGGAGGCATCCCGGCTTTTGGGAGCGGAGCGGGGTGCTCCCGCCCGGCCGGGCTCGCCGGAGGGAGGCAGGGAGGGAGCTGCGAGGAGTTGGTCGATGACAATTAAAAAAAAAAAAAAAAAAAGTTTGGTGCGTTTCGCCCTTTCTCACCCCGCCCTCCCTTCTCCCCAGATCGGTTCGGTTTCAAGGTAACGGATGGGGCTTTGCATTTTTGATAGGGACACGGGGGATAGCCGCTCGAAAGCGGCAATCTGCTACTTGAGAAAGGCGGAGGGGAGGAGGAGGGGAACCTCCCCGTAGTTTGGTCTCCGTTTGCCGGAGAGGGGGAGAGGGGGCTGGGGACCACCCTCCTCCCAGGGAAGCAAGGTGGACTTCGGCGGTGGGCAGGAGTGGGCACGGCGGTTCGGGTTGGTCCGGGCTTTTTAATTTTTTTTTTTTTTTTTCCTTTCCCAGGCGATGCTTTTCGGGAAGACGAGTGGGGGTGGGAAGGGGCTATAAGTTAATGTAAATGCAGGGGGTGGGTGGGCTGGGGTGGGGGGGGAGAGGGTGTCACTCCTGACTCCACGGCTAAGTTAGCAGAAGTCTGCTGGCAGCACTCGGAAGGGGAAGTGTTGAAGCGGGCTTTTCTGCAGTGCAGGGCTGTAATTTGCTGAAGGAGGCAAAGAACATCCTTCGATCTAAGTAGGGCTTTTAGTGTGCTCATTGATGAGTGAAAGTCGCCACACATGTCAAGCTAAAGGCAGTTGTTGGGTTACTAACAGGACACAACGTCTTGCAAACATATGCGTTAAGCTGTGTATACAGATGGCAGGGAGAATAATGGAGCAGGCGCCTCTTATAAAGCTCTAGCTGCTGCCTGTCTTCAGACCTGGGAAATGAAACTATTCAGACTCAGGGCCAGATAGCGCCTGGGATTGTTTGTTACCGTTTTAATCCTATTAATTAAAACGTTAACCTGATTGGGTAGAAAGCTCTGTCCCAACAGGCGAGTCTTCTTCATAATAACCTACTCTCAGAGATAATGATGTAAAAGACTCCCCCGTCTGCGGCGGCTGCTGGTTGATGGGTCCGGAAATCTCTTGAAGGTGAATCCAAGCAAGATAAACGGTGGAAGCGGCTCCGCTGGCAGCGCACAATGCCCCAGCGCGGCGCCTGCTGAGGGCGAGCCGGAGCCGGAGCCGCAGCCGGAGCCGCAGACCAAGCCGCAGCCGGAGCCGGAGCCGGAGCCGGAGCCGCCGCCGGAGCCGCAGCCCCAGCCCGAGCCGGAGCCGCCGCCGGAGCCGCAGCCCCAGCCGCCGCCGCCGCCGGAGCCGGAGCCGGAGCCGGAGCAGGGGCAGCCGCGGCGCCGGGCACGGCGCAGCCCCGGCGGGAGCCGGGAGGCGATTTCTCGCCAGCGGGACGCCGGGGAGCCGCCCGCCGCGGCGCGGAGCCTTGGAGGAGCGGGCCGGGAGCTGAGGGGGGCGGAGGAGGCGGAGGCGGAGGCGAGCGGGGCGCCGATGGAGCGGGCGCTGGGGCTGCCCGCAGAAGAGGACCTCTTCCACAAGAGCCTCGCCGCCTCGGCCAAGCGCATGGAGTCCGCCTTCCGCTCGCCCCCGGGGCTCGACCTCTCCCACCCCCGCGACCGCCAGCCCTCGCCGCTCGCCTGCTACGAGGCGGCGGAGCCCGAGGCGCTGCTGCAGCCCGGCGTCGGCGGCGACCCGCTGGCGCTGCCGCCGGGCTCCGTCTGCGTCAAGTACGGCGAGAGCGCCAGCCGCAGCTCGGTGGCCGAGAGCAGCGGCGGCGAGCAGAGCCCCGACGACGACAGCGACGGCCGCTGCGAGCTGGTGCTGCGCGGCGCCGGGGGGGACCCGCGCGTCGCCTCGCCGGCGGCGGGCGGCGGCGGCGGCGGCGGCGGCGGGGGGGGGGGGCGGGGGGCTGAAGGCGGCCGAGGGCGGCTGCTCCAACAGCCACGGGCACGGCGGCAGCAAGAAGTCCAAGGAGCAGAAGGCGCTGCGCCTCAACATCAACGCGCGGGAGCGGCGGCGGATGCACGACCTGAACGACGCGCTGGACGAGCTGCGGGCCGTCATCCCCTACGCGCACAGCCCCTCGGTGCGGAAGCTCTCCAAGATCGCCACGCTCCTCCTGGCCAAGAACTACATCCTGATGCAGGCGCAGGCCCTGGAGGAGATGCGGCGCCTGGTGGCTTATCTCAACCAGGGCCAGGCCATCTCCGCCGCCTCCCTGCCCAGCTCCGCCGCGGCGGCGGCGGCGGCGGCGGCGGCGCTGCACCCCGCCCTCGGCGCCTACGAGCAGGCGGCCGGCTACCCCTTCAGCGCCGGGCTGCCCCCCGCCACCTCCTGCCCGGAGAAATGTGCCATTTTCAACAGCGTCTCCTCCAGCCTCTGCAAACAGTGCACGGAGAAACCTTAAGCGCCGCCGCCGTTGCCGCCCCCCGCCGCCGCCGCGGCCCCGGGGAGCGGCGACGGCCGGCGGCCCGGCCCCGGGCCGGGGGGCGCGGGGGCGGCGGAGGGACTGACCGCTGCCCGCCTCCCGCCGCCCGGCCTCGCCTCGCCTCCCTCTTCTCCTCGGGCGCTGCCGAGGCGGGACCGCGACGGGCGGCGGCGGGGAGGGGGCGCGGGGCCGGGGGTGCCGCGGGGGGGAAGCCCCGGCCCGGGAGGGGGGGGTGCTGGGGGCGGGGGGGGGCGGTGTCCCCCTCGCCGGGCCGCTGCTGCGCGTCCGGACAAAGGGGAGGCCGAGAAATAGCAGGCCGGGCTGGGAGCCGGGGCTGGCGGCGGGGAGAGGGGCGGAGAGCGGCCCCCGCCCCGGGGCTCCCGGCCCCGGCCCCGGCGAGGGGAAGGGGCCGCAGCGACCCGGGCGCGGAGGTGGATGGGACGAATCAGAGAGGGCACTTGAACATAGATATTTTTTTTTAATTATTATTAGCAGTATTATTATTATTCTGAGCCAGGAAACAAACAAACTTGAAATGTAAACTTATTATTTAAGCGACTCGCAGAAACAAAGAGACTGGACCATTGCTATGGAAGACTTTGTATTTTTTATCGTCTCTAAACTTTGATCCTGTGAAAATGCGCAAAGTTCGGTGAGAGTGATTTAAAAGAAAAAAAAAAATCGAGAGAGTTAAAAAAGACAAAAAATAACCGATCAACCCCCCTACTCCGTGTGGCTGAAAGTATCGCATTTTTAAAGGAAATATTTATGTGCACCTTGTTTCTTTCCCACTTTGCAATGATGTATAAACAAGACATGCTATTTATTTGTTATTCTTTAAATGACCCTTCCACGCCAACAATATTTATCATGTGTTAAGGTCACGGGTCTTATGTGCAGTTACTTTAAATGCTTCTAAAATTCTGTTTATGGATTAACTTAAACTGTGTGCCAAGTGTTTAAAACGTTTATTTGCCAACAACGTATAACCAGAAATGTTGATGTATCCGAGCTGCTTAGTTTTATGAAAGGTCATCTGGATTTTAAGTTGCATCATCCCTGTATTTAAATTGAGCTTTAATAAATTGCTTCAGTCCAAAAATTACAGGAAAGGTGTATTCTTAATTGCTCAACCAACTGATTTTTGAAAGGGTAATCTTTGCATTGTAACAGGTAATAGCTGTTTACTTGTACAAGGCATCAGAGCAATAGCTGCTGCAAGAACACTTGCCAAGCCAATGTTTTCCCAGGCGCTGTGTTTTCAAAGGTATAATTTAAACCGCTTTTAATGTGTATGTAAATTATTCTGACTGTGGACGATTATTTAAGTTTAAATACTTTAAAATACTTTTAGGCTGATTTACAGAACGCGTGGAATTCTTCTCTTTTCTTTTTTTTTTCTGGTGGGGGTGGGTGGGAGGGTGGGGGTATTTGGAAGAAAAATGAGAGGTGAAAAGCAAGAAGTAGCTATTTACCCAAAGTGAGCCTTCAGTTTGAGTTTGCATGGCTGGGTGGCTGTCTCTCTGCCATTTGTAAATCAAGATTGGGGTTTTTTTCTTTCTTATTTTTTTTTTTTTCAAAAACGAGTCCTGCTATTTTCCACTACTTGCAGATAATACAAATTCGGACTGTCAGGTTGGATGGCAAAATAGGAGCCATGATGGATCTGTTGGCAGGTCACGGATGTGTAAAGAGTGATATATATTAAATAGGTCAATCAGATTATGACAGCAATGTACGATCGTTTGTATGTGTATCTATGTCGGAAAGAATCTTTATTAAAATATTTTGAACAAACGCTTGTATTATGCTGCGCTTTTTTAAGCGTGTATCTCCAGATTTAAGGGGGGGGGGGCGGGTAGTTTCCTTTCCTTTGCCTTGCTCTGAATGCTCCCCAGCACCCCCCGCCCCCCCGCCCGGAACCCCGCTCCCGGCTCGGGGTGTCCCAGGGAGGGGGGCGAGAAGTTGGTCCCCGCCGTGCGTTCCTCCCGCGGCCGTGGCGGGAGGCCCCCGGCTGTGCGGGGCAGCCGTGGGGCAGCGCCGGGCCCTGCCCGCCCGTCCCGCGGCTCCACGCAGGCCCCTCGCCCCCAAACCCGTGGGGCTGGGTGAGCCCGGGGGTGAGCTGCAGGACCGCCCCCCCCCCCCCCCCCCAGCCTCCTCCCTACCCCCCAAGTTTTGGAGCCGCCTCTCCCGCCTTGGACCCTCTGCTCTGCCCCAAACCCGAGGGCAGAGGGAGCGGGCAGCTCCCCAAAGCTGCCCGCCCTGCGCCGGACCCGGGCCGGGGGTCCCGGTAGAACCGAGAGCCGGGGCCCCGCCGGGACCCCTCCCCGCCCCGGGGCGGCCGGGCCGGCGCCGGGTGTCCGCGCAGCCGGCTCTTCCCGACGGCAGCAGCACACGCGGGGGAAGGGGATAAATATTTTCTGCTCCACTTCCCATCAAAAAAGATTAATCAGAACCTGTAACTTTTCAGGAAACATAACTGTAAAGTGCCACGGAGCTGTGGGAAGGCAGCCCAGAGAGGGTGGGCAGATCAGCCCCCAGGCGCAAGGAGAAGCGTCTCTCAGCATTTACTAGACAAAGGCTGGGTGCGTCTAATTATGATTATTAAAACAATTTCCATGACGATGTCTAATATTATGTTAATTTGAAAACAACTGTGTATGAAAACTGTCGACTATAATACCTAAATTCATTTAATGAAACACATCGTTAAGGCAATTAAACCTCCTGGATGTGATTAAGGAACATAATTACGACACTGTTCTGCGCCATAATTGGGTGTCTTTAATCAAGGGGTAAAGTGATCAGCAACACAGCCATTAGTTTGTATTGTTCTGTCTCTGCTGTCCATCATTCTGATTAGGAATTAACCACCGCCACCAGCTTGGCGTGGTGCGTGCCTGTGTGTGTGCGTGTGAGAGTGTGTGTTCGTGCATGTAACATCGCAGGACACATTTGCTGCAAGATTTACCGCTTAATATCTCTGCCCAGCGAGCGGGCTTCCCGGAGAGGTTCCCCGGGAAGGCGCGGGCGCTGCCCGGCCGTGGGACGGGGAGCGGGGGCAAGCGAGGTCGCAGCAAACTCCTGGAGCGGCCGGGAGCGGGGCTGGGGGGAAGGCAAAGGGCTGTGGGAGGCCCAGGGCTCTCCCGCCTCCCGCGGGAAGGGGCCGGCGGGAGCGGAGGTGCGGGGGCGGCCGCTGCCGTCGGTGGCACGTCGGGAGGCGTCTCCGCTCACCTCTCGTCCGCCTCCGCTTCGGAGCGACGGGAAAGCGGAATGAAAACCCTTTTCCTCCTCCTGGCTGCCGCTGGCGCCCGACCTGGGGCTCGCTTGCTCCCTCCTTGCTCGCTTTGGAAGGGGGAGAGGGGTCCCCGCCGGGCAGAGGGGCTGTGGCGCCCGGCCCCCCGCCCCGGTCCCTCCGCACCGAGCAGCCCCGCTGGGAAGCGCCACGAAGCCGCTGGGCCGGTCCCCGGGCGGGTGTCGCCAAAGCGAGCGGCGTGTGTGTCGGGGGTGGGGGGAGGAGAGAGGCTCCCCCGCCCCTCTTAACGCTTGATAGATCACTTAACCAGAAATGGACGTGTCCCCCCTTCCAAAGAGCTTCTTCCCCGTTTCCAGCCGCCCCGCCGAACGGGCATCTCCCCCAGCCTCCTCCGAGGGGGTCCCTCTGCCCCCCGCCGCTCTGCCCGGCTCCCTTCCCCCGGCCCCTGGCCCCTTACCCCGGCCCCGAGCCCGAATTCGTCCCAGCATGAGTGACATTGGCTTTCCTAATGTAATGACTTATGAAAGATATAATCATGTGTTAAATTGAATCCTCCGCTTAACTGTTAATGGTGTGCTCTGGGCACATTTACGTATTAGATGCTATGGTAACTAATTACCACTAGAAGAAGGGATAATACACTTTCCAGACTTTGACAAATAATTATGAGTGTTCACATCCCTGCTAGCAGCAGTTGCAGCGGATCTGCTGGAATGAGTAAGTGAATAAATGAATGGGTAAGTGAACTTGTGTGCATGGAGGGGACTAGATAATAAATAGTGGTCAAGTGAGTTTTCTTATTAAAACCTTTAATGAAAATGTGATTTAGGGTGGAAGGGGGGAAAAAAAGCGCGACGCTGCCTCTAAACGTAATTAAATCGCGTAATATAAACATCAGAAACATAAATAAGTTTGCTTTTAATTAAAACGCGGCAGTCAAAGTAAATTATCCACGTGCTCGGAAACTTTACAGCAATTAACACTTTTTTTTTTTTTTTTTTTTGGTGGTGGTTGTGGTGGTGGCGGAGGGGGGTTGTTGGCGGGGGCGGGGGGTAAAATAAACGAGCCAGGACTCCGCGACTCTCTC
This sequence comes from Pelecanus crispus, assembly GCF_030463565.1. NCBI lineage: Eukaryota > Metazoa > Chordata > Aves > Pelecaniformes > Pelecanidae > Pelecanus > Pelecanus crispus. The sequence goes on from NC_134644.1 coordinate 135,643,222, forward strand.
CAGGATCATTTGTAACTTTGATTGCCCCCGCTGCCAACAGGCCGGAGGGATCCTGGGATCAATCAGCTGGCGGAACAGCTCTTTGCAGGAGCGGGACAAAACTTTGGGGAAGTCGCGCTGGGCTCCACGCCGGCCCCGACCCCCCGGGGGGCGGGGGGGGGGGGGGGGGGAGGGGCGCCTGGGGGGCTCTGGCGCTAGCGGAGCCCATCGGAGGCTTAAGGCTGGCTCCCTATGAAGTACTGCGCTTGGTTTAGGCAGGCGCCGCAGGGGTTAAGCCGCCCCTGCCCGCCGCCCCGGGTCCCATCCCGGCCCGGGCAGGAGCTGCAGCCGGGAGCGGGAGGGAGCCCGCCCGCCCCGGCCCCGGCCCCGGCCCCGGCCCCGGCCCCCAGCCTGGCCCGGGGGCTCCTAGCAGAAGGGACATCTGCCAAATGAGCAGGGAGCTGCAGCCAGCCCCGTTTCCCCGTGGTCACTCATCAGCTCGGTGTCACCCAGCCTCCCCCACCCCCGAAGCGCCCCGGCGGGGGATTAGCGCTGGTTTGGCTGCTTCTCCAGCCTCGGGAAGGGTTAAATCCTTCCCCAAGCCCCTAGTTGCCCTTGTCCTCTCAACCCGATTCAGAGACGTGTAATAAAATACGAAGCAAATTTATGGTCTGTTTCAAACACTTTACGGCTGTATTTTTAAATTCATATATGCACATATAAGAACTATGATCTGTGAATAATTTGAAATGCTATAGGAAAATGATGCATTTTAGATCAAACATAACCGTTTTCTTACATAATTGTCTCGGATTAAAATAAAAAGAAAGATACATTTCGAACAGAGACAAAGCTGAAAATCTAATGACAGCCATAAACTGCTAGACAGCCATAAATTAACGTCTTCATCAAACACTGAAGGGATCAGTGCTTATCTAAATCAACAATTATTTCTTCCGAGAAGTTGCAGAACAGATTGCCCCTCTAATACTATTTTTAAATCCTCGTAATTGAGGATTAGGGGCAAACAATCGCCTTGCCAGAGTAAACCTCCTCTCCACCAGCCGAAGCCCTCCAAAGTCCCTAACACCCAGACCGCTTCCCTGGGAACCTCCTCGGGGCTCCCGTCCCCTTCTCCCACTCCAGCATCCCTGGAAACACGGGTTGCTTTTAGGAAGGGGCGGTAGGAGTCTCTCCTCGCCCCCCGCCTCCCACTACCCCTTTCTGCCTGATTTTTGCAGGGGGTCCGGGGAGCCGGGAGCCCGGCGGGCGGGCGGGTGTGCGGGTCCCCCCGCAGCCGCCGCGGGCCGGGGACGCAGCGAGGCGGCATCCCGGAGCGGAGCCGGCCCGGAGCGGAGCCATCCCGGAGCGGCGGCACCCCCCCGCCCCGCAATCCCTTCGTCAATCCCGAGTTCAGCTAATGCCCGTCCAGTTTTCAGGTTCCAAGCTTTCCCGACGCGGCACTTCTCTCGGCTGTAGCTACCTGCGATGCCGCTTTTGCGAGAGGCTGCTGGGCAGGTTTCATTTTTAGGAGGCAGCTGAAAAAGTACGCTGAGAAGAGAGCCGACTCACCGCCTCACGAGATGGAAATTAGACAGGGGAAGGCATGCTGCCTGTAGGAGGTTAGCAACTAAACTGTTTGGAAGACAGAGGTAGTTGGAAAGAGGAGCTGATAGGAAAGAAGTCCCTGTCAAAAGTCATCACACTGTATTTACTTACTGTCTTTTATCCTCGCTGGAGCCAGAACCTAGACTTTTATTCAACTTTGCTGTACTCACAGCTGCTGGTTGGGGGGAAAAACCCCACAAATCAACACATCCGCGTCAAAATCGGTTTAACAAAATCTTGCGAGATAGAATCCTGCAAGGCTCTTAGCAGGAACAGCTGAAGCTTAGGCTTCTTTTGATTATTTATTTTGGTGTAAATAGTTTTGAAGACAAGCGTATTTCTGCTGTTACAAATGATGCATTCACACGACCTCAGTACCTGAGATCCCAGGCAAGCCTGATGCATAGCAAAGGCTGCTTAGACAAAGTACTGGTTTATATGAGGATAAAGATCCCACTACAGTTTCTTTGCTTTCAGATGAAAATGGAACATTTTCTATTTCTTATATGCTGCTTTATACGCAGCAACCATTTCTTCATACTTATTACTGTTTATAAACATAGACAATAACTTAAGGCTCACAATACTTTCCCCAAGTGTAGTTTTGAATGGTGTTTTTGTAATGAGATCATTTTTCTGATATGTTGTGGGCATCAGGACATGACTAGCCAGGGTACATAGTCTGGTTTAGGTGATGGGCAGGAAAATACTTTACTTTCTGTTGTTTGACAGTTAAAATAGCTCTGTTCATACGAATTAAGCATAAATTTGCATAAATTGGTGTCTCGAATAATTTTAAAATACAGTGCAATGTAAGTAACATCAAGAAAGCACCTAGGGTCAAAACAAATACTAGGTAAAATACAGTGTTAGGAGGTCTTATTAATTCCCCCCCAAAGCTATCTTTCAGACCATCATGGAAAGCTCACTCAGAAATACGCCCTTCAAGGAATCTCAAACAATGCCACTTTTTATTTATAAACTTCAGTAACTTCTAATATAATCTGGAGTTAAAGCAATTGCACAGTTGCAAACACATTTATCAAACCCAGGAAAATGCTGCTTCTCTACGACGTATCTTCAACAACCCTCACAGACATACCTGACCAGCATTTCTGCAGGAAGGATTGAAGAAACGCTGATGTCTTTAGGGTATAGCCTTCATATTAAATAGCCACTTGCAGAACTCAGTAGCTACAGCGATAATTAAGAAAGCCAAGTTGTGCTTTGCTGGTGCAGTGCTGTATATTGTAATAATTTTCATTCATTACCCCTTTTAAAATGAATGATCTGAAAGGACAGAATATTTTACACTAGGTAGTACATCTTGTACTACACAGAGGTTTGCAAAAGGAAAAGCCTAGGAGCTGTGCTTGGGAATTACCAGTGGATTGCAGATCTTTATAGTAATTTTGAACAGTGTCCTGAGAATGTCAGAAGTACCACTTTTTTTTCCTCATCTGATAAGAACTGGCTTAAGTTTGATGGGGGGTAAACCAGACTTGATCATTTCCTACGTTGAAAGGAGTTGTTTCATGCCAGTGCTGAATTAAAGGCTTTTTTGCTTTATAGAAATACCTTTCAAGATCAAGTAACAGAAAAATGCTGTGTGCTGAATAAATAATTTAAAAATGAAAGCAATAGTCGTGAATCTGTGAGAAAAGTGTAAATGTAAGCTTGAAAAAAATACCATGGACAGTCATTCAATATTAAAATAGATATATTCATTTTTATTGTGTCCTTGAAATACAAAATTCACTTAAGATGTTAGATTACTAAAATAATGAAGTTTCAATTTTCTTGCTCAGAAATTCTCAATATACCTTATTCAATCTAAGAGCCTTACTGATGGATATTAACTATTAAAGTAGAACCTGACCGTTGTTCATCTATATACAAAATGTCAGTTTGCACAATTAAGAGCCATTCACAATGTTTTGAATGTCAGAAAGTTCAATAATGATGAAATAAAAGACTATTTATAATTCTACAAGGGAAATTCACAGACCAGTAATTATTCATAAAAATAGCAACACCAAAAATAGTGACATGCAACTAGCTTAAAAACATAAACTAAAGAACAACCCTTAGATGTTTTTATATTAGCACATTAGGACATATTGGCAGAGATGTGAAAATCTAATTTGCAAACAGGTACACATGGTCTTTTAAGGAATGTAACGGTTTAAAAAGTTTACAGTAGCTTATAGCAGCACTGAGTGCCAGCATGAAAATGCAGAATATACGATGTGTAAATTAAAATAATAATAATTAAAAAAAAAAAATCACATTTTAGCATTCACATTAGTTGACGATGAATTCACTTTTCTTCTCGGGTGCTATGAAGGGCCATACTGACTTATGTAAACCTATTTTATATGAGAAAAAAGGTGAATTTATTTTTTTTTTAATAGCAGAAGATATTGTCAATAGGCAGTGACAACTTACAGTCAGAGGCTGGTACTGAACAGCTGAGTCACATCTCAGACTGATCAGTGAGTGCACCATTTCACTAGAGGAACAGCAGAGAAATTCAAGGGGCACCCGCGCACTCCTCCTGGCTGACCCTACGCCTGCCGGGTCAGCGGATGAGACAAGCAGGCATTGCTGGGCTTGCAGGGCTGACCCCCCTGCTGAAGTGGAGACGAGGGACAAGGAAGCACAAGGTCTGACTGCCTCCCACCACTCGCCCCTGCAGCACCTGAATGCTTGCAAACAGCACCTGAATGCTTGCAAACAGCACCTGCGGTTTCTGCTTTGCCATCTTAGTGCCCCAGTGAGACTCTAAGAGCTGATCGCTCCTAGGTTCTGTTGCACAGGAGGTCATCAAAAACATTATTACTCCCCATGCCATGAAACATGCTCTCCTCAGTGCAGCATACTGCAGCCAGCTTGGCTCCAGCTGGGACCTCCCAGGGATGGTGCACGCTCATCCCATCGTGCTGCCACAGCTTATCGACCAGGAATATCGATACCATGGGCCTTTCACTCCCTGCTCCAGGGAGACCCGAGCCACTCCGGGTCAGACCAGCTGCTGACTCTCAATAAGTCACCTGCTCAGCTGCTGAGTACATGGACCAGATGGGCTTAACATTTCCTCTGTCCTGCTCCAGCACTCATGCCTTTACAGGGCGGTGAGGCTTACCTTCTCTGCAGTTGGGGTATGCTAACATAGTGATGCATTGCTTATCAGAAAAACTAACCCACCAGAGGCATGAGTTACTAGGGACATAGTTCCAGGACAAGCTGCTTTAACTTTAATTATTTTGGTCCCTGAGCAAAAAGGGCAACTAACTCTTATCCCAGTAAAATGCTGTCCTTTGGCGTGGTGCATAGCATGCTCTCCAACCCCCATGCAAGGCCTCCAGGTGCCTTCACAGAGGTTTGCTGCAACTCCTGGGGAAGATTCTGACACTTGTTTTCTTTTTTTAAATGGCAGCATGCCCTATAGATTTAATTTGCTCTTTCAGATACAATCTAGCTCTTCCTTTAACTTCAGAATAGATACTATAAAACCAGGCTCACTAGAGATGAAGGAGCAGCACGCCAATGTTTGAGGGATGGTGTGCTAGCGAGGTCCTTCAGTCTGCCGTCTCAGTGGAGGTAGGGGATGGAGATCCATGACGGTGATGATAGGGTTGAGTGTTTATGGGTAAGAATCAGGGAGAAGGCCAACAAGGCAGATGTCATGGTGGGAGTCTGTTAGAGACCATCTAACCAGGGTGAAGAGGCAGACAAAATATCCTATAAGCAGCTGGCAGAAGTCTCACAATCGCTAGCCCTTGTTCTCAGGGGGGACTTCAACTTACCAGATGTCTGCTGGAAATGCATACAGCAGAGAGGAAACAGTCTAGGAGGTTCCTTGACTGTGTGGAGGAGAATGTCCTGACACAGCTGGTGAGTGAGCCAACTAGGGAAGGCACCCCACTGGACATGTTGTTCGCAAACAGAGGACTTGTGGGTGATGTGATGGTTGGAGGCCATCTTGGGCATAGCGATCACAAAATGATAAGAATTTTCAATTCTTGAAGAACTAAGGAGGGGGGTCACCAGAACTGCTACCTTGGACTTCTGGAGGGCTGACTTTGACCTGTTTAGGAGCCTGGTTGACAGAGTTCCTTGGGAAGCAGTCCTGAAGGGCAAAGGAGTCCAGGAAGGCTGGACATTCTTCAAGAAGGAATTCTTAAAGGCGCAAGAGCAGGCTGTCCCCATGTGCTGAAAGATGAGCCAATGGAGAATAATACCAGCCTGTCTGAACAGAGAGATTTGTCTGGAACTCAGCAAAAAAAGAAGAGTTTATGACCTTCGGAAGAAGCGCAGGCGACTCAGGAGGACTACAAGGATACCATGAGGTTATGCGGGGAGAAAATTAGAAGGGCCAAAGCCCAGGTAGAACTTAATCTGGCTACTGCCATAAAAGACAATAGAAAATGTTTCTATAAATACATTAGCAACAAAAGGAGGGCTAAGGAGACTCTCCATCCTTTATTGGATGCGAGGGGAAAACATAGTGACAAAGGATGAGGAAAAGGCAAGGTACTAAATGCCTTCTTTGCCTCAATCTTTAACAGTAAGACCAGTTGTTCTTCAGGTATCCAGCCCCCCCTGAGCTGGAAGACAAGGATGGGGAGCAGAATGAAGTCCCCATAATCCAAGGGGAAATGGTAGTGACCTGCTATGCCACCTGGACACACACAAGTCTATGGGGCCAGATGGGACACACCCAAGGGTACTGAGGGAACTGGCAGAAGTGCTCACCAAGCCACTTTCAATACTTGATCAGCAGTCCTGGCTAACCAGAAAGGTCCCAGCTGACTGGGAGATCACAAATGTGATGCCCATCTACAAGAAGGGCTGGAAGGAGGATCCAGGGAACTACAGGCCTGTCAGTCTGACCTCAGTGCCAGGGAAGGTTATGGAGCAGATCATCTTGAGTCCCATCACGTGGCATGTACAAGACAACGGGGTGATCAGGCCCAGTCAGCATGGGTTTATGAAAGGCAGGTCCTACTTGGCTAACCTGATCTCCTTCTGTGACAAGGTGACCCGCTTAGTGGATGAGGGAAAGGCTGTGGATGTTGTCTACCCGGACTTTAGTAAAGCCTTTGACACTGTTTCCCACAGCATTCTTCTGAAGAAACTGGCTGCTCATGGCTTGGACAGGTATACTCTTCGCTGGGTAAAAAAACTGGCTGGATGACCAAGCCCAAAGAGTTGTGGTGAATGGACTTAAACGCAGTGGGCGGCCAGTCACAAGTGGTGTTTCCCAGGGCTCAGTATTGGGGCCAGTTCTCTTTAGTACCTTTATCAATGGTCTGGATGAGGGGATCGAGTGCACCCTCAGTAAGTTTGCAGATGACACCAAGTTGGGCAGGAGTGTTGATCTGCTTGGATCGGTGGGCCAAGGCCAACTGTACGAGGTTCAACAAGGCCAAGTGCTGGCTCCTGCACTTGGGTCACAACCACCCAATGCAACGCTACAGGCTTGGGGAAGGGTGGCTGGAAAGCTGCCTGGTGGAAAAGGACCTGGGAGTGTTGGTCGACAGCTGGCTGAATATGAATTGGCAGTGTGCCCAGGTGGCCAAGAAGGCCAACAGCATCCTGGCTTGTATCAGGAATGGCCAGGGAAGTGACTAGGGAAGTGATTGTCCCCCTGTACTCTGCACTGGTGAGGCTGCACCTTGAATACTGTGTTCAGTTTTGGGCCCCTCACTACAAGAAAGACATTGAGGTGCTGGAGCATGTCCAAAGAAGGTCAACAAAGCTGGTGAAGAGTCTGGAGCACAGGTCTTATGAGGAGCGGCTGAGGGAACTGGGGTTGTTTAGCCTGCAGAAAAGGAGGCTCAGGGGAGACCTGATCACTCTCTACAACTACCTGAAAAGAGGTTGTAGCCAGGTGGGTGTTGGTCTCTTCTCCCAAGTAACAAGCAATAGGACTAGAGGCAACAGCCTCAAGTTGCGCCAAGGGAGGTTTAGATTGGGTATTATTAAAAATATCTTCACCGAAAGGTTTGTCAGGCATTGGAACAGGCTGCCCAGGGAAGTGGTTGAGTCCCCATCCCTGGAGGTACTTAAAAGACATGGAGATGTGGCGCTTAGGGACATGGCTTAGTGGAGGACTTGGCAGTGCTAGGTTAAAGGTTGGACTTGATGATCTTAAAGGTCTTTTCCAACCTAAATGATTCTATGATTCTATGAATCTATGATTCTATACAAACTGATCAGCAATCAATCTGAAATTACTAATGATTTGCTTGTACTTTTGGCACAGTCCTATTATGTCCTACCAAATTATGCAGCAGCCTGTGATATTCTAATTCAAAATCCTAAAAATAGAATACAATTGCAAAAAAAGTCTTCTGTTTAAAACAAATACCTACTGTTATTTTCGCAGTTGCTTCAGGTTTGTTTCGAAGTTGGATGCCAAAGAACAATTTATCATAACTGTGGCATGAGACATTTTACAGCTTACATTTAAGCAATAATGGAATACAGTCAACAGTATAATGATATCAACGTTTCCTCTCTCAATAAACCAGGCTCTAATGTCCAAACTGGATTGTGAGCTATAGCTGAGTACCAAATAGCTCCTACAGAGTAACTACAGCAGTCAGTAACTTGAGTACAAGAATCTCTCCATAAAAACAAATTTTATTCTGTGGCACAAAGCAATAATCAGCTTTTGCTGTTGATTAAATGTTGAAGCAAAGTTAAAGCATTTAATCAACTGCAAAGGCCATTTAATGTAAGCGTACTCCAACACTGTAGACATTATTGATATTATATATGAAGAAAAAATGTTTATCCAATATATCTCACAAAACCACACTTTTCTCCTCGGAGGATTTGGAATGTGGCTGTGCCAATCTCTGAAAGTCTTTCTACTGATGCTGATGCTTATTTAGGGTATGAATAACTAAACAGGCTTCTACACAAATAACAATAAATAATTCTAAGCCTTAGCATGTACGTAGCAGTTTCCATCAATAGGCTATCAAGTACTTTAGAGATGAGTAAAATTTCTGATTTTAAAGGACTTAGCTGGCACATCCCAAAGAGAGATGGTTTTTTGGGAACACAAGGCAAGGCCCACAGACATGGCTATACTCCTATCACAATTATCATCTTGGCAAATTGAGACTGGACAGCCACGAGAATCCTCATCAGTCTCTGAAGTGATGGCTGGGAAGAGAGACAGGGTCTAAAAATCTCAGATCCCACGCACTAGGAAATTAATTTTTGAAACAAAAGCCGGTCACCCAGTGAAGAAGGTTAGGCAGACAGTATACAGATAACTTCTGTGGCTGCCCAGGGTTTTCACTTGCTCAAATTTTGGCCCCAGAGAAGAGCCTATTTTCCAATTTGTAGGTGGACAAGTCTGTTTCCCAACACAGGTCACACTACTAAACCTATGCATAACTTAGGCACAGTAAAACGCAATTAAAAAGTAGTTTTAGATACTGCACTTGCCCTTGGAGCCCTCTTCTTTTGCCTTTTTGGAGAAACAAACAAACACAAAAAATGGTCAAAATAAACACACGGACGTGTCACCAGGAAAACAGTGAGACAAACAGAAGGTAATTTTTGAGATGATAGAATAGTTTCAAACAGGGTCATATATTTTCTCCCTGAAGAATATACTTTTATTGGCTCAAAAGCCAAAACAGATAATTTAGGCTTGATCCAGAGCCTATTAAAATCAACAGAACTTCCCTCCTGACTTTAAATGACTGCAGGGAAAAAAATCACAGATTTTAATTTGTTTGCATTGCACCAAAAAAACCCCAAAGAAGAAAAGCAAAACGTTCCCTCTCAGTCCATAAAACTGAAGTCAGAAGTGTGTTGCCAGTAAGACATTCTTACAAATCACCCCCCACCACCCCAAACAGCTTCCATCACATCTCCCAAATAAGCGCTAAGACAGTCAAGACCATGAAGGGAACAGAGTAAATAAAAAGTTAGAATAGTAATCACTGAAAATTTTTTCACCCCCTAGAATTAAGTTCCCCCTTTCCTGCTATTATGCTTCTATGAGCAGGTGCAGAGATGCCTCCAGATGGTGAGTGTGTGGGACCTCCCAATCTAACAAGGGGGAACCCCTGTGACAGAGGGCTGCTGAGCCCATTTCCCATATAAATGGCCTGGATTCAGCTTGATGTCATCCTCCCTGTAAATCCTACTCAACTCATGGTCAAGAGTATGGGGGTCCATCTTGCAGGGACGTTGGGCTGTTCACTTGGTCAAACTCTTGTCATCTCTCCTCACTACTTACAACTCAGAGAGGACAAATTGAGGTTGCATGTCCCCACATCTGATATCTACCTCCAGCCCAAGGGCTTTTCTTCTTAGAAACAAATAGGAAGGAGGTAAAGGCAGAGAAGGAAAAACAAATGTTTCCAAAAATACAAAGCTGAGTGATGAAACAGAGCAAACATGGAGATTAGTAGAAGGCATATAGGCAGCCGCTCACTCTCTTAAGGACCTTAGCTTGTAACGAAAGGCAATATCAATGTCTGGCAGGAGGATACCAAGGCCCATACGACTGTTATCAAGTCTGACAGCTTTGTTTTCCACTAGTTCTACTTCAAAATGAGCCAACAGTAAGAAAAGAAACATCTTCATCTCATTCATTGCGAGGAACCTCCCTGGACACATGCTGATCCCAGAGCCAAAGGGCATTAGGAAATACTTCAGTTTTCTTCCTGCCTTGTAGAACGTGGTTTTCTTCTTGCCATTCTCTATGTATCGATCAAACTTATACTCCTGAAAATAGAAAGAGAGAGAGAGAGTGATATCTAACAAGGCAGTTACATGAGTGGCTTTGTTTGCACAACGGTAATGCTTCTGAAACCCAGAAAATAAGATAAAGAGGAAGACAAGAAGCTGACAGCTTCTCCTTTTTAGTTGGTTCCCTCAAGTTTCATTAACTCATATTATCTTCCCCACAAAGAACACTCCTTAAATCCACTTACTTAGCTTAGCCCTTTTACATCAAGCTCCTTCAACTTCCACGTCTCATCCACTGAGTGTCTGGCCTATATTGATTGTAATTAGATTTTGACCGCTTTGTAGCAGGGACAATGAACCTTAGTGGAAGGACAATTTTCTTGTAAAGCATCATACGCGCTCAGTGTGGTACATACATCATGAATAAGGATAATCTGCCAAATTCTGCAAATGCCTATGAATAAATTAATGCATTGCACTGATCTTGTTCTTGCAAGCTAGAGCAAAATCCATCCTTCTTTTGCACCCAGTGGTGCAGATTATTCAAAAACCAGACCCGATGCTTTGCAGTCAATTTTCGCTTCAGTTGGAGATAGTTGCTGCTTAATTTGCCACATCTGACCTTCAAATGTTTTGCTCCGGAAGCTGCGTGCAAACCAGGACAACTGCCAGTGACTGACCATTATAAAGAGGGTGCTTTCAAGTAAGGCTTAAGGTTGCGCTTGTAACCTACGTTCCATAAATTGAACATCTTTCTGACTATTTTCCAGGCGCAAGATCCCTGTTTAGAGATAATTCATGTTTTTGAATGAAGGAGATCTGGCATCCTCACTCAGTCAACGGCAAATTAACCACTTACAAAATCCTCCTGCATGCTTTGAATAAAAATGACAGACACTTCTTGCTTATGGTCACTCATTAGCATTTGTCCTGCTTTGCATACATCTGCTATAGCAGCAGCCATTTGGAGCTGGCTGGGAACAAGTCAGTCAGACAGAAACCAACCTCAACTGATTAAAAAAACCCACACCACAGTGAAAAATACACTGATACTGATCTACCCATTAGATTAAAAGCTCTGAAAGCCATGCACTGCAGGTCTTGCTGTCGAGAAAAAGCAGTGGCAGGGGAGGTAGTTATGAGAAAGGGAACAAGTACAAGGCGCACTGGAGGGGATGTAACTTTGGGTGTTGATGAACAGGAGCTTGTTTCTCTAAATGGCAGACGCCTGGATTTTCCACAAAGATAAAGGTGATTATATGTGCGTTTCCACTGGCAAGTAATTCTTTTTAGTCTCTCTGAACACCACAACCAAAAGGAAGCATGCCATTTTTTTTTTTCCTGGTAAGTTATTGCTTCATTTGAAGAAGCACAGTTAACAAATGAAAGCCCAGAATACCACTTCTTCCTTAAAAAGATTCACTTCCTGAAATGTAAATCCTGCCGGTCTAAAAAAGCACTGCTAAATATGAACTGCAATAGCTTAAAAAACCAACCCAACTCAACCCAGAGCTCTTCACTTTGTTGGAACATTTCCACAAGGTGCACTCCTGGTGTCTGGAGCAATTAAGAACTGTGGTATTGAACACATGGACATACTGGGTCAAACCTTATGCTTTCTTTGTCATCTTAAGAGCCATCTGAGAGTTGTAATTGCTTTTAACAAAAAATAAATTGGTGTCTAAGGAATTGGGAAAGCAGAAAACAAGTGGGAGACAGGAATGGAGCCAATGCCAGTGACATGAAACTCAGGCTTGTGCTGCTGAAGCCCCTTGGGTTGGATAGTTTTTCCTTAAAAGCTAGTTCGCTGGCTAAATAAAGATTAATTTTTGACAATAAGGAACTTTCAGACATGCACAGGGTGTCCTTGGAAGAAACAGGGCGGTTGATGGTAAGGAAAAGGTGAAGACACTTAGCAAGAACAGGCGAAGTTCTGTGTGGATGGCCTGCTAAGAGTATTATGAAAATTGAGCAATCTCCTGTGATCAATAGAAGTCTTTCTCTGTCACATCTCGCATTTAGCTTTGTCTGGGAAGACATCAGGTAGGGTTTTCTGCAGAGTTTCCTGACGTTCCACTCTAGGGATTTGCATAGTTCATTTACTGGGCTCTATAACTGAGTTAGGATTTAGGGGTTCACTATCCACTTTATAGAAAACTGACTCATTTATTTAGGCTTTGATGGGTGGAGAAAGAGGTCAACAATATATGCTTACACTTACACAATATGGTGCCAAAGCACAAGATAGCTTGAACTTTAATTTATGTATTCAGGAGAAAAGCATTGCTACAAAATTATCTCGTCAAGCTGCCTGTTTTCCCAGGAAAGTTTTCCCTAAATACATGACAAGCTCAAGACTGCACCTTTCAAAAAATTCATTCTCCATCTCTATCTGATCCTCAGTAGTTATTGTTGAAAGCACACTGCATATTTTAAGAACCAAACAGAACAGTGATTTCCCCACTTTTCGAGAGGGCCCATGTGCTGAAATCAATGTACTGCAATGTGTGGATTGCTCATTCACTATCAAAAAGATAAAATATATGAACTAAAGCTGTACTGTGAAAGCTGAGCAGAGCTGATACTAAGCAGATATATTCAAGCAATGGAAATATGGTAATATATTCCGGCAGTTATTGTATAAGGGAGGGGATCAGTTTCCACACTGATGCTTTTGGTTTAGGACCTAAACAAACAGATGGACTTTTGACAAATCAATAATGTTCTCCAAAATAAAGTGTTGAGAACAAAATGAGAAAAAGATTATTTGTTAGTTGTTACTTTTTAAGGATAGAAATATTAATCAACTATTTGCCAATATATGGATTATTTTTTTAAACCCCTAATTTTCTCAGCAGGCTTTGTCTTCATTTTTGGGTGGGGACAGCCAGCAGAGCCCTCCTGGATGCCATTTCCATTTTCATGGCTCCAGTGTTCATCCTGGTGACTATACCTTACTCTGCTAACTCTGACACACTCCACACCTCCTCTCACCGAGGCTGGTGGAGTTCCTGCACAGCGAGATGCTGTCTCTAACCAACAAGGCACTTGAATCTCATCTTTCCTCTGCAACCGCATATCCTTACATTCCCGAAAGGGAGAGCCTCTGGGAGCAATGCCTCTAACATGGGTGTTTTATAAATATGTAAAAAAATCCAGTTCCCTTCCTCTTTGGCTTAAATGCCAAGGATGTAAATCAGCATGGCTGGGAGAGAGCCATTTGCTTAGGAAAATGGGGATGAGGAATGGATCAGGTATGAGCTCTTGCCTCTCAGGCAGAGGAGGCATTTAACAGCCTCAACATACACCCTCGCTCTTCCTCTGTGGCACCTGGGGCTGGGGACAGCAATCTGGGGGAGCAACCTAGCCAAGACGAGGACTATTCAATTTGCAAGCAGGTGGTGAACTTCTGAAGCTGTATTAAGGCTGAGGCAGGGTGGATTAATTTCGAGTCTTTGATATTCATTAACTCGAGCGTCAGAGAAAAATACAAGGAGATGACACAATTACCCTCCGAGCTTCGCCGCAGAGCAACAGCTTTACAGTCTCAAGTTCACAACACTCTACTAATTGATCAAGAAGGGGTGAATCCCTACGAAGGGAGGTGAAAAAGCATAAGGCTTAAGTAAGACACTGCTATTATAGGGCTTCAGAGAGTCAATGATGCTTTGGGGGCACTTAGCTAAATGGCCCACATTATTTGCTATTTAAACCACCTTCTATTATTCAGCCCTCCTTGGGTATCAAATGATCCACTGCCAAACAAAACCCATATTTAGCCTAAAGTTTATGGTAGTCAATGTGCAATTGTCAATTCCTTTGAAAGCAGTCGCAGTCAGTCTCATCACCGTATTTCTCTCTTCAGGCCATGAATCCTTTGACCTATAGGGCCCTAGAAAATACATTTGAAAGTAGGAAGATTTTTTCCACAAGAAGGAACAGCAGTAAAAAAAAAAAAAAACAAACCCACAGATCACAAAAGGCTTGGCTGCAGCAATGTGCCTGGAGTAGGAAGAGAGTAGCACCAGCTGAATGTTTACCTTAGGATCTTCATAGACCTCAGGGTCCATGTGCAAAATCTGTGGGTAAAGGGCTATCCAGTCTCCTTTCCTCAAACCGACTTCTTGATTCCCTTCAAGCTTGAGAACAAAATCCTCCTGGCTGATGCGAATGTTCATGGAGGACGAGCACATTCGTAAACTCTCGTTTAAGGCGCTCTCTGTGATTAAACAAAAGGGCGGGGGGGGAAGCGTGAGAAATATGGAAGATGACTGGACGTTATACATGCCTACAGCTGCTGAATCTCGACAGGTTTAGTAGGGCAGACTAAAGGAAAAAAAAAAGTATAAAAAAACCCCCACAAACCACACATAAAGCAGAGACCAGGAGGAGGCAATAAACAACCCCGCAGGGCTGGGGCAGGGAGCCACGACGCTGAACCTCCCGATGTGATTTTCACTGATGGTGCTGAGAAAGACTGTCGGCTGCAGGCAGCACTGAGTTTGGGGTGGAAAGTCATTATTCAGGCATCACGTTGAAAACAACGCAATCAAAAGACACGAATGCTTTACGCATTTCCATGTATTTCAGAGGTTACAAGCAAATACCAGCAAAAGCATCCACGGAGCTGTTTAGCCTGCCTTTAGAAAGCTGTTGGACGTAATGGCGGGACTATATGTTAGAAAAAAATAATTTCACTGGTTAATTCTGTAGTGATTCTTGGGATTTTTAAATTTAATTGTTTTCTCTACAATGTGCTACACTGCCAAAAGATAGTGTCTGTTATGGATAGAGTGAATGAAAGCAATTCATTATTTGCCTGGTAATTTTAAGAGAGAAAGAGACTTTTAATTGGCCAAGAGAAAACAAAACATAGTCCTTTCAGGCTTAGGGAAAGCAAGATTTCTGTCTTCACCATCACATCCTGGAAGGCTCCAGAAGCTGAATGTCCTTGCTTTCCCAGTGGCCTTCACCTTTTGCTCCTAGCACGACAGATTTTATGGCTAATTTCCGGCAATTTATCCTGGCAGTTTGAGGAGGAATTCCTTTGGGAATAATATGCATAATTTGCATAAATCATTCTGATAGCATGTATATCAGCATGTAGCTCCTGTCTAGGGCTGCATCTCTCACTTTGTAATCAAAACTGACTATTTTTCCACCAGCGTGTATGGGCGCTGTTATATGTGACTTGATTCCTTCTAATCATCAGTGTGAAAAATAGCCTAAAATGGGGTTTCATTTGCACATAATAATCCATTTGTGTCTCCATTTATGTTCTGTGATATCAAATAAACCTTCCCTAAGTGTTCACCAAGGCACTGTAACTGCTGCACCCAAAAGGTTGGTTTATTAGAGACAGTAGCTACCCAGTGTAGATGCCTCTGAAAAAAAAAAAAAAACCCAAATGTTCTTTCACTAAAAATTAAATCTGGTGCAGCATGCATAGCAAATAAAGTGGCCCTGGATGCTTTCTTGCAGGAGGTTTTTCCTTAAGCATGCATTTGTCTAAAGAAATGAGGCTGCGGTCAGCTTTGTGTGGCCAGCGCCGTGATTCAATGTGACGTACAGTGAGTCTGTGCATATTCTTTTGGACTGCCTTCGTTACTATAATCAGGCAGAGTCAAATCGGCTTGTTGGTGACGAAGCCAGAAAAGAACTCCGGTTCCAGAAGATGGCCTCTACTGCGGATAGCCACAAGGCACCTGACACGATAGATTTCAACTGGCAGCGCTCTGGCAACAAAACTTTACGCGGTACAAATGAAGGGCCCGGCCTCCGCTCCCAGACTGTCTTCAACCTGCGGAAAATGAAGGCGGTAACTCTGTGCCGGTCCGTCATTTGGAAACGGTGGCGACGTACGTAGCGACACCAGAAATCAGACGAGGAAGGGGGAAAGAGGGGGAAAAAAACAGAAGAAAAAATAATTATTAAAGCACCGCTGCCAAATAGCAGGTTTATGTTTAACCGCCCAAGCGATGCGGTCACATCCTATTGGTGGACATCCTCCCCGAAAGCACGGCAGTCCCTGCCCGCTGCCGGATCCCAAATGACAATTGGGCAGCGTATCTTATGCAGAAGTTAATCACAATAATGGAGCACAAAGTGTGGCTTAGCGGTCAGATCGTAAATGACAAATCTGTTTTACCTTCCAGTACCAGTTCTGTGTGGAAGGCGAGCTTGGCTCTCGCTCTGAGCGATCATGCCGATAATCATTAGATGACAAAAGTAATGAGTCACATTATGATCAACAAAGGGGAATGGAGCTTATATGGCTTCGCAGGCTCACATTAAAAAAATAGACAGTCAGCTTTCCACAAATGCCGGCGCTATACATTGAGAGGAATGACAACTGCACAATAAAAGTGCAGCCTTTCCTTGCAGTTGTCATAGTTCAGCAGACACCAGCCATCGCCGCTGACAGACCAGCTGGGTAGCTTGGGAGGCCTTCCATTCTGCACCGTGAGGTACAGTAAATTATCCAGCACGGTAGAGCAACATCTGTTTCTGTGCTTGTGCCGAACAAACAAGGCAATTTAAAGCATACCAAGGGATAACCAAGCAGCAAATGAACATGACCCTCATTTTTTTCCCCCCTTCTTACACACATGAGATGCTAAACTTCACTGTGCAAGCGCTACATGAAGAAGCCAGGCTGTTGTTTGATAAGGTGTTGTCAGAGAGATTTTACATATTTTCTAGAAGGGGGGGGGGGGGGGGGGGGGAAGAGAGATATCTCTCATAGTATTGTTATTCTTAGAATCCTCCCACTTCTCTCTTCGTTTCTCTTATAATAAAGCTAGCACTAAGCTTCCAATTCATTCTAGATTTTTTTTAAAAACTGTTTCAATATACTTATAAATATTCAGTCTTTAAACCCTAATTTGCTATACTTAGTTCACATGCCTTCAAGCATTTGTCTTCCAATTTCCACTGAATAAATGCGTACTAATGAGAAATAGAGCAAGCTGCTGAGGCAAAGCTGGGTGACTTGAGCCTGGCCTGCCACCAGCTTGTGATAGGCAGGCAAATTGAGTTAAAATGAAAAGTCTTGTCAGCTGAAATACAACATGGTAGCCAAACAGCAAGCTGTCAATCATCCAGCCAAAACAAGGGACTGCAGGTAATAAAAGGTCATTGCGAATCATAAGTGCATTTGGCTTTTGTAGGCAAGTTAATTTTAATTAAACATGATCTCTATCTGTAAATGTTTTATAAAACTTATTGTGCATAATGGATTGTTAATTTTACACTAACACATAGCAGGTAATAGGGTACTACAATTATTAGAGTCTATTGTAGGAAAATAGCTATCGAGTATGCAAATATTTGGGGGGGGTCATTTACCCACAGGCATCACGGTGTGCCAACACAAACAATGATCTGAAACAAGTACATTTGCATCTTACTAAGAACTAAATGGTACTGCCCAGCCCATTCCAGGAAAATATAGTCATTTCTCTCAATCCGACCAACGATTCTAATGCTTAGCATTTGCGTTACGACTACACACTCTGCATTAGCTGTTTTTGGGCTCATACCCTTTCCTGTGTACGAAACAATTTTTCAAGCTGTGCTCTTCTCACAGGAAATATCTGGGATTCAGCAATGACCTGGGGCAAGAATATTTCACTATATAAATGAATGGACTAATATTAAACAAACGAACTGACTAAACATGCCTAGCATTAAACATGCACTAAGTATATCTCTGCTTTACCCTTTGCATTTCCATTATAACCATAAAAACCGACAGCCCATTCTCATGTGTCGTTTACCATATTAGAGCTCCATTGTGAGCCATAACCACTAATAATGTATGTTACTCGGTGCACACAAATAGGCACGTTTGGGTTTTGGGAGAAGTCTTACGTAGACAAAACAAAGTGTGCTGCCCCAGAAATGCCATGAGATAAAAAATAATCAGAGCCAAAATTTGCTAGTTTTGCTGTGGGTTGAAAGCTTTTTTTTTGCTTTTTTTTTTTTTTTAATAAAAAAATCACATACCTGTGCTTTGAATTTAGAAGTAAATCAGGTCATGTTGTTCCCTAGACCCAAAGAATCTGACCATAATAACAACGTTGCTTCCTGAGAAAGGCTTTTAGCAATTCTTGCTTGTTCTTCATAGCATGATGAATCCAAAAAAAGGCTCTTGTTATAGTAGGCCAAAAAGAGGACGGAGAATCAGAGCGCTTAAAACAGGAGAATGAGATGACAAGGTGATGAACAGATAAGAATCCCACCTGGTCTGCCTCACACGAGAGCAGGGACACAAATCCCAGTTTTCTGTGCTCTGGGTTGGCACAGGGAGTGAGAGGGAAGAGGAAAAGCTCAGCCTCGGAGGTTGGGGTCAGCGAGCTGCGAGGGCAAAGGTAGTGGTGGCCCACAGCCTTCCTGCGACGTGGGGCTTTTGGTGCGCAAGCCATGCAAATTGGGACCTTTGTCCCTCCTACACATTTATTAACAAAACATCCCTTTCCCCTTTCCACTGAAGCATGACTTTAATTCTCTTATGGTACAGTTTTTTTTCTATATTATTATTTTATGGGACAGTATCCAGCCCTTTATGGCTTAAGTGCCAGAAGAATTGGAATCTAGCCTCTGTTCATACCATATTACGTTTAACATGATTATACAATTTAACAAAAGTGTTACAAGAATACTACAAAGTAGGATGTGGCACTTTCTCTTCAACACATAAATCAAATATTACCAAGGTACTTCAAGATTTCAAGGGGCAGCAGAGGAATGACACAGTTAATGTTTTAAACTGTTCAGACCATTTTGCACCAGATGGTTTTAGTGAAGTACATGCTTTTATTTTCCTTATTCCTACAATTCTGGGGTGCCTTTTTTTTTTTTTTTTTTTTTCCTTGCCATTACCATCTCAGTCTCCAAATACAAAACAAATTCTCTCTTGATCTCCTTGATGCTCGGTAGCTTTCCTTTTCTATAATTTTTTCGTGGATGCTAACTGATGTGAAGCAATTTTACTTGTGTTCCTTAAAAGTACATTAAATGCTTAGAATGTCATGTTATTCTTTGGAAGCATCCTTGTCATCACATCCCCTACTTCAAAAGCATCCTCCATCAGTTAGAGATAAATCTGCACCAAAACAGCTGTGGCTCCAGATGAAACCAACTTACTCGACTCATGCTATAGCAGATAAACAGTAATGCTCTAACAAAAAGCAACCGTATCGATTTTATATTTGTACTATGAGAAACAATTCAAGTTTGAACACAGGTTCTTGATACGTGCCACATTGGATGGTCCAATTGGATGGAGAACGGCAGCTATTATATCCAAGTCAAGCCTAGAGACTGTACTACTCCACCACCCTGTCTTGACACAGCTTCTTTTAAGAGTGGAATATCAGTTCAGGCCATGAGCTACCAAAACACAGAGACATGAGCTCAGCTTTAACAGGGGACTGGTTTCAATATTAAAAAAAGAGAGGAATATTGAACCTTTATGCTTTTATTCAGCTGTTGTCTGTCCTGCTAACACTACCTATGGCACCTTTCAGATGCTTAAAGGTTTGGTTCCTACCTGCTACACCCTCTCTCCTCCCTTGGGCTAATTTTAGCATTATCTTGCCAGTGCCTGTGCACTAGCAAACGAAGTGAAACCATCAGCTGATGCTCTGAAGGCCTATCCAGCTCCTGGATGAAAGAGCTTCTAACGACAACTGGCAAGGGTCTCCCTCTGAACCACTGATCCAGAATTGGAAGATCTGTATCTCCCTTAAAGCTCCCTTATTTTGAATCAAGGTACTTTTTTCCATACTGGAAACACCATTTCTACTCTGTAAAGCTTCACCTTCTTATATTTTGTTCAGAGGCATCGCTCAGCTGAAGCCCGCTTTAGAAGTCTTTTTGTTTTGTTAAAGAGAGAAAGAAGGAAACTGCTTGTGAAAAAATTACATTTGCAGCTTAAATACATTATCCCTCTTTAATTTCAGAAAAGGGTCTTTCTTGGCAGTACCATACAGAAGTATTTGAAATGCATTAACACTTCGGCAGATGCTCAGAATCAAACAACTTAATAGG
Organism: Pelecanus crispus; assembly: GCF_030463565.1. Taxonomy (NCBI): domain Eukaryota; kingdom Metazoa; phylum Chordata; class Aves; order Pelecaniformes; family Pelecanidae; genus Pelecanus; species Pelecanus crispus. The sequence goes on from NC_134644.1 coordinate 135,663,589, forward strand.
CATCAACTTTTTTTCAAATAATTGCAAAGCTTCGATTTAGCCTTTTGCATACCTTGCATACTTAATTACCTAGGCTTTAATGTTTACATGCAATGAGAGTATCTACAGCTATAAACTACATAATTTATAATTGATGTAAATGGGTGTTATTATGTCAATTAGGCAGCTGTGTCCTCCACCTTCTCAGTAAACAGAAATGAGTGATAAACTGAGTTTGCTGGGAGAGCCCCTCTTTTCTTCCTAACAGATAAAAATAAATTACCTAGGTAGACCAGGTTGTCCAATTGTTCTCTGGTGAGGTGGATGTTATACGTGGGCCCTCTCTTCTGACCTGTTGACTGCAGCAAATGGTCAATCTCGTCACGCACCGCTGCAAGAGCTTCTGGGTGCCGCAGAAGATAATACATGGCCCAGAATGTAGCTGGAATCGTGTTTCCCACAGAGGCCCACAGGAAGGCAAAATGATGTGCTGGGAGAAAATAAGTGAAAAGGAAGATTAATAGCGTTTATTACACTGATTAGATTTGCAGTGTGCTAATTAAAAGATGTTAGGACACAGACCCAGCCAAGGATCAGTGAATGCTAATGAGGACCAATAGGCTTCTGAAGTCTAATTTTCTGCTTAATGAGAATAGTTTGAAATGTAATGTCGGAGGGGGTGGGGGGAATAAGGGGAGGAAATGCAGCTCAGTTATAATCTTTCTCATTATCACCATTAAGTATCTTGTTTTACCACCTCAGCACAAAAAAAAATCAATTATCATAGAGGGTTGTTTCAGAGTAAAACATTTTATCATTAGCCAATTAGAAAGAACATAAAAAAATTTCAAGGTCGCCATTTTGCCTTTTTATTTCAAAGGTCTATAGTAAATTATTTTATTTTAGACAAGCAATCATTCATAAGTTTCCTACCTGCTTTGTCATAATCTCCAAGCAGCTCATATTTCTCAAATATATCTTGTCTGGCTTGGACCACTTTTGACCCTCCCAGCCATTTTGTCATGTTCTGAAGTAAAAAATGATGTATAAGCTCCTTCCGAACCTTCTTGGTAGCTCCTAGCAACTCAATTGGTATGTTTGCAGCTAAATAGGGAAAGCTGGCATCAAACTTGATAAATTTGTCTCTGATTTCACTAATAACTTTGTGGCCATCTGCAGCAGGAACTCTTCCATATAGTGTTACAAAACTGGCTTCAAACATTACAGAGCAGCAGAATTTGTACATTTTTTCTGTTTCCCAATCTGTTGCTTGTGAGCATTTCCATTCAAATATATCCTGGAGATTTTTCATCATGTGGCCAGAAATGATATCCAAAGGCTTGCCTTGTAGATACTGGTAGATTCTGTGCAGGTTTTCCTTGAGATCGGGGAATTTTCCTTTCGACAAGGGTGGGTAGTCAAAAGTTTTGGAAGCCATTTTATCAGCAAATTCATAAAATTCAAGTTGCTTGCTATTTCGGATGACATAGACATACTGAAATGGGTCCATGATAAAGGTAATATATCTACCTGAATAGAAGAAAAGAAAAAAAATAGATGTGCATTTCACTTTTATAATCTGGTGACACTTTCAGAAGTAATAACTGAAAATAAGCCCAGCCAATGTCTGGAAGAAAAACATGCAGAAAATCCCCAAATCAAAGATCTGTGAAGAAATCTGCAAAGAAAAAGAAAAAGAAAAGAAAAAAAGAAGTAACGTTTATTATTTATTTAGCTTTGGAAAAGAAGCAATACTGATTCTCTTTGTCAGGATGTAGATTTCACCTGCATACACTTTTATGGCTCTTCTAAAATCAGCATGAAGCCATTTCCATGTAGACGATCCACTGGGTTTGCCAACAGTAGGGTGTGACCTGCAGTTGTGGCACTCTGGAATAAATCATTTACTACACTGGTATAATTCATGCAAATACAATGTGGAGTCGTAGCAGCATTTGAAAATTGTAGGGTTTTTACCAGCAGAAAGGGAGAAACACACACATTTCACCTGCATGGCGGAAAGTGAATGTGGGAGGCTGGAATGGAAAACATGCTACCTAGGCAGCTTTTCCTCAAGCAGAAGACAGAGAAACTCAAAATCTGCTGGTTATGGCTTTAACTGCACACTGTAACCCCCCAACACTTAAAGCCTCTCTCGCATCTGTTTTTTTCCTCAAGTATTGCTAACTTTTTGTTAAGAATGTGCTCAGTATCAGTAAAGTGACTACCTTAGGATTTGATTTTGAAGCCATTTCTCACAGTGGAGCAGGCTACCATGTTGAAGATGGGTGCCATTTTGGGGTACACACTGTCCTAGCACTATCATCCATTGTGCCAGAGTGCACCAACAACTTCCTACCCTTCCCGATGTACTCAGTGAAGTGACGCAGCCGTGCCTTCAGCTGCCTGTACAGAGGAACAGGATTGCATCAAGTTTGATGTATTTTCAGGTTGCCCATGCTAGAAAAATCCTACAATTTCTCCCTAAGCTTTGAGTCAACTACTAAAGAAGAGCATTTAGGTGAACTATCATGAATCAAAATGCTAACGCTCCCAAAGCTCAATTAAATCTTAACTCTTTATAGATGATTCCCATGTTAAGTCTAAATTTAGAGTTCCTGGCTCTTAACTTCAACGGAGAGGTGCAGCAGGGAAAAAGGGCACCCATTAAAATGCACACATACCCTGTGAAATATCCCAGTTATAAACTCAGGAAAAGAGCAAAACTTCCAGCACTTACAGTCTAATTCTGTCTCACTAGAGGGACAAATCTCCTTTGATTTTAATGGGAACACTACACGCTTAACTGAGGACCAAATTTGGCTCTGTGACAGATGTCCTGAGATGAAGTAGTCACTACCACTAAAAATGTCAACAAGTATCCATGGTTACCATATAGTGATATTTGAATTATCATAGTTATTCCGTATTCTGACTTGTATACACACACCACGCTCTATGGTAAAACTGGGGGCACTCTAGTTTTCCTCTGCAATTACCAGCTGCTATAATTTCCCTCCCAATTACATCCACTGCAACCCCCGTGAACCAGTAAGGAAATACAAGGGATAAATCGAGACAGAATTTGTCCCCCTTTTTTGGTCAACAACATGTGAAGGTTTTTAATGTACTCGCAGAGTTTGCTTTACTGTAACATAATCAACCATAGATGTAAATTGATTTTTAAAGAACATATATATTGAGAAACCAGCATGGAAAAAGAGTTCCTCAATTCCCAGTCTGCTTTTCTGACCATTTCTTTCTTCCCAGACCAGAGAGGTTAACAGGAATTTTTAGTCTCGACCTCTGCAGGATCTTTGTTAAGAGTCCTAGAATTGCTCTCTCTTTCCGACTTTCACCCACTTTCACGCTCTTTATTGAGGCTACCATCTTTGCGACCAAAGCTTGGAAAGAATGCCCATTGGAGCAATTTTTAATAAATAGATTTGGAGTGTTATTAACCCTAAAGATGAAAGCTGGCTTCCTAACTTTGCGTTTACAGGGTAAACAATTTAAGTTAAGATTTTTAATTAATATTAATTTAAACCATCTGTCCACCATCTGCTTATTTCTGATGCAAAATATGAGTTTCTTTGTGATCTTTAATCAGACACTTAGCAAACGCACATCAATTCTTATCATTTTTTAAGTAAGAAAATGATTTTCAGCAAATGAGTTTTCAGACAAACAAACTTAGCAATAATTTTAAATCAAAACTCATGCAACACTAGCACATACTTTGAAAAAAATCTCTGAGAAACAGAATATCACGGATCCTGAATTTTATTATTCTCATCAGGTTCCTGGTAGCAAAAAGTAAGTATGTATCAAAATATAATTCACTTTGTAGAATCAATTCAGGCTCCAGACCACATCACTGCAAGTCAACAATATATATAAATACATAAAGCAAAATACTTTTGTTACCACATTTAGTAAAGGTCTGTATAGTCAGCAAAGTGGACCCCCTCTGTAACAAAGGCAGTTGTGTACGTACCTCACCGAGAATCTAATTTTAGAGCTTTTAATTAGAAAAAGACTAAAATCTAGAGCTAATTAACTGCAGTTAGTAAGTTGTTGTTGTGAGAGTGGGTATGGGAGCCTTTAGCAATTACAGTCATACTCACACGCAGATGCACTGCGCTGCTACGCTGGTTACCCCAGTCTCTTCCATACGGGAACAGATTGCTAATTACAAAACCATGCCCCAACACCTCCTCTACCCTGGGCAGCAAACATCCGAACTGGAACAAACTTTCTCACCTCAAGTTATGATTTTAAATTTTATATGTGTGAATATGGTTCTTAATTTTGCTTTTTAAATCCTGTCATTGTCCCTGATGAGGTCTCTTCCCACTGATTGTCCCTGGTGGTGCCAGAGCCCAAAAATTGCAAATCTTTCCTAAAGTTACCAGTTATTTTTTTGTATTTTAAAACTCAGCTTCCCCCTCCCCTCCCATGCCTTTCCATTGCAGCTAATGCCAAGAACCACCTCTTAACAGTAGCCTTTTCTGAAACCGAACCCAAATCTTGATGCTCATGAGTTTCCATCAGAGTACCAGTAAAGGTAAATGCCAGATCAGCCAAAAGTGGAGGCATATCACACGCTCCACAAATCAGGAAGCCTTAAATATTGGAGGTATTTATACAGAAACCGCTGGGGACCAAGCCTTTCCTTGTTAGATTGTAAAACAATCCTTCAACACAAAAAACTAAGTAGACATGTCCATACAGAAATGTCACACTCCAAATCCCAATAGTTTAAGTCACTGAGCTATTTTGTTTAGTACCGTAGAAAAAAGTCAAAATAAGAGATGTATGCTTGTTTCTGTAAAAAGCCCTCTGATTTTTTTTTTTTAATATGGATAGGGAGAATTTATATTTCCCCATCCAATCCTTCAGTCTGCATTACACCCATGCTGCAAATAGCCTGCTTATTTCCCTTTAGTTTACAGAGTCTCCTAGAAATACAAGATTGATGTGGAAAATATGAAAATTGTCAACTTTGGTAAATCTGAGCACAGAAGCCAGTATTTGTATGATAGTTAAGAAATTACTCTAATAATGCATTCTGGAGCTTTTTAATGCTAATGATGAAAGACAAGCATTTCAGATGGCATCTAATGATGGATGTTATTTTGGTAATGCTTGCAGCAGGCTTCAGCTTGGTAAGGAGTTAATGTAAATTACCTTTTGCCTAAGAAAGAAAAATGTGATATGTTACTGTAGATGTATCATGATTTAAAAGAAAAGAATGACTTAGCAGCAGTATTCAAAAAGGCAAGTGTGCTTAGCAAAGAACCATAAGATTATTTTATTAAAAGTTGAGTTAGTCTCAGAGAGAGTGTTGTGAGGTTTGGTATCATTCCTAATAACTTGTCAGGAAAAGGAGACAAAGTTTAATCCCGAGAAACAATGACAAAACTGTTTCAAGCTCTTTAAGTTCTTACCTAGCAGTCTGCCTACGCTGCTGACCCTTAACAAGCAGAGAGGTTGGCTTGGGAAGTACGATCATCTCAACACCACAGACTCTCTTTCTCTCTCTCTCTCTCCCTCCCCCCCCGCCCTTATTCTTTTCTTTTCTCTTTTTTTTTTTCGTTGAAGACTATCGCATTTACGTAATCGTCCTCTTATTAGGGAGATTCTGCTGAACTGCTGACAATGATGTACAGTGGTGCTTCGCTGGCGTGACGTTTGGGGAAAACGATTCTGCTGCACCACCACACAATACCAATTAGAGAACTATTTTCTGCGACAGGTCAGGAATTTACATTGTTTCTCATAGAAAGATGTGCTTTTTAATTTCTTTATTAAGATGACATCCATGTCCCTTGCGACTTTTAGGGATGACAATCATTTGCTCATCACATGGGAAAGTACAATCAGCGAAATCGCATTACCGGTACGGGGCAACGCCAGAAACTCCAAGCATCGTTCCACATTTTCCAAGTGAACTAGTTTGAGAACCAATAATTAGAACAATATATATTGATAGAATTTTTTGACAGGACCTTTAGACACCCACCAGGGGGGTAAAGCAATGATAGTCCATATACAGCAGGCTACTCTATGTTTGCCGAACATATAAACATCATCTTTGTCAAATCAGTAAGACATATAGAAATCCTGTAAGTCTTCGGATCAGGACATGATAGGAGGTACTAACTAGCTCCGGCTTCTTCCTTGATTTGTGGATGACAAACTGTTTCTTCCTAGTGAAGTCCTGACAGTCAGTATTTTTATACCGAAAAAAAAAAAGAACTTAAAGTGATATCTCTGATATGACAAATTCACAAAATCAAAGATTTCCCTGCATAAGGCTGAAATAATATCCAGAACTCACTCCATTTACCTCAGTCTCTATCAAGGAAGGCTTCTTCAAAATACCTGAACACAGGGAGATAAGTTGAAATGGAATTTTGTTTACCATGCAAATAGAAATTTGTAAAACTAAATTACACTCATAGATTGCTTAAACACACAAATCTCTAAACATAGTCTTGCATAAAATAATAAAGAGGTCAAAGAGAAACAAATATTTGATTAAACACATTAAGGATTCTTAAGTATGACTGTATCTGGTTTTATGAATGTATTAAGGTAGTCTCTGAATTATAATTATTAATCTGTATTCATAAGAAGCCACAACTGTATATAGTGTGACTGTACATTAACAATAAAAAAGACTGTATTTCAACAAAAGTTGGTCTTGTAATGTGTCAAATTCACTTTCAAGATGGAAAAAATCTCAGCATACCAGTTTCCAAAGAAAAAACCCTGAATGAATTAAAAAATCACACATTTAATAGCAGTAAAAATGCTCTTCCAAAGGAAAAAAAAGAACACATTTGGTAAGAGGAAGAAAAATTTTATTAATTAAACATACGGCTTGCAATTTAATTAATTGACTTTGAAGAAAAAAATTATTTTTATTGCAAAATATTACTTATATGGAAATATAAATCTAATGCTACTGCCATGAAATTACAAAGCAAACTTCATACTTTACACTTTACATTTTTATTTGAAACTCCCTAAAAATACAGGAATAGCTAAAAACAAGATAGACTTAACTCTAAAGTTGATCATTTGAACAAGGATACCAGCATGTAAGGGGACAAAAGATCCTTTACATCCACCTACACTAATAAGAGTTTGTATTTTCTGAACAGAGGAAAATACTGAATTTTAAATTGATTTTACTAAAAAGTACATTTCTGTGTGTGTATATATATGTATGTAAATTTATATATTTAAGTTTCATTCAAGATTCCAGTTTCATTCTATGTTTTTCTTCTACAGCTAAGTGTCTATGTGAACTCACTCAAATGTTTGTATTCGAGCTAGTGTAGTAATACAGCTATAAATACAGAAAGCAGCAAGGTTATATCATACTTTATTATATTGTTATTTTCAGCAAGCATGATCAGAGTAAGAAGCTGGCAACGGGAAGTTTCTGTGTTCCAGTCCTGATTGTATCACTGAGTCAATGTGTCATTCATTCCCTTGTGTTCCTGTCAACCAGTTGTAAAATGTGTGAGAACATATTCTGCACTTTTTTTCTTAAGTGTTTTCTAAATTTAATCTGATATTTTTCTGTGCGGTGTCAAGATGATGTTAGTTCTCCCTTCTTTAGGAAAAAAAAAAAAAAAACAATACACAATTAAATGTGCTGGCAAAATCTATGTTCATACATTACATGCCTATAAATTCTGTCAATATGCATATACACCTATAGCTGTACAGAAATCCACATGCTAATAATTATATCCGATGGATACTTACTATGCATACCACACGTGAATTTAAGTAATCTTTATTTGCCTATGCTACACAAAAATGTTTTTGGTTAAGGAAGATTCTAAACTAAACATTGAATTAGTATTTAACTTCACTGATGGAAAAAATCAAGAGAAATACTAAAATATTTCTCACCAGCAATATGTACAGTGAAAATGTCTCCAAGTTTCTTTTGCTGATCCAGTAAGAATTTGAAAGCATCTTTTCTAAAAATCAAAGCCTTCCCAAGGTAAGGAATCCAGCCATTTATTAGCGGGGGCTCTCCCGTCTTCCTGTTAAAAACAGAAAAAAAAAAAAATCAGGAATTAACTTTGGCATGAGAGCAACAGATCTTTGCATCTATTTATATACTACACTTAGACCCACCATCTACATATATAATTCTTGCAATGTATAATATGTTGTACAGAAAGTTCTTCAGATATGATGGCAGGTTAAATCTAATCACACCTCTGAGCACAGAAGGCTCTGTGTGGTGATTAGGAAAAATAAGTGAGAGAAATTGAGACGCATTTAACTACAGGTCGTCCAGTTACTACCATCAAGTTATGAACACAGAAAAATGACATTCGGTAGAAAATCTCCCAGCAAAGAGTCCTCTCATTTTCAATATTTGGCATGTCAGAGGAAGATGTATTGGAAGGCAATTATGACAGATTTAGGTAAATAGGACGCTGAAATACCACACAAAACAACTAGCCTTACAGATAATATTTTAAGAATTTCAGTTTACCAGCACTCAGACCAGCTACCATTCTACCTAAATATCTTTCAAATATAGAATAATAATAGAGGCCAAACATTTACCACAATAGTCTCCATATATTTATAGTGTCCTAAGCTAGGAACGTGTATGAACAGTTTAAGATGAAATTCTAGATAATGCATAATTTGCATCCCAGTCTAAAAAACCAGCCACGGCGTGTTAGCTGTGTTTATGGAATAGTATAAAATACCTTTTAAGAATCTAATAAGTTACATTTTTCTTTAAAAAGGAAAAAAGGTTCCCACACTGTCCTGTTCCTGGCTGCAAGTAAATGTCTTTCCTTCGTGCTGGTCTTTAGTTGCTTGAATCTGATTTACAACAAAGAAACATAAAGCGTGCTTGCTCTGGAAGGGATTAAAACAAATATTCACGAACAACTCTGCTGCTACATCCCATCTGTGAAGGTGACTTATACTACATGCAGAACAACTCATTCTGATTAAACACAAGATATTTACTAGCTTGGATCTAATCAAAGATCAAGGGATCACAAGCTTTACTACTATCATACACAGCATGGATTTTTATGTAGCTGGATTAACCCTATCATAGTCACATTCTCCCTTGAACTATTGTAACAGAAATGAAGAAAAGAAAGGTCAACATGATATGCTGCATTTAAAATGTTTATTTTTAATGTTAATTAAAACTTTATGAGCAGGAAATTACAAGGGATTTGATCTCTTACTTTAAAAAGTTGCTATAAATTTAATTCACAGATAAGCAGATGTAGCTAAACCAAGTTGCATATCTCGATCTCCTTCTGTTTACCTGACTACTAATTCTGAATGTTAGTTTTCAAGAATATCCTTTTGTCCTCTGGAAAACAAGTAAACCTTCTGGTCCAAACCCAACAATCTCACAGCTGACACATTTGCCCTGGCTTTTTTGTTTCTCTGGCTTTTGTGGTTTGGGGTTTTGTTTGTTTGTTTTGTGGTGGGTTTTTCTGTGGAGAAGGTGGAGCGGCTCTTTTTTCAATATTTCCCATAAACCACTGCATTATCCATCCTCTAGTGGTCAAATAACAACACTATTTACTCAAGTGGTCCAGAAAACTTTGTAACAGTTAATTCTGTATTAAGTGAATACAAGAAAAGAACTAATCTGAGATTACAGGAGAGGGATCACCAGCCCTGGAAGCATAACAGCCCACTTGATACCCTCAATTATCCTCTCCAAGCCCATAAGGAGTCTGGATGATTTACCCATTTTTCCTCTCCAAACTATTAAGTCCCAAGAGCGGCCTCCTTTCGCTTCCCGGGCTGGACACTACATCCTGTAAATAGCATCCTGACAAATATTTAGATAGGCTTTTTGTCATCTTCTAATTGAATGCATCTAATTTCACCGTCCACATTCTGTCATTCGGTCAGAAGCTGTATTCTTCACAAGCTCTCCGCCGGGTAAAAAAGAGGCAGCTCAGAAATCCAGGGGAAAATTAACTTAATGCTCCAAGTCTGCGGGATCACATCAGGGAGACATTTTGCTATCGCAAAGACGTGAGGGTCATCGTTTGCTTCAGACATGTTTAGCTCAGCAGCAATAAGCTTAACACTGTTAAACACCATGTCAAGGCTACGCGGCTTTCGGAGGAAAATATAACACCAGTTCAACTTACGACCCACGGCAGACTGATAACAGAAATGCGTCTTCATTTCTAGCTTTCCTTCTCTTTGGAAGATGGAGGTCATCTTCATGACTTATAGATGTCTGCCAACACACAGCAAAGGAAAGAGCGCCGCGTATATTTTACTGCCTCCCAAAATACAATGCTTCGCTGCACAAACTTTTAAGCAGCGCAGTTCAGCTGACCCCAGCTTCCTTCAGGATTCTCACCCGCATCCCAGCTACCTCCAGAAGTTCCCGTCACCTTCAGATGCTACACTGAACCACTAACAAAGCCCACAGAAACTTCTACTGGTTAATTAATTTGTTGACAGACTTGAACTCCGGACTCACACTTCACAGCTGTTGTAAAATTTGATAATTAGGCAAAATATTACAAATGTTAAAGTTAAATTTTTCTCACTATATATTTGTATCAAATGTAAAATATAGTTAAGAAATATAAAAAAGCAGTATGAAGTGTTTTGATAGCAATTTAAGACTGCAACATTTTTAATTGAAGCATTCAGAACATCTTACCAGATTATGTTTTATTCAGTCCTGGTTTAACTGCTTAAATTCTAACTCACTTAACACACCTTGTAATATTCCCAGGCCTTTTCGCTCCACGTTCTTATGTTTTTTACAGATTGGGCTGGTTTTGCTTATGTACAGGAATATCTTGACTTATCTCAGAAGCCTCTCTGAAGTCAGTAAGACTCAATGGACAAGTTTCTCACATACGTGAGTGAATTTTACAAATAAAGCATCAGCAACATGTCCAATGCAATCTATAAGTAGACGGATCAGTTACAAAGTGGAGGGAAAGCAATGCAGTTGTATCATCCATCATTGTTAAATGGATAATTTCAAATGGCATTATGCAAAAATCAGCTGGCTACAAATACAGCCCATAAATAGAATGAACAGATTTTGATAACTGTAATTTTTCTTTGCTTTCACAGAGAAAAGATACTTCCTTGTTAGCAAGTAATAAAGTTGAAATGTCTGCTCGAACAAAGAAGGAAAGTTTTGGAGTTTGTTTACTGTTTCCTTAAGGGAGATTTTTCAGCTCACCCGAAACACAGAAGTCACTGACTCAGGTGTGATTATTTAGCTACTGAGGTAAGGCACTATTAAAAAATGTGGCTGTTGTACCTATGTCTCACTTATGCTAAGCAGCAGTGATGCAATGAAGCAGGAGAAAAATGGGCCACAACACAAATTGTGTGAAAAATAGATTAAAAATAAATTCAACATTTCTAAACATTATGTTTTCAATTAGTGAAAGAGAATTATTTGGGAAACCCAAATAAGGCAATTTGTTAAGCTCTCTGAACATTAATATATATTTTTTTTTAATTGTAAAGAAAATACCATAAAGACTCACAAGCAAATAGACTTTGTCAATATTATCTCTCATAGAAATATTGTTGCTTTATAAAAGCCCACAAGACTATTCTTTTGCTGGTTACATCACTTCAGCTCCTCTGCAGTGTAGGGCATAGGATCAGTGTAAATGAGAGGAGAATTCTTCTCATTTCACTAGTTATTTGTATTCCAAAAGAGCAGATGCCTTCCAAATTATGCAAAAATCCACAGCGCATCTCGTACCGTAGCAGATGAACAGGTTAATTTTTCTCTTTGCACATAATAAATCATAAGTGCTTTAACACCCATAGTCGCATTTCATGAACATAAACCTTCTGTTTAATAATGTCTGTTTACAACTAGAATCAGACATACAGTAATCTCTTGCCTGGGATAAACATTAATCCAGATCTGTCTAGAAAAATTATACAATTCATTACCATAAGTAATCTCTATTGTGCCCTGTGCTTAACCTTCATCTTTTTTCCTGTCCTATAATCTTGCAAATCCACCGATGGTGTATGATTGGCATCTGGTGTTAACGCAGCCTTCACTGCACACAGCGCAGTTGCAAAAACCCTACATGAACATGTCACTCTGCAGGGTACCACCAGTTCAGTTGACCACTTCTCAACAACTTTCACCAAAGGGTGAAAAAAACAGCAAGCTGGGGAGAAAAAGGTCTAACAATACCGTCTGCCACTGAGGGGTCATTTTCACTTTCCAAACCATGGTCACCATCCACAAAAATTAAAGGTATCGGCCTGATTTTCCCATTGTATCTCTGGTCAAACCACCACATACCACGTCCAAGCTGGAACACACCGTGCTGGGGGACTTTAAGGAATGGAAATGCATGGGTACAGAAGTTGAACAAAAGCTATTATGAACATGCCAAGGCAGTTTGAGATTATTCACGTGCTCAATCACAATATTTAAGCAACAGGACATGACAGACAGTGTCTTTCCAGGGGCTTATGAACACTCTAACGGTGACGAAAAGAATCAGGCCAAAGGCTTCAACCCCAAGAAAGGTAATCCCCAGAAATGTGGTGTCTGGAGTGGCTTCTTGTGCTACGAGAGAGAGAGAACACAGGAAGCTTAGGACAGGAGAAAGCTAGTACGTCTATCTTCCTATTGTTTTAATTTAGCAGTTACAGTTTTTCCCCCAGACCTGCTCATAGCACTAGGTGTTTTGTATCTATGAGGACGGAAAAAAAAAAATCTTCCAAATATCTGTTCACAACACAACGTTTTGATACTTATAAAACTATGCCTGCCTTAAATACCCCATCTAGTGACCTCCTGGAACTCTAAATTTTCCAGGTTGAATACATGTGGTATGAAAAAGTATTCCCTGCAGAACAAGCCAGATGAGAATTTTAGCAATATACAGTCTTCTACCTTTGAGTTCTCAGCTTACATACCTCCTATGGAGGTAAGGACCAGATGCTGCTCCTATTTGATCACTATTTGGAGGCTTACGTGGAGCAAATGGATGCATCAGGCCAAGTCTTGACAGAGAGATACAGACACGGATTGACCCAGCGAAGAGGGAGAAACAAGAGCCCTGGGATGGAAAAAAATGCATTCTGCCACCACCTACACTTTTGCCTGGGTAAAGTGATTTCATGCTGCAGTACTGATAACCTCCTCCTTGTCAGGATAAAGATCACTCATAAAAGAAAAGGAAAAAGACTAAGAAAAAGTAGCAAATAACACTTTGAGAAGGAGAGAAGAGTTTATCTGCACTCCCAAAAAGAGCAGTACAGTAAAGATAGACTCTAGTGGTAATGAGAGACAAACTGGGAGAAATGCTGATGAAAACAAACCAACCAACCAGTGCATTTTCATAGTGATTTTTTTTCCCCCACAAAAAAGTTCAATCCTTTTGTTGAGAGTTTTTCATGTCAAGAACTTCTGGGATTTTAATAAAAATACTTTTTTTATTTTTCTGTAAAAGCATACAAGATTTTTGTTGCTAAGATCTCTAACTTGTATTGTAATCTGTTCATTACAGGAGCCTCTTCTTTTTTCTTTCTTCCAGTAACTTCATTTGGGTCATCCCCAAATATAAAAAAAATACCAATACTCAACAACTCATTCAGTAGCTCTGAAATACTGCTCTCTAGGAAATCTTATTCCTTTGCAGATTTTTAGATTAACAATTGTAGGTTGACATTGCACATACCAACTCTTCACACTTCAGACTTGTGTGTTGAACGACACATCCATAAATTCAACCACTACTTGCAATGATTGGTTGGGATATTGCCTAAAAAGCCAAAAGGCAAGTAAATACTATTCTGGGAAAGTAACGTGAACCATTTTAAAATGGAAACCCACTGAAAAAGCTCTTTTGGCTCAGGTTTTATCAGAGGCTGAAAATTCACAGAGAAGTCCTACACAAAATGTAATGTAAAGTTTTGTAACAGACAGGATAGGAGTCACTGCGAAGACAAGACCTGGCCAACGCGACAATAATTCAGCAATATTAAAAGTTAATACAAATTCAGTGCTTAGGGCTCCATCCTTGAAATCCTACTTTGTTTCTGCTCTGGGTGAGGTCAGTGAGAGCAGCCATGACTACTCAACACTTTCCCTGACCAAGCCCAAGGTTATTCTATTACATTTTACATTTGAGATCACTTGCCCAGCCCAGGGCCTTTCCTTTCTTAATTCAGCTTTAATCAAAGAAAAATAGGCTAGGAAGGGATGATGAAAGGTTACTTATTCCATGCCTTGTATCCTAGGTAGGGTGTTGTGCACCGCTAACTTCCCTCATATTTGTCTATGCTGTTCTTGAAGATACTCAGTAATGCAGTCTCTACAGTCTCCCCAAGCAATCTGTCCTTATTATCAGAAAGTTTCTCCTTACATCTAACCTTTATCTTCATGTCATACCTCAAGCCCACTACCTCTCATTCTGCCTGCGAAGGGTAAGAGAATAAACGATTCCCTTCTTCTGCATTTAAATACTTAATGTATTTAAAGGTACTGATCATGTTCTCCCTTAGTCTTCTTTAGGATAAACAACCTCAATTTCTTCCAGTATTTCCTCATAACTATTTTCTAGTCCTCTACATAGTTACGTCACTCCCCTCTTGATTTTCTAAGGTAGCCCACACCTTTCTCTATGGCAGTGGCCTGCACTGAGGTCAGCAGAGCAATTACCTCTTCCAGCTCGAGGGCGGCACACCCGGCTTTGCCTCCCAGCACAACCTCAGCTTTCTGTGCCAAATCACCACCGTGTTGATAAAAAAACAGCTTGGGAACCATTACAGCCCTCAGCCTTCTCCCGGAGAAAAGATCGTGGTTCTGTCCAGATGCTGTTGATTAGTCCTCTGTGTTTTCCACTTTGCCATTTGGAATGCTAATCCCTCCTTTGCAGGCTTGCAGCCGCCCCTCTTTTGGTATTATCCACAAACATAACCACTTTTTTTCCTGTGTTCATGTGAGAAGGATGGGATCAGAATATGAAGTCCACCAGCATTTCCTTTTACCACCAGCAGGAACATATTTATGCTGCACATTAACTCACTTTACCTAAGAGAACCCAATGACTCTCGCCTAATATCCATCTCTTTCATAAGCCATTTCTGCACTTCAATATACTGCCTCGCTGCAACACATGTTAAAACTGTACGCTGTAAGTAGCTCATAGTAGGAAATCATATTAACCGTCTGGCCTAGAAATGACAAGTGAAGTGTGGATAAGAATGTCAGCACTCCCCACAGAAATATATTCAAACAGGCAGGAATCATTCCTTATGTAATAAAGAGCAAACAAATAAATTCAGGAAATCTCAGAAACAGTGGTGGGACATTATCACGTTTTAAAAACCCTTGGTAACAAGGAAAGAGAGGAGAATGTTAGATGGAAAGAGATTGCTGCTTCTGTGCGTATCAACTGTATTTTCTTTGAGTATGTAGTATATTATTTCAGAAGTAAAAAAAATTAATTGTAAAAATCACTATTATTTCCTATAAAACTGTATGAATACTAAATAATGGAGGATGTTAGAACAAAAAGGGTAATGAAAACAGACCCTTCATTTCATGCAACTGAGCTGTCCAAAAGTTCAGTATCTTGGGTAGGCTGGACATCTTTTGAATTCTGTATAATCACTAGATAGAAAAGGAGTGAAAAGGTTTTTTGGAAGTAGTGGTCTTTATTAATGATACAGATAGGTTAGAGTTCCTCAGAGAGGATGACTCCCCTACATTTCCCTAAGTCTGTCATGTCTCTTCCCACATTTGGTTTTTTATGTCAGTTTTCCTGGCCCACTCCTCTGCAAACATTTTTCTCCTCTCCACGATCCCTCTGCGTACTTCCACCCTCTTGGGGTGCCTCCGTGGACCTGCCACCATGATTCAGCCCCTCCGCTCACCCACTGTTAACTTTCTTCCCAAATCAATCTCCTGTTCAGGCCTGGAGAGCCTCTGCTCTCATCTCCCGCAGTATATTCTTAGTCCAAATACTGTCCACCTGCTTTCACTTCCAGTTCATCCTCAGTCAAATCCCTTCTTGCATCCTGACCGCCACTGTCACCACTGCGGACCACATACATACTGCATTGGCACAGAGAACGCGTAAGGCTGTTGGTGAGTCTTCTCCACTTTCCCCACCATGCTCTCCTGTCTGCCTATACCCATCTGTTGTCTCCTATCTTAGACGGAGATAGGAACAGCCTTTCCACGGTCTGTATCTACACTGTTCGTTGCAAAATTGATCTTCATTTGTGAGATCAACTAGTATCCATAAAACCACCCCCTCCCTCCATTTCCCCTTCCAGGGAATATTAGCCATTTTCAAGAAGCAAGCAGAATTCATTCAGAATGCATGTGTGTGCGCGTATATGTATTTGTGAACACCGATTACGTGTATATAAGCATACTTATTTCTATATATGCACACGCATATGCATATATGCAAACAGACAGTAATTTCACCAAAGGAAAAATTGAGTGGTGGTGTAATTTTTTTGTAATGGTAACATAAACATTTAGTTTTATTGCAATATTTAATTTTATTGCAGTAAACTTCTGATGTTATAGCCATGGTGATATCGTGAGTATCAGTACCACCCTTTTGACCCGAGTGCATTATATACCATTATAGGCCAACAACAGAATGCTGCAGAAAACTGTTCTCTCACTCGCTCTGTCTGTCACGCACATGATTTTCAAATACCAGCAGCCCACTCCTGATTTATCGAGGCAATTAACTAGAGAAAAAGGGCCACTTACTCTGTCTTAAAATCTGCACGCACATAGCTTTAGATGAATAAAAAATTTTGCATTAAATCTTTAAAAAAGGATGCAACACAACTATGAAGTGTTTAATTAATGATTTCATGACTCCTACTGTTATGGCCATGCATTGCCCAAGTGGAAACACAGAAACACATGGCTATCTGCAAGCAGTTTCCCTCCTCTCCCCCTAGAGCTTCAGATGTTAGACATTTCATGAATCGTATTACAGAATTCATGGTCAGGACATACATGTTTTGTTCAAAAAGTTATTGAAAAATTCCAAAGTATAGTCTGAACAGTTGAATAAATACAAAAATATCCCAGATACCTTGCTTAGTCCACTTATTTGGAAATACAACTCAAAGTTGAAAACATATACTGAGAGAAGGTAACTAATCCTGTCACTAATGCATATATCGCAGTAAGCCAGCAACTGAATACTGTACTCAGGTGAATGTTTCAAAAGCCTTGATGTTTATAAGGTGAACATAGTATTAGTAAGTCTTCTTCCCTTTTAAAGTATTATACATACTTGCTTCCCAGATCCTTCTTTTCTCTCTTTTCCTCCCAGTGCTATAAGTCTATTGCACATGTTAAGAGAAATGGTCTAGTAACTGGAATCTCCACTACACATTCATTCTCTCCTGCTTCATCTCCTTCTGCCACCAGCCTAGATTAACATCTCAGTTTCTCCATCTGAACGGATCTTACTTCTCTCAGCAGAGACTACAGGTGATTTATTTCAGCAGAAAGCATGTTGTAATCCCC
Organism: Pelecanus crispus; assembly: GCF_030463565.1. Classification (NCBI taxonomy): domain Eukaryota; kingdom Metazoa; phylum Chordata; class Aves; order Pelecaniformes; family Pelecanidae; genus Pelecanus; species Pelecanus crispus. Next base: position 135,681,134 of record NC_134644.1, read on the forward strand.
ACTCTTCCTCTTTTGCTCCTCACTAGTTGCAACAAGCCTCTCCTTTTCTTCCCCCTTCCTAGACGTGCTTCTACTCTCTTTCATAGAATCATAGAATTGTCTAGGTTGGAAAAGACCTTTAAGATCATTCAGTCCAACCATTAACCTACACTACCAAGTCCACACTAAACCAATCAAGGGTAGACTAGACTAAACCATGTCCCCAAGTGCCACATCTACCCGTTTTTTGAACACTTCCAGGGATGGTGACTCCACCACCTCTCTGGGCAGCCTGTTCCAATGCTTGACCACCCTTTCCGTGAAGAAATTTCTCCTAATTTCCAACCTAAACCTCCCCTGGCGCAGCTTGAGCCCATTTCCTCTTGTCCTATCGCTAACTACATGGGAGAAGAGACCAACACCCACCTCGCTACAATCTCCTTTCAGGTAGTTGTAGACAGCGATAAGGTCTCCCCTCAGCCTCCTCTTCTCTAGGCTAAATAACCCCAGCTCCCTCAGCCGCTCCTCATAAGGCCTGTGCTCCAGACCCTTCACCAGCTTCGTTGCCCTTCTCTGAACACGCTCCAGCACCTCAATGTCTTTCTTGTAGTGAGGGGCCCAAAACTGGACACAGTATTCCAGGTGAGGCCTCACCAGCGCCGAGTACAGGGGGGACAATCACCTCCCTGCTCCTGCTGGCCACACTGTTCCTGATACAAGCCAGGATGCTGTTGGCCTTCTTGGCCACCTGGGCACACTGCTGGCTCATGTTCAGCTGGCTGTCAACCAACACCCCCAGGTCCTTTTCGGCCAGGCAGCTTTCCAGCCACTCTTTCCCAAGCCTGTAGCGTTGCATGGGGTTGTTGTGACCCAAGTGCAGGACCCAGCACTTGGCCTTGTTAAACCTCATCCAGTTGGTCTCGGCCCATTGATCCAGCCTGTCGATCCATCCCAGCCTTTCCTCACATCCATTTGCTTCTTCCAAAACTTGACCACTCTGTTTTCCATTTCACTTGCACCCTTTCCCTCCTTCTCCTCTTTCCCTGAGCTCTGCTCTGGCTCTGTCCCTGCCTGCAACAGCACACATGGGTCTTTTTCAAGCCAGACTTTCTCATAGTTCGTAGTTGGACGAGTCCTGTCTCTGCCTTAACAAGCTGCCAAAATTACAGGGCAACAAACCTGATTATTTGCAAATTTATTTCTCTAGGGCTAGGTAGTATTACCATGCATATGAGCAACACCCTTCTATAATTCACGCTACATGCTATGTAAGAGTAACCCATCGCGTATCTAGTCTGAAGTGAGTGAATATGAAGTGCAGACTTTTACTCAGAATTTCTGGGTAGGACTAGCCTGAAACCAGACTTGTTATTATGGAGGAAATTCTGAAGTATCTTAAAACTTTTTTTTTTTTAAAGAAAAAGAAATTCTTAACTATATTTCCCACAAAACAGCTGCTCCTCAATTTTATTTAGCAAATATCAGAATGAAGACAGTCATGGCCTTCTCAGTGCACCCACAGCTTTTCCTAGGATGCTGAAAGGACTAACGAGAGGGATGGTTGTGCCCTCTCCTCCTAGGACGGATTTGCGGAGCAGCCTGCAGCCACCCGCAGCCCATGCAGACACCCTGTGAGCTGGGCGGTGGGTCGTGTGTCTCACAGGCAATCTCTGCCTGACCTCCCCCTGGGGTGCTCTCATCTGCTTTTCCCTCTCCTGAACCTAAGACTGCTGAGCCTGTAACAGATTTAATATGTATTAATTTAAGAGCTTCAGTGTATTGCCTGAAAACAATGGTTTGGTTCTTGGAAAATATATTCCTCTAATTGGTCTGAGGCTGCCCTTTTTAAATATTTATGTAAACTCTATTGTGTTCAAGGGCATAAGGGTTAAACCTAAATGAAGCTCCTGGCCTTGTATTTGTGTGAGTTCTCTGGAATGTACAACATCCTTGTTGGTTTTAGGCAACCTAACTAGTTCTAGTTTTAGGTAAATCAAAAATACATTTTCATTCTGCTGTCACAGAAAGTAAAATACTCTTAATTGAAGATTGTAAGATGGAACAGTAACTGGGACATTGTAGGTCTGAACATGTTTTAAATCCCTCTGCTGTGAAAGATGGAGTAGAAAACATAAATACAATTCTCAATTTTTTTAATTAAATTGAGTAAATGTCAACTTGGGGACTGTAATCAGAGACATTACAATTGCAAATGAATAGTTGTTTCATTGTTTCCTAAGTTGTTTCCTGCACAAAATAATATTTGGTTTATAAAAGGATCATCTTTCTGAAGAGTCAAAGACTTGCTTGTCCTAGATTTACTGAAATATATCACCCTTTCCCCCCTGTCCCCCAAACCAGACACTGTCCAACTGCATAATTTCAAAGAATCATAGAATTGTTTAGGTTGGAAAAGACTAAGATCATCAAGACCATCCATTAACCTAACACTGCCAAGTCCACCTCTAAACCATGTCCCTAAGCGCCACATCTCCATGTCTTTTAACTACCTCCAGGGATGGGGACTCAACCACTTCCCTGGGCAGCCTGTTCCAATGCCTGACAAACCTTTCGGTGAAGACATTTTTAATAATATCCAATCTAAACCTCCCTTGGCGCAACTTGAGGCTGTTGCCTCTAGTCCTATTGCTTGTTACTTGGGAGTTACCAAGTTACCAGTTAGCCAGTTACCTGGCTACAACCTCCTTGAGGCAGTTGTAGACAGTGATCAGGTCTCCCCTGAGCCTCCTTTTCTGCAGGCTAAACAACCCCAGTTCCCTCAGCCGCTCCTCATAAGACCTGTGCTCCAGACCCTTCACCAGCTTCGTTGCTCTTCTCTGAACGTGCTTCAGCACCTCAATGTCTTTCTTGTACTGAATGGCCCAAAACTGAACACAGTATTCAAGGTGCAGCCTCACCAGTGCAGAGTACAGGAGGACAATCACTTCCCTAGTCACTTCCCTGGCCATTCCTGATACAAGCCAGGATGCTGTTGGCCTTCTTGGCCACCTGGGCACACTGCCAATTCATATTCAGCCAGCTGTCGACCAACACTCCCAGGTCCTTTTCCACCAGGCAGCTTTCCAGCCACCCTTCCCCAAGCCTGTAGCATTGCATGGGGTTGTTGTGACCTAAGTGCAGGAGCCAGCACTTGGCCTTGTTGAACCTCATACAGTTGGCCTTGGCCCACCGATCCAGCCTGTCCAGATCCCTCTGTAGAGCCTTCCTTTCCTCAAGCAGATCAACACTCCTGCCCAACTTGGTGTCATCTGCAAACTTACTGAGGGTGCACTCGATCCCCTCATCCAGACCATTGATAAAGGTATTAAAGAGAACTGGCCCCAATACTGAGCCCTGGGAAACACCACTTGTGACTGGCCACCCACTGCATTTAAGTCCATTCACCACAACTCTTTGGGCTTGGTCATCCAGCCAGTTTTTTACCCAGCAAAGAGTATACCTGTCCAAGCCATGAGCAGCCAGTTTCTTCAGAAGAATGCTGTGGGAAACAGTGTCAAAGGCTTTACTAAAGTCCGGGTAGACAACATCCACAGCCTTTCCCTCATCCACTAAGCGGGTCACCTTGTCATAGAAGGAGATCAGGTTAGCCAAGCAGGACCTGCCTTTCATAAACCCATGCTGACTGGGCCTGATCACCCCGTTGTCTTGTACATGCCACGTGATGGGACTCAAGATGACCTGCTCCATAACCTTCCGACTGACAGGCTTGTAGTTCCCTGGATCCTCCTTCTGGCCCTTCTTGTAGATGGGCATCACATTTGCTATCCCCCAGTCAGCTGGGACCTTTCTGGTTAGCCAGGACTGCCGATCAAGTATTGAAAGTGGCTTGGTGAGCACTTCTGCCAGTTCCCTCAGTACCCTTGGGTGTGTCCCATCTGGCCCCATAGACTTGTGTGTGTCCAGGTGGCGTAGCAGGTCACTACCATTTCCCCTTGGATTATGGGGGCTTCATTTCTGCTTATTCAAGTAAAGCTGTAGTTTTTCTCTTTTTTAACCCCTAGATTCTCCCAGATTCACTCCAGAAACCTCCTAGACTATTTCCTCTCTGCTGTATTGCATTTCCAGCAGACATCTGGTAAGTTGAAGTCCCCCACGAGAACAAGGGCTAGCGACTGTGAGACTTCTCCCAGCTGCTTATAGAATATTTTGTCTGCCTCTTCACCCTGGTTGGGTGGTCTCTAACAGACTCCCCCCATGATATCTGCCTTGTTGGCCTTCCCCCTGATTCCTACCCATAAACACTCAACCCTATCGTCACCATCATTAAGGTCTAGACAATCAAAACACTCCCTGAAATACAGGGCTAACCCACCACCTCTCCTTCCTTGTTTATCCCTTCTGAAGAGCTTATAGCTACCCATTGCAGTGCTCCAGTTGTGCAAGTCATCCCACCCTGTTTCTGTGATGGCAACTATATCATAGTTTTCCTGCTGCACAATGGCTTCCAGCTCCTCCTGTTTGTTGCCCATGCTGCATGCATCGGTATAGATGCACTTCAGTTGGGCTATTGATCTTGCCACCTTTTTGCAGGGAGAAGCTGTAATTCCTACGTGACCATTCTTTCTCAGGCGCTTCTGTGTTTTCTAACTCATCAATAAGCCTTGCGTCTTTTTTCCCACATGGATCTCCATCCCCTACCTCCACTGAGACGGGAGACCGAAGGACCTCTCTAGCACACCATCCCTTAAACATTGGCATGCTGCCCCCAGGCTTATCTGTAGCGAGCCTGGTTTTATCCCTTTCCCCCTTCAAATGTAGTTTAAAAGTCTTTCAGTGAGCCCTGCTAACTCCTGTGCAAAGATCCTTTTCCCCCTTTGAGATAGGTGTACCATGTCTGTTGCCAGCAGACCTGGTGTTGTGTAAACCGACCCATGATCAAAAACCCCAAAATTCTGCCAGTGACACCAGGCTCAGAGCCAGATATTGAGCTGCTAGCTTTTCCTGTTTCTTCCCTCATCATTCCCTGCAACTAGAATAATACAGAACACTACTTGTGCTCCTGATCCCTTAACCAGTCATCCCAAGGCCCTGAAGTCTCTCTTGATTGCCCTTGGACTTCTTGTTGCAACTTCATTGCTGCCTACCTGAAAAAGCAATAATGGATAATAATCTGAGGGCCGTACGAGGGTAGGAAACTTTCTCTTCACATCTTTAACCTGGGCCCCAGGGAGGCAGCAGACTTCCCTAAGAAGTGGGTCCAGTCTGCATATTGGGCCTTCTGTTCCCTTCAGAAGGGTCTCCTATGACAATGACCCATCTTTTTTTTTCTTTATGGAAGCAGTTTTGGTGCAGCGCATAGGCCAACTTAACCTTGGCGACACCTCCAAGCTAGATGAACCATCGTCCTTGTCATTGTTCGGTTCCACTTGCAGAGCCTCATACCTCTTGTGCAGGGGCACGTGCGAAGGTGGGGTAGTCACAGAGGAGATGTGCCTGCTGCGCCGGGCAGGAAACTTGTCGCCATTGCCCCCTACCCCTTAATTCACTGTGTTCAGCCAGAACAGGTGGAGAGAGGATAGGGAATCCTCCATATCATGTGTCCTGTCTGCCCGTTGGGCCCGTCCTAGGGAAGGTAGGGTGCGATTCTAGTAGTCTCTCTCTTGCACTCCCTGATACTCCTCAACCTGCTCACCTCCTCCCAGAGCTCTGTCACTAAGTGGAGGAGTTCCTCTACCTGGGCGCACCTCCCACAGGTGTGCTCACTGCTGCCGTCCGATGCTGGTGTATCGTATGGTTTAGTGGTGGACTTGGTAGTGTTAGGTTAATGGTCGGACTGGATGATCTTAAAGGTCTTCTCCAACCTGAACGATTCTATGATTCTAAGAGCAGGGCACACCCTGCAGCCCGGCACCTGGGTGGCAGCATGTTCCCACCGGAGCTGTCTGGGAAGCTGCATCAGTTGTGGCAGGCGCAGAGCTTAGAGAGGCCATGGCTCTGCCGGGTGGATACCATTGCTCCCTGCTCGAGCCGGCAGAGTTTCAGCACCCTTCCTGCCCGCCCTTCCGCAGAAACTGCCATGCCATGCCCTGTTTGCCCGCCCTGTTGGCAGCGCTCCTGCTCGACAGTGCTCCCTGGGGGCTTCTTTAATATGGGGGGGGGGGGTGTGCTTGGTCACCATTGCTCCTGGCCCCGCCCAGGTCTCGTCAGCCACTGTCACAAGCCATGGGCTCCCTGTGGCTCTCTCGGCTCCACCTGAGGTTCCCCTGGTTCAGTAAACACCCCCATGCATCATGCTGGACCACTCCACTGCCAATCGTGCTGGCACCTGAGCTGCTCGGCGACAGTAATTTCCTGCTTTGGTTCAAGGGTATAGGATAGATCTAAATGCCCTGGTGCAGGGCGTAATTTCCATTTTCCATCAAGTAAAAGGCTTGAATTTGAAAATCAGAAATTTTATTAAAGAAATGTTCAGTATTTTCCAACCAGCTATTCCAGCTGAGTACTATTACACCTGTTTTGAAGCCCAACATAATTAAACGCTGAATCCCAAACAGCAGATGAGGCAGCTGTTTATACACGGGACACAAAATTCATGGAGGTGTCAAAGCTTGATGAAATCTTAAAAGTTTAAAACATTTCAATTGGGGAGATAATGAGCTTTACAGGTTCTAATGAAAAGAAAGTGGATGCAGCCGGAGAAAGAGACAAAGGGCACCTCATCAATGTTAACATTACTATGCAGAAATGGATGCAAACTTGGGACTATGGCCAGGTGGCTCACCCATTCATCATTCCCCTTGCTGAAACACCTCTGAGACTGGCTGTACAGCCATTCATCTGGTACAAAAAGCCATAGGTATGGGTGTTTTAGAGTACACTCAAGAGTGCTCTCTCATGTGGCTGGCTACTTGACCCAGCAGCTAGCCCATTTGCACCTCGAATTTTGTCATATGACTGATGTTGAATAGACCACACAGCCCAGATTTCTTCCTAGAAGGACCTTAATCGTGCTTGCCAGAAGACAGGTGGATCTGTAGGAAGTCTGAAAATCCTCTAGCTCAGGTTGGCAGTAAAGTTGATATGGGATGTTGGGTCTTGTGAATGCCCTGGACGTCAGACACTGCTGGGATGTGCCACCTCAGATAGATCACAGATACAGCATGCAATCTTATTTCCACCTGTATGCCTGAATCCCGAAGCATGTACTTCCCATTGTCCCAGTATTTGAATATTTGAATTTCAGCCAGATTCTGCAATTTTTATTTGTTCCAACTGAAAGCCACTGTGTCTTACAAGTACAATGGATTTCCGTTATATCAAAGGGTGGATATCAACAGCATCGTAAACTGATGGAGAAATGTGCAGAATACGGACTCAATGAAGTCAATACTAGCCTGACTATTCAGACTAATTGTGAAAAGATTTCATGTTGTGTGCTGCATCGAGAAGTCAGGTATGGGGTGTGTCCTGAATTTCATATTAAAATCTACATGCTGTCCCATTGCTCATAAACAATTCGTGACATCATAGGGATGATGATGAGTGCATCAAAGGCATGGCCAAAGGGTGCATTGGCCATGCTGAATTTTGTTTTGAGGGTAGGCAGGAATCCTGGGTAACAGGTTGTGCTAGCTATAGCTCTACTTTGGTTATAAACTTGAGTCTTTATGGAAGGAATTTAAGTTATCCATCACCAATAAGTGTTCCATTTATATGCTGTATTATGTACCTTTGGCTTTATTATTTTTTAATTAGAAAAAAATCCTAAGAAAATGAAAATAGGAAATGAAAGGTTATCAGTAAGAAATTTTAACATTTCAATTCCAAGCATTTGCACCATTCTGATCCAATGTACCCTTCTGTTAATGATACATCTGTCATTTTATTGACACCCCTAAACAGCTTTATTCTTTTTTCTAATTAAGAGACAAAGCTGATTATGTCAATCTATGAACTGACATCTGAGTGCTTTTGTTATAACGTATGAAGCAATCATTATGACTATTGTTATGCTAAAACAAAAAACTTGGGAATTTTAACTGGAAAACCCAAGATAGCAAAATATATAATGGCTAAATTAAAAGAGATTCTTCCTATTCATGCAAAATACACATGTGATTGTATTATATAATTAAATGAAGATACTGTGTGAAAAATTAATTCCCACTAATAGAAAACATAAAGCAACAATGATACATAATATGCCTGACTAAAATATGTGAGGAGAAATCATCAGATCATAAAATATCTCAAACAAATAGAAGAGACTAAGCCATCAATCCTCAAGGAAAAATTAAGCTATTAAATAATCCAAAATGCTTGCATGTCAGGACATGATCCCAGCTCCATCCTGCTGCTAAATCAAAATCACCTGCTTGGTGGGGTCTCCCATACAAAGGAATATATCTGGAAGTATTCTCCAGTATTGCCCTATGCATTAATTGGGAGTGCAGAGAATATCCAGTTTTCACCACTTCCCCCTAGCTACCATAAACATTCCTCTATTCTGTGAACCAGAAAATGACTACTCAACCTGGTGAACTGATAGGTATTTTTAAGACAATACTGTGGATGGGATGAAACGCTCACCATTGTAGGAAGGTCTTTGTGTTTGGATGGACACAGGTAAGACTCTGGAACGACCTCCCACATGCCAGCATTAATTGCTGCTATCTGTCCTACCTAAAAAGGCCAGGGAGAAGACAGCAGCAGCCAAATCCCACGGAATCAAATGATCTTCAATATTTTGGGATGTTAGCAGTTTTCAGAACTGAAGATAACATGAAACAGTTTTCCCCTCAGTTGTGATTAAAGGCAACAGACAGAGGTTACGTGTCTCTTCTGGCAGCACTAGATCTTCAGGACCACTGCCGGTGCTGAAGCTCCTGGCAGGAAAGCACTGAATCCTTTCCAAGGAACTCCACTGATCCTGTGTAAGAGGTTTCTGCTGAGGGTACTGGGTGTCCTCAGGACGGAGCTTGAAGTACTGCAGATTGACACAGCTCTCCTGGCATCAACTGAGCTAAATGAATTTACACCCTAAAGATCTAGTCCTCAGCTGCTGACTGTGTCAACCAGTGTTGACATCCATCCAACCAACACATACATCTTTCTTTTTTCCTTTAAAAACTTCTGTTCTAAATTGTCAGAAAAAGCCAAGACATTATAAGCTACAGTATCAATGACATTAAATTTAATTATGGATTATAGCATCTGTGCTCCCTCACATGCACACCACACCTGTGGTTACAAACTACCATTCTTTTACCATTTGCTGGTCAAGGGGTTGTATCCTTTTGCCTCAGATAACTAGAGGCAGTGAGTGGCTGAATGGCTGTGACCTTCCATCTCTGCCTTCACGGAGGTTCGATCAGTGGGGAAGGTACTTCATTACACTTTTATTAAAATACATCTGGAAGTATAAACTATATCCTTTGCATTGGATGTGCAGGTTATGCATATGTCTCTGTGTAACTGCAGAGATATGCAAGATAGGAGATGTCTACTACATATAAGACCAATGGTCTCACTCAGTACTTCCCCAAATCACTCTACTGTTGCACAGCACGGAATACCCAGTTGACTGAAAATGGAATTTTGGGAACTGCTTTTAAAGACTTATTAAAAAGGATAATATTTTTTTCTCTGCTGCAGGATGTCCTCTAACAGCCTGCTCAATTACCTGTTATTACTAATTGGTTCAATAGCATTCCAATTCTGATGGCTACCCTGTAGTAAGGTTGGGCTGTTCACTGCTTAGTGGGAGAAAGGGAAGGTTTCAGAAGGTTTCCCCTTTGGCTTGGAAAGCATCATGATCTTCTTCTAAGTCACAAACATTCTGTTCACACTGAAGTAGCAAGATTGGGACATTTACAGAAGAGTTTGGAAATACATCACTCTTAACTGCAGCTTCCATCACATATAGGGTCACCTCAGAGGTGACTGACAACAGCATCAACCCACCCAAATGCAAAATGTAAATATCTGGAGTTAGGATTACTGAAAAAAAGTTATTGCTGATATTTGGTATGTAAATTCTTTAGAAATTTCCTCTTAAAAGAAAAAAGAAAGGAAAAAACCAAATCACAGTCTCGTTTTTCTCCCAATCTGCGATACATATTTAGTTTATAAGAGCAGGTAAATAAAAACCAAATTAAAATCACAAGCTACACTCAGTGGTATAAATCCACATGGCAGCATTAATTTAAATATTGCTACTGCTAGGCCAAATGATATTGGGTAAGGAATAGTATCTGATTAACACTGGTACACTAACAAAACTGACCGTGATGGTGACAGAATATGAACATCCACCAACGTGTAGGACTTACACACCAGTCACCATCACAACGAGATTCCCAGGGAAAGGGGACTCTATGTCATCTGAAGAACTCTCCAAAACCACCTCTGAAAAGCAGATTATTAAAAACAAACCCTACCACTGCACCTGGCCATGGCAGAGCCACAGAATCTCTCTTGCCCGTGCTGGGATCAGTTCCCACCACAACCAGCCGCCGGATCTCTGCCAGCTGCGGCAGAAGCGGGGGTCTTCCAGCAGAACTGGCACCACAGCCATTTCTGTGCTTTCCCTCCTCTTCTTCTCCCCGATTCCCCCTCACCCCCCTCCCAACAGCTCCTCTGGCCGGGCTGGAGGACATGGCCAAAGGAAGAGAAGTACAGCCAAGACTGCTATGCCCCTGCAACCCCTCACTGCTGTTACAGGGTCACTGGCAGCCAGAATGATTTAGAGCAGCCTTCGGGCTATTCTAACTTACAGTGAGGGACTTGACTGACTCATTGCTGCTCCAGGACTGTGGGAACACAAAGCTACCTTAAAGCCATTTTCAGACATCCCTGCTTCTGAGCTGTGCTATTTTATCCTTGCCTGCGACTGAAAAAAAAACCTGAAAGCATGGGTTGTTTGCACGTCTTGCAGCTGCAGCAATGGGGTGGTTTCCTTTGCCTTTCTTTTGCCTTCATTTTTTCTGTCTGTTTCAGCTTTACAGATAGCTCTGCTAGCATTCATAGCCCTGCACTCCATCAGAGATGGTGATTCATGGCAGTCTCTGCTCTATTGATCGGTCTTCAAAAGCTGAGGTTCCCGTCAGCCGTAAGGCTGCAAGAAGGCACGCTGCACTCCAGTTTGCCGTCTGCAAACAGGACAAGCAATGTTCTTGTGGTTCACATGCATGCCATGCCCATCAGGAATCATTTTGTAATTTAGCATCTTAATTTTTAAAAAATCAATTGCTAGTGACAGGCTAAACTGAAGAGAGATCAACTGTTTCATTTCGTTGCTTATCAGCTTTGCTTATATTTTCAGTCCGCAGGGACTTTGGTTTAAATTTCTGCATCAATAATCTATATTGTTAGTGAACAGAAAATATCAAACCACATGTATTCTACTAATTTCTGTAGTATTCATGCACTTAATATATACCTTCTATTTTCTCTTCTTTTTTAGATTTGCCATTTTAATTTAATGCTCTCGATTGCGTATTTTTCACACTTACCCTCTTTGTCCTTTTCTTCTGTAATACCTTTACTAAATTCAATCTTTTTATAAAAAAGTACTTCCATTTTTTAATATTATTGCTTCTTCTCTATCAATATCTAGATTTTACATTTCATTAAGCGGACAGTTTTAATTTTACTTTTCTCTGACTGTTCCTTTCATTAGACTGTTTCTTGTCTTGACCCTTTCATTTTATTTTCCTCTTCTGTAATTTGCTTTTACTCTGCCTAACTGACATGTGTCTCTCTTCAAGTATGCTTTTATTCCCTGTTGCTCTCCTTGTGACTTCTCTTTGTTGCTCAGTGCTGACAGTGTTCTTCCCCATCCCCTGTGAGTGACAGTGACAGCATTTGAGTGGTAGCTGGCAGATTTAGGGACAAGAAGTATCTGTCTGAAAAGATTTTATTTGGTTTTATTTTTATTTTGACTGTAAAATCAGACCTCTTGAATCCTAGAGCACCAGGGGGCATTGTTTCATTTAGAAAATAAAAATTGTCATGATAGCTATTAACTTCCCAACAAGTCCATTGCAATACCAATCAGAGCCAAAGGAAAAAAAAAAAATCAAAATGGAGCTATTATGTCCAACGCAGCAACCAAGATGGATTATGGGTCAAACGTTTTAATGCTTAAAGATGGGTATTATTCTGGAAAGCTGTTCCACGATGAATCAGAAGTGTTGTACCCCTGACCTCCATCCCTGTACACCTCAATGTTCAACTGTAGCATTGAGGGGAAATAAGAGACCAGAAGTTACAATGACAGCCCCTGAGCAGAAACCTGAATGTAATCAACACTGGAAAATACTGACTGAAGTATCTAGAAGGAACAGGCAGTGACAGCCAAGGGAAATTACACATAAAGCTAAAGAAACAGCCTGAACTGCCATTAAAATGAATGGAAATGTAAAGCAGCAGGAGAAAATGGAATATCCCTCAGGATCGGGCCCAGTGGCTACATTTTAGTGAAATAATTAATAGGCTGCGTTTCATAACCAAGTGCAGGGTAATAACAAATGTAAGTGCAGCTTCACAGCTGGCTAAACTCGCAATAGCAACAGGCAACTCTATTACCACTAGTGAAACAATCCTGTTTGCCAAAGAAAAAGAGAAAAACAAGGCAGCAAAACCATCTACAATTATGAGGGAAATCATCTATGTAACAACTTAACTAATGCCCAGAAGCCGAATGACTCACAGCATTAAGAAAATTAGAAAGGGTGCTCAGTAGTATTATATAATTCAGGACATGTACGTTAGAACATCGTGGTCTTAACATGCCAGCAACAAATTTAAGCACTGTGCAATATACGGCTCCAAACCCTGCAGAACACAAGCAAATGCTTAATTCAAACCACACCGCAGAACTAAGCATGCAGCTATATACAGAATATGGATCTAAATGTCCAAAGGTGGATTTTTAAATTTTTTTTTTTTTTTTGGTTGTTATGGGCAATGCTTTTATTTTCGTGTGATTTGATGCTTGGGTAGCTTGAAGATTTTTTGTGCTACGGCATGGGCCCTAAGTGCATTTATAAGGAAAAATAAATGAAATGTAGCCACCTCTGAACTGCCTGGTACACGTGGTGACCTACTAATTGAAATGACGGACGTCACTGTGTGAAACATGCATTCCGCTCACAGTGACGAGTCTTGCTACAGCTCTGCTAGCTCAACCCATCTTGACTAAAGCCCAGGGCCAGGCCACATACAGACCATAAAAAGAAAGTAAGAACAAGCTTAATGCCATTCACCTAATCCATTAATCTGGGATGGTTTCCAAATAAGGGTAAAAAATGACCCTGTTTTTTGTTTGGGCCCCATTTCAACTATAACAAGAAGAATCACAAGTTCTCTTGACAAATACCTGCTGAGACCCACAGGAGGTCCTGCAAGTCCAGACTGCCCCCAGGCAGAGGCAGAGCCCAGGAGATACCGTGTGTGCCACAATGTGAAGTCAGCTGGAAGGCAGCAGAAATCAGATAATCGAGTTCAAAATTCGTACAGCAAAGTTCTTACAGAGCAACTATTTCATAAATCTCTGCTCCTTCATGTTCCCTTCAGCTTCTGAGCCTCTGCTGCTCTGCATCCCATCAACAGGGTACCACCTGGCACATCCTACTCTTCCTCCAAATGGCGTGATTCTCCATAGGAAAGAGAATCACACAGCAGACACTTCATGGTTTGCTGTAAAGAGTACTTAAGATGAAATATATGTCTATGTATACATACATACAAATAAATCAACAACCAACAAATCAAACACAAAAACTTCCTTTTATCTCTCTATATTTCATGCAAACTTTTTCCTACTACTTGCAACAGATACATTTTCTTCATTTTTACTAATAAAGCTCATATTGACCTCTCTCCTTTACAAAGACTAAACAACAAAGCATACATTCACATTATATATAGAAATACACATTATTACACACATCTATACAGACCTAATTCAATTCCTGCCATTTTCCTTACTATCAGTGCTGTATTTTACCTACCTGTGCATTATCATTTTACTGTTACAACTGATATGACTTTAAATGCTCATTTTCTTGTTATATTATAAGCAACCTGTTGAAGTCTAATTGAATACCAGATAAGTAATTTAATCTTGAGCTTCTACTGCCATCTGTAATATTAGCAAAATACTGTAGGTAAATTATAACCATATACCCAATTGGTTAAGAGTTTACAGTCCTTCAAGAAAATGTTCAGCACAACAGCTTGCAGTAACTGTGTATTATTTTCTGTATCTACTATCAATAATATCTCTTATTTATTTTCTTGTAAATTAGCATTTTAAAAATTAAGTGTTTTTCCTTCATTAAGGTTTTTTCTGGAAATAATATGGCTAAGTTTGAAATACAGTGTTCACAGTTAACAAAAATCCCTGTTCAATGAATGCTTACTTGTGGAGTTAATGTATTTAAAACACAGGTTAAAGCTCAAAAGGAGTTGGACACAGCCTCATTACCCCATCCATAAATCCACCTGTGAAATTGGGGAGCATTGTTACAATGTAAAGCCTATGAATATGTTTAGGGTAAGTCTTAAAACCTCTAGCTGAAACACCCTTTTCAGATATATAGAGACAGACCTTCTACGAATCTCTACCAATGAATACAGATCCGCATCTTCAAGAACTGCTCTGGAATCTCAACCTAAGCGACTCCGTAGGGCTGCAGCTATGTTACATCTGTAATTTCCTAGACTGCAATGATAAAGAGAATGTTATTGTTCATTTCAATTTAATGTGTGGATAATACTGTCCCTCGGCACCAACTTCCTACCAAGGAGGTTAGATTATTGTAATATCCACATAATTAATTGCATTATCAATTTTCTTACTTTTTAAACACTTGCTTTCGGTTAGAGAAGATCGTTGCATTGCTTCTAAAAATGTCTTTACAATTAATTATCTTTCACTGCAGCAAGCAACTAGGAAATGGATATTAACCATAGAAGACTTTCCCAAATTGCTGAGATTATCTCATTTTTAATTACAGGTGGCATAAATGGTTATGAGCCTGCTTGTTTGTGCAAGACGTGGCAAAATACTTATAGCCTCTCTAACATGCTGTTTTACACAGCATTCAGTCCACTTATTTGTTTACATAAAATATTCCAGTCTGCCTTGGAAAGGCTCTTCAGCCTTCAATACAATCTATGGGAAGTTTCATTGCAGAAAACAAACACCAGCCATCAGTTCAAATCTGCCTTGCAGCCAGTGAGTCAGGGATGTCTTCCTAGGGGCTTTAAACCGCTTGTGCTCCCAGACAACACGCAGCAATGCCAGCATCTCGTTTTAAAGACACCACTGACATATTAAAGGTCCATGCTCTTAATTAGAAGCCCTTGTTGACTCAAAAATGGTGCTGATAATCCCACTAAAATGCCAGTTTTCTCACTACCAGAATGTGCTCAGTGCTAGTCCTCCCTGCCCCGCTCAACATCGCAGCTGAGCAGACACACGCTCGGTGGTTGAGCTGGCTCCATCCATGATGTGCCTGCAACACCCAGCGCTTGGCTAGTGGGTCCCGTCTCTACTGTGCACAGTAGACACCTTTCCAACCAGCCAGCTGGGCAGAGCTGCCTGAGATAAGTTCCTGGACAGGGAAGAAGGAAAGGGAAGAGGGAGAAAGAAGAACAGGATCAAGAACGAAACAACGGAGCACATCAAGCTGAAAAAGAAAGGAATAGATTTGGGAGTCACCCAAAGATCTAGGAAGGCAGAACACAAGAGAAATAAAAATGCTGAACTCCAGGGAACAAGAAGGAAGTATCTTAATCAACTTGGTCCAGATCCCATAGGTTTTAAAGCCTGGCAAGGCGTCTGTGGAAACTACTGTAGAAACTAAAAGTTTGGAATGTTAACCAAACAATTAGCGAAATCCATGGATAGAAAGTCTAAAATTACAAAAAATACTGCTCATAGGTCAGAAAACCCCGGAGTGACAGATTCGCAGAAACTGGAAGAGGCAAAAGGCATGTGTCTGTGCGTGCTTCTCCTGCCATGCACTCCCTGGCACACACCCGCTGCTGGCCCTGGAGTTGACACAAAACCCAGCTACAGAAGCTGTTAGTCTCATCTTGACCATTCTTACCTTTAAAGATAAAATGACAAACACAAAATGTTAATAAATCAGGTTTCTGACTTGGGGAGGAGAAGAAGGAAGCCAGAAACAGACACAAGAGAATACACAGTCTTCATTCAGGTATACCCTTAGACCAAAAGCTTGCTTGCTCTGCAATAATCCATTGTAAAAATCTAATTGTGAAACAGAAACACTAGATAAAAACACACAAGCCAATGAACGCTTTCTGCAGCTAGTGAAGCAGAGGTCTCATCTCACAGCCACAGTGCTGAAAATTGAACTGCTTCATGTGCATGCTCACTGTACTGCTCACAATGCCATTTTTCATATAAACTCAGTCCTAACTAACTTTTTACTTCATCAGCTGAAGTTTTGACTGAAGTTTTAACCATATTTGAGCCATATGCAAGGAATAAGATTTACCTGATTCTTCCCTTTCTTTCAGGTCTTTGTACTCCTGGAGAGGTTCTGTGCTAATACTTACTTGTTCATCTTAAAACTTAAAACTAAGCAACTTGTGGGTTATATAAAGAAAGACTATTATTTCTAGCTAATATGATCTTTCAGTGCAATTAGCGCTAACATGCAGCCTTCCTGCTGCTCAAACCTGTACCACCTCCGAGAAGGAATCTTGACAACCCACCTCAGAGCATACAGCAGGTTTCCTGATGTCCAAAGCTGCTTTATTTTTCTCAGAAAGTGCCTATGTCTTTCTGATGTTAACACTAGTAATAGGATGAAACCTTCTGACTCTTGCAGGTGATACTGACTGTAGCTGTTCTACAAAAACATGATGGGCCAAAATTCCCATCTAACAGTCCTTGCTTTCTTATGTTCTCTCCTTCTACTGAGTCAAAGATTGCCTGTAAATGAATGGAGGGGACTACAACTTGTTGTCACTAATTCAGCCCTTCAACAGTGAGTTTTTATTAGAGTAGACGAAGAATAGATAAAACATTGCTACAAAGGAAAGGAGAGCTAAAGGAGGAAAGACAAGAAGACGGGGTTTAAGCAATGACAGTTAAAAGCAGTAAGGTGCAGGAAAATGAGTACGTATGATACTTCCAAGTGGACTTGAAAGATTACACAGAAAGAGAAACTGCAAAGAAAACATCATGATCTAAGTAAGAGATAGGAGAGCAGAGCAGATGTGGGATCATGCAATAAACCCATTTTCACAACACGTTGTTCTAACAAAAAGCAAGATTCTGGGCAGAATTACCCTGAAGTACTCTATCCTAAACAGTTCGTACACTATTAAATGTGCTAGCTGTAATTTAAATTCAAAGCCTACATCTCTTTCACAGTTACTATGGAAGCGCCTACCCTCTGTGTATTTCAGATCTACAATCTTAGACTTGGTCTTCTTTGCATATCAGATTATAACAAAACATTGCCACTTCTTCCTGAAAATATCTCTGAAGATTGACCTTTCCCCTCTTTCATACAAGTAGAAATCTCATCAAGTGTCCATGTCATCTTGCCCCTCAAAGCTACTGGACGTGGTTCAGTAAGGATTAAGTTCTTCCTCCTTCATTCTGAGCACCTCAGAGGTGGGATGTTCTGGTGGGGAAGGAGGCCGCACCTGACCTTTGGCTTTCTTCTCTCCCCTGTGTAGGGTACACTTTTCTTCTCTACTGCTAAGACTCTTCATGGCTTAGCTCTATTCTTGGGGAAAACAGAGTTTTCAAATAAAGCTCCGATCTACCAACAGTGCCACCCCTCACCGCTCAGGTGTCCCTTTCTTGTAACACCACCAGTGGTTGGGAAGAGACTGCTCTATGCACCCAATGGCCAGGATGATGGCACCGGAGAGAACAGCGGGGATGTAGCCCCCTCACTTGGGCCGTTTGATACATGCATTCCCATATCATTTTATAAAGCTAGACAGCGCTCAGCTAAGATGCTCTTGGTTTTCACGTATGGTTATTTTCTCATACTCAGCTGCTGATGGTCAAAAATTTTAGCTATCTATTGGCTCTCAACAGCCTAGGTGAAATGAGCCATCAAAACAGATGGATATATATCAGTAAAACCACCATTACAGAACTGAGGTGACTGTCGATGGCAGATGTACAGGACTAAGGCCTTTATGTGCACATTCAGTTAAGTTCTCAAGCAGAAACCTCTCTTTGCTGAAGGCGAGCAGGCCTGAATAACTTATACCATGTTGTACCAATTCCATGGAGTAACGAAGGACTCTAGGGCTGTCTGCAGCATTTGCCACAAACTCTGGAAGTGCATAACCAAAAATTAATTCCATGTACACATAATCTTCTGCATTCATAGTACAGATTGCGTATGTCCCTAGGTTATACATCTTCAAAGTGTCTTTGCTGAGGATGGACCATAAGACTCCATAAGACAACATGTCACCTGAAATCTTTTCCATCATGGTACAAACTAGACTTCAGTAATGTTCATAAATATGATCGTTCTAACACTGTCAAAGACTACCAAATGTTTTTTTAAAGCAAAAGATGAGGGTAAAGAGAGCGTATTTATTCTTGTCTAGAATAAAGCAAGTAGTTCTGCATCGTTTTGAAATGGCAGACCTAAAAGTTTACAGAAAGTTAGTAAAGGGAAACAGGGAAGCAATGACATTTCCATTTTTTCCCATGATTATTTATAAGAGAAATATCTAAAGACATAGGAGCATATATAAACCCTTATGAAATAGGTAATTTTTTGTAGGAGTACATAGGACAGACATACTAGAGTTAGATAACAAGTTACTCAAAATAGACCAGAGCTAAATATGCAGGCTCTGCTCACTTTCCAAACTTTTTTTTTAAGTGCTGACCAAGCTCAGCTGGGCAAGACCTGCTTAGTGTAGTCATTTTCACATTCCCACTGAACAGATCAGCTTTGACAATATTTTTTTTTAATCTCAACAGCAGAGAGTACTACATAATTCCCTCTAACTAAGACAAGATAAAAAAAATGAAACTTGAGAAACTAAAAGTGCAGATGCAGTATTATATGAAATTGCACCAAATTTTACAACGATCCGATGTTCCTGATATTTTTATCTTAACACATCAAGGGTGATAGAAGCTTCTTTTTGCTGTCAAAGTGATCAAAGAGAGGTTGAGAAAGAATCTATAAACAGATGCTGCCCAGTGACAAACCTTAAAGAACAAGACTGTGGGGCCAGATGTTTGAGTGACCTTCGGACTACAGAACATGTTGGCATGGTGTTGATTTAGATAGCTGTTGGCAGGGGCTTTCGATCCAGCAGCTGAAAAAAAAATCTAAATTATGGAAATATTTTTTCTCATCTTTCCCCTAACTACAAAAACTGAAACTACTGGTCAGTGGGGCTGATGGCTGTCAAAGAAGTTGAATTCACCACACAACCCTGCCAGTAGGTATCACATCAAAAAGGAGTTAGCTGAATGAACAAGAACATCTTCAGGCTGTGCCATTTTGCATCCCCCTCAACTTTCAACAGCTGTTTCTTGAGTGAATACAGATGCAAAATAATTATATGAAATGTTTTACATTTTCAATATACCACATAATGTAAATACGGGATCCACGAGTACCTATGGGTGATATAGCATAAACCACCATTGGGAAAGCAATTGAGAAGTGGAATAGGAAACAGAATGACGGATCAATAATGGTGACTTCCCTAAATTATATTCTTTATACACCCTATTTGTAGAATTAAAATGGCATTACAAAAAAACCCAGGGATAATTGATCACATACATATTGTTTATGTCAAATACTAGAAGATCCTGGAAATTATTATTACATGAAACATTAGTTGTGCTGCACTTTTCTGGGTCTCAGTCTCTTTTAATCAGATCGGAGAAATTAGTCCTGTATTAGGAAATACAAAAAGAAAGAGAAAGTTCTCAATCCAAAATTCCAGCAGATACTCATCTGAGCCACTGTACGCTGCTAGAACAAATGGAGAAAGCAGAAAAAGTCTTGCTTTGTAACATTAAATGTGATTGAAGACTGTACAGTTCTTCTTACGCTTTTAGACGTTTTGTCACTTTACCTGGAGAAATATACACTGCTTATTCTGAATTGCTGCTGATGTCCAGCACTTGTCAAAACCGCTATCTGTCAAGCACTTCACAAAGTGTTGCAAAATGACAGATCAGGATGTCTGAATAGATGGAGCCCCAGGAAAAACAGAACAGATAGAAAATTCATGACTCTAAACTACATCAAAGCGACTTCTGTCAACATCATGTCAAAAGAAGGAAAAAAAGAACTGTTCATTTTAGAGGGTTTTTTTCATTATATAAACACTTTTTTCACGTATGAGCTAAGTGTAAGGAAAAATTAACTTGGTGTACAGTATGATCATTCAAATGTGCCAAAAATACTCTTTAAATAATCCAGGAATAAGCAAAGTTCTAACAGTAGATACTGTCTGGCAGTTAAAACCAATGACATCCAAAAGAAATGCATGAAGAATCTATCAGCTTAAAATAGGACAAACCATCTGGCTCCAAAGAAATAAAAGTACTCTGCTGTGCGTGTTTGTTGGGTTCGCAGAATCCTACAACTGGATTAATTTTGTATTTCCTCTCCAATCAGTTTTGATCATCTCTACTTAGTCTGTCGATTGCACAACCCTAATGCAATGTTATATTCTAGGCAGCAGATTTAGTAATATCAAGGCATTACTTTAATTTAGAAAAAGAAAAAAGAAGCACCATCAGCATCGCTGGACCTTCCATTACAGATAAATCTTTTAAATAGTTCCTTAAAGGAGACAG